>NC_057797.1:661694797-661996916 GCF_018294505.1 Triticum aestivum | reverse complement strand
GGACAAGGAGGAGGGGGCGTGGCCCCCCTTTCCCTTTCCCTCTCCTTCCTATTCCCTCCGGTGAAAGAAAGGAAAAGGGGGGGGGGGATCCTACTCCTAGTAGGACTCCCCCCCATGGGGCGCACCCCCTGGCCGGCCTCCTCCTCCTCTACTCCTTTATATACAGGGGCGGGGGCACCCCAATGGCACACCAATAGTTCTCTTAGCTGTGTGCGTTGCCCCCATCCACAGTTTACTCCTCCGGTCATAGCGTCGTATTGCTTAGGCGAAGCCCTGCGCGGATCACATCACCATCACCGTCGCTACACCGTCGTGCTGACGGAACTCTCCCTCGAACCTCTACTAGATCAAGAGTTCGAGGGACGATATCGAGCTGAACGTGCTGAACACGGAGGTGCCGTACGTTCGTACTTGGATCGGTTGGATCATGAAGGCGTTCGACTACATCAACCGCGTTAGCCTAACGCTTCCTCTTTCGGTCTACGAGGGTACGTGGACTCACTCTCCCCTCTCGTTGCTATGCATCTCCTAGATAGATCTTGCGTCATCATAGATTTTTTTTCGAAATTGCATGCTACGTTCCCCAACAGAGGGGACTTCAACACAATCACATTCACCTAGCCCTAGAGTTAGAACACATATGACGATCTCGAGGTAGATCAACTCTATACTTGATACATCTCCATTAATATAAACAAGAGCATGATGTAGGGTTTTACCTCCATCAAGAGGGCCCAAACCTAGGTAAACAACTAAACATCGTCTCCTTGTTCATGTTACCATCTGTCCGAGATCCACAACTCGGGACCCCCTACCCCGAGGTCTGCCGGTTGCATCGACACTAGTGCTTTCATTGAGAGTTCCATTGTGAGATCAAAAAAAGGATCGATGGGATCATCGGCTTACGACTCCAATCTCGCGGGCACGGTTCCCGTACCCAAATCTTCTGGCACAAAAGCACCCTCCCCTCTCCACAGGTCAGAGGTGATCCATGACTCTTCCCCGGCCCCGGCCGAACCCCCTTTCAAGGGAAAAGGGCCGAGGTACTTCTTGGAAAGCGATTCCGACAGCGGTCGGTTAGATGTAGCCGAGGAATTTGATCGTTAAATCAGTCCGACAGATGCGATGGCTACGGGCTTAGCACACGATGAGGATGCTAGGGCTTTTAGCCCGAAATCCATAGGGATCGAAATTCGCCCGCCCACCTCCCACATTGAGCATTGCCCCAATAACTCGGGCCCATCAAATGTCTGGGATCTAGCCTACGTGCAGCAACTCCCTGAACCAATTAGATACTCCTAGGGCAGATTCTTATCTGTCAAAAACCAGATACTAGACTACCAGGACTCTGATATAGTAACAACCTTTCAACGCAGATGCAAGGATAAAGGCATTTCAAACGCCCTCGCATGCCGCTATGTACAAACACTTTTGGAATTGTCCGATATAGTGTCGACGTTCTGCACCATCGAAGATGCTTGGCTCGCCAAAAAAACACAGATTCGATCTATGAATACAAGTTAAAATGCGACATACCCGCACTCAAAACGTACGGGCTGAACGACATCGGAAGAAGAAGAAAACCTCTTGCCACCCTGGGACCACCCTTGATGGTCTCCTGGATAAACCATGTCCGATACATGCTATTCTGCTTAATTCTTACCCGACTGACAACCTTCGTGACTATTGAGCAGTGAGGCAAGTGGCTAAAGGAGGACCGCCCTCCTTGCAGGCACCCCCAGTCACGCAGAAGAGTCCTCGGACGAGGACAAGGTCATGCTGATTTATGAGACCTTTACGTCCAACAGCTAGTGCAAGCGGGATCTGCGGGAAATCTATTCCATCCTGCAGGTTCCAACTTGGGACGCGTGGATAGACATGCCGATCACCTTTTATCATAAAAATGAGATGATGTCGACCCCAAACAGGTGCGCCGCTGCACTAGTCCTCGACCCAATTGTGAGCAGCTATCGTCTTTGAAAGGTACTTATGGACGGAGGCATTCGTTTAAATATGATATATGCAGACACTCTCGGCAGAATGCAAATCAACAAATCACGCATATAACAGAGTAACACTACCGTTAAAGGTATCATACCTGGGCGAGAGGCACGCTGCAGTAAAAAATAACCTTGGATGTGATCTTTGGAATGCGGGACAATTACCGATCCGAAGAAGTTACGTTCCACATTGCCCCTTTTAAGAGTGGATATCACACCCTCCTGGGACGGACGCCTTCTCCAAGTTCCAGGCAATACCACATTACGGCTACATGAAGCTCAAAATTCCAGGCCCAGACGGGATCATTACTATCTCGAGCGACCCCAATAGCGCACTCAAAGCCAAGAATAAAACAGCATCGCTTGCCCTTGAATCCTTGTCAGAAGCCCTTGCGGCCGAGGAACTAACCACACTACGAGCCAAAGTTGACCGAGATGATGTCATCCTTCACAAAGGACCGAAGTCTACTTCATTCAAGCTGACTGATGAAATAATCAAGTTCCAAGTACACCCCATGGACCCAACTAAAATGATGTCCATAGCGGCAAACCTTGAACCGGAGATTGACAAGGCTCTACGCAATTTCCTTATGAAAAATTAGGATATATTTGCCTGGCACCCTTCAGACATACCGGGGATACCCCACAGGCTCGCGAAACATAGCCTAAACATATTAAAGGGCTATAAGTCCATAAAACAAGCACTTCGGCATTTCTCTGAACCCAAGCGTCAAGAAATGGGCGAGGAACTGGCCAAACTACCGGAAGTCGGGTTCATCCGAGACATAAAACACCCCGGCTGGCTTGCTAATTTGGTCATGGTATCAAAGAAGGACAGATCCTGGCGCTTGTGCGTCGATTTCACAGACTTCAATAAAGCCTGCCCAAGGACCCCTTTCCCTTACCGTAGAATGACCAAATTGTGGATGCCACAGCTGGGCATGATTTGCGGTGCTTCCTAGATGCCTATTCAGGATATCATAAAATAAAGATGAAAGAGTCTGACCACGCAACGACAACATTCATCACACCTTATGTGCCGTTCTATTTCAACACGATGCCCTTCGGACTAAAGAACGCCGACGCCACATACCAGCACATTATTCAATCATGCTTGGAGAAACATATTGGGAAGACCATCGAGGCCTACGTCGATGATGTGGTTGTCAAAAGAAAACACACCAGAGAGTTGGTAGAAAACCTCTGCGACACATTTGCCAGCCCACGGGAGTATCAAATTAAATTCAACCCGGAGTAATGTGTCTTCAGAGTTCCAGTGAGCAAACTCCCCGACTTCATCGTATCTAGTTGAGGAATCGAGGCCATCCCGACAAAAATATGAGCCGTGGACCGCTTAGAGGTACCAACAGAGTTCAAACATGTACAAAAACTAGCTGCTTGCTTGGCAGCATTAAGTCGCTTCATATCAAGACTTGGGGAGAAAGCCTTACCTTTGTATAGGCTGTTAAAACAAATAAAGACTTTCAAATGGACCGAGGAGGCTGTGGCGGCCCTGGAAGACATCAAAGCTCTCCTTGCCACTAATCCCATCTTAGCAACACCAGGCATATGCGAGCCGGTGATATTATACATCTCGACCACAAACCAGGTGATCAGCGCAATACTCATGGTCTAACGAGACATGGAGGGCCACAAGTTCCAGGTCCAGAAGCAGGTTTACTATGTCTCTGAAGTCTTAACCCCATGCGAGACACACTACCCTCACTATCAAAAGATAGCCCACACCATCTTTATGGCCTCATGAAAACTTCGGCAATACTTTCAAGAGTGCTCAATGACCATGGCATCTGATGTCCCATTAGGTGACATAATTAATAATAGGGTTGCAACAAGGCATATAGCCAAATGGGCCATAGAGCTCCTACCTTTTGAAATCACCTATCGACCATGCAAAGCTATTAAATCTTAGGTGCTGGGCAACTTCGTGGCCGAATGGACGGAGGCTGAACTCCCTCGAGAGTACAATACTTATTCGCATTAGACCATGTATTTTGTCGGCTCCAAAATGCTCGCTGGCTTAGGGGCTGGCGTAGTGCTTATGTCTGTCACGGGAGACAATATTCAGTATGTGCTACAAATTATGTACACAGACTCCAACAGCGTGGCCGAATACGAAACCCTGCTACATGGACTCCGGATAGAAGTCTCCAAGGGCGTCAAACGCCTGGAGGTCCCAGGTGATTTTAACCCCGCCATCTCACAAGTCAATGGCGAGTTTGACACAAAAGATCCGAAGATGACGGCTTACCAAAATGTCGTCTTAGAAATCTCGGCCAGTTCGAGGGGCTTGAATTCCATCACATACCCCGAGATAGTAACCAAGCCGTAGATATACTTGCCCGAATGGGCGCTAAGCGAGATAAAGTCCCGGACAACACCTTCCTTGAACGGCTCTTTAAGCCATCCATAGTTGCTACTTCTTCAAATTGCGTTGGTTTATCCCTTGAAGAGGAAAGGGTGATGCAGCAAAGTAGAGATAAGTATTTCCCTTAGTTTGAGAACCAAGGTATCAATCCAGTAGGAGACAACGCACAAATCACCAATACCTGCACAAACAATCAAACACTTGCACCCAACGCGGCAAAGGGGTTGTCAATCCCTTCACCGTCACTTGCAAAAGTGAGATCTGGTAGACATAGATAAACCAAAATAAAAGATAAAGTAAATATTTTTGGGTTTTTTGGTTTATAGATCGGAAAGTAAAAGATTGCAAAATAGTAGATCAGAAACTTATATGATGGAAAATAGAAAATCGGAAACTAGTATGATGGAAAATAGACCCAGGGGCCATAGTTTTCACTAGAGGCTTCTCTCAAGATAGCAAATAATACGGTGGGTGAACAAATTACTGTCGAGCAATTGATAAAAAAGCGCAAAGTTATGACGATATCTAAGGCAATGATTATGAAATGTAGGCATCACATCCGTGTCAAGTAGACCGACTCCTGCCTGCATCTACTACTATCACTCCACACATCGACCGACTCCTGCCTACATCTAGAGTATTAAGCTCATGAAGAACAGAGTAACGCTTTAAGTAAGATGACATGGTCTAGAGGAATAAACTCAAGAAATATGTTGCAAACCCCATCTTTTTATCCTCGATGGCAACAATACAATACATGCCTTGCTGCACCTACTGTCACTAGGAAAGGACACCACAAGATTGAACCCCAATCTAAGCACTTCTCCCATTGTAAGAAAAACCAATCTAGTTGGCCAAACTAAACCGATAGTTCGAAGAGAATTACAAAGATATCAAATCATGCATAGAAGAATTTAGAGAAGATTCAAATAATATTCATAGATAAGCTGATCATAAATCCATAATTCATCGGATCTCGACAAACACACCACAAAAGAATATTACATCGGATAGATCTTCAAGAACATCGAGGTGAACATGGTATTGAGAATCAAAGAGAGAGAAGAAGCCATCCAGCTACTAGCTATGGACCCGTAGGTCTGTGGTAAACTACTCACGCTTCATTGGAAGGGCAATAGAGTTGATGTAGAAGCCCTCCGTGATCGAATCCCCCTCCCGCAGGATGCCGGAAAAGGCCCCAAGATGGGATCTCATAGGAACAGAAGGTTGCAGCGGCGGAATAGTGTTTTCGTGGACGCCTCTGAAGGTTTCGGAATATACGAGAATATATAGGACGAAGAATCAGGTCAGGGGAGTCACGGCGGGCCCAGAAGGTAGTGGGGTGCACCCTACCCTTGTCCCCACCTCGTCGCTCTTTTGACTTCAAGTCCATGTCTCCGGGGTGTCTTCTGGTCCAAGAAAAATCATCGTGAAGGTTTTATTCCGTTTGGACTCCGTTTGGTATTCCTTCGCCATGAAGCTAAAAAACAAGGAAAAACAGAAACTGGCATTGGGCTCTAGGTTATTAGGTTAGTCCCAAAAATAATATAAAATAGCATACTAATGCATATAAAACATCCAAAACAGATAATATAATAGCATGGAATAATAAAAAATTATAGATACGTTGGAGACATATCAAGCATCCCCAAGCTTAATTCCTGCTCATCCTCGAGTAGGTCAATGATAAAAATAGAATTTTTTATGTGGAATGCTACCTAACATATTTATCCATGTAATTTTTATTTATTGTGGCATGAATTTTCAGATCCATAAGATTCAAAGCAAAATTTTAATATTGACATAAAAACAACAATACTTCAAGCATACTAACAAGGCAATCATGTCTTCTCAAAATAACATGGCCAAAGAAAGCTTATCCCTACAAAAACATATATTCTGGCTATGCTCCATCTTCATCACACAAAATATTCAAATCATGCACAACCCCGATGACAAGCCAAGCAATTGTTTCATACTTTTGATGTTCTCAAACTTTTTCAACTTTCACGCAATACATGAGCGTGACCCATGGACATAGCACTATAGGTGAAATAGAATATGGTGGTTGTGGAGAAGACAAAAGGGAGATAGTCTCACATCAACTAGGCGCATCAACGGGCTATGGAGATTCCCATCACTAGATATCAATGTGAGTGAGTAGGGATTGCCATGCAACGGATGCACTAGAGCTATACGTTTATGAAAGCTCAAAAAGAAACTAAGTGGGTGTGCATCCAACTTGCTTGCTCATGAAGACCTAGAGCAATTTGAGGAAGCCTATCGTTGGAATATACAATCCAAGTTCTATAATGAAAAATTCCCACTAGTAAATGAAAGTGACAACATAGGAGACTCTCTATCATGAAGATCATGGTGCTACTTTGAAGCACAAGTGTGGAAAAATGGATAGTAACATTGCCCCTTCTCTCTTTTTCTCTATTTTTTTGTTTGGCTTCTTTGGCCTCCCTTTTGTTTTTTTCCTCACATGGGACAATGCTCTAATAATGAAGATCATCACACTTTTATTTACTTACAACTCAAGAATTACAACTTGGTACTTAGAAAAAAAATATGACTCTATATGAATGCCTCCGGCGGTGTACCGGGATGTGCAATGACTCAAGAGCGACATGTATAAAAAATGATGAAAGGTGGCTTTGCCACAAATACTATGTCAAGTACATGATCATGCAAAGCAATATGACAATGATTAAGTGTGTCGTAATAAAATGGAAAGGTGGAAAGTTGCATGACAATATATCTCGGAATGGCTATGGAAATGCCATAATAGGTAGGCATGGTGGCTGTTTTGATGAAGGTATATGGCGTGTGTATGGTGCCGCTGAAGGTTGCGTGACACTAGAGAGGCTAGGAATGGTGGAAGGGTGAGAGTGCGTATAATCCATGGACTCAACATTAGCCATAAAGAACTCACATACTTATTGCAAAAATCTATTAGTCATCAAAACAAAGTACTACACGCATACTCCTGGGGGATAGATTGGTAGGAAAAGACCATCGCTCATCCCTGACCGCCACTCATAAGGAAGACAATAAAAAACACCTCATGCTCCAACTTCGTTACATGACGGTTCACCATACGTGCATGCTAAGGGACTCACAACCCTTAACGCAAGTATTTCTGAAATTCACAATTACTCACTAGCATGACTCTAATATCACCATCTCTATATCTCAAAACAATCATAAGGAATCAAACTTCTCATAGTATTCAATGCACTTTATATGAACGTTTTTATTATATCCCTCTTGGATGACTATCATATTAGGACTAAATTCATAACCAAAGCAATTTACCATGCTATTTAAAAAGACTCTCGAAATTATATAAGTAAATCATGAGAGTTCAACAATTTCTATGAAATAAAGCCACCGCCGGGCTCTAAAAAGATATAAGTGAAGCACTAGAGCAAAATTGCCTAGCTCAAAAGATATAAGTGAAGCACATAGAGTATTCTAATAAATCACGATTCATGTGTGTCCCTCTCAAAAAGGTGTGTACAGCAAGGATGATTGTGGAAAACTAAAAAGTAAAGGCTCATATCATACAAGACGGTCCAAGCAAAACACATATCATGTGGTGAATAAAAATATAGTCTCAAGTAAAGTTACCGATAGACGAAGACGAAAGAGGGGATGCCTTCCGGGGCATCCCCAAGCTTAGGCTCTTGGTTGCCCTATAATATTACCTTGGGGTGTCTTAGGCATCCACAAGCTTAGGCTCTTGCCACTCCTTATTCCATAGTCCATCAAATCCTTACCGAAAACTTGAAAACTTCACAACACAAAACTCAACAGAAAATCACATATGCTCCGTTATAAAAAGAAAATAAATCACCACTTTTGGTACTATTGTGAACTCATTATTTATTTATATTGGTATAATATCTACTGTATTCCAACCTTTCCATGGTTCATACCCCTCGATACTACCCATAGATTCATTAAAATAAGCAAACAACACAAAGAAAACAGAATACATCAAAAACTGAGCAGTCTGTAGTAATCTTTAACTCTCGAATACTTCTGTAACTCCAAAAATTCTGAAAAATTAGGACAGCCTAGACAATTTGTGTACCAATATTCTGCAAAAATAATCAGTATTTTATCATGCTTTTGTTAAAAATGAGAATTGTTTTTTGAGCGCAAAAATTTATGTTTTTCAGCGAGATCAAAACACCTATCGCTGTAAGCCATCCCAAAGGTCTTACTTGGCACAAACACTAATTAAAACACAAAAATAGATCTAACTAGAGGCTAGATGAATTATTTATTGCAAAACATAACCAAAAAGCAAAGCACAAAAATAAATTTGGGTTTCCTTCCAACAAGCGCTATTTTTTAACGCCCTTCGCTAGGCATAGAAACACAAAGATAGATCATGGTATTGTCATCTTTGGTCTGTATCTTTTTAATGGAGTTATGTTCAAATATAGGAGGTTCTTTGTGTTTCTCCTCATATTCAGAAATCTGTATATCTAGAGCATCCAACCGCTTATTGCAAAGAGTGATAAACATATTCATGCGGTGGAGGTTTCCACTAACACTTTTGAGGGGTTCAATAGATTTTTGAATTTTTTTTGTTACTTCACATAGTTTCTCAAAAACTCGTGTTCCCTCTTGAGTGTGATGTAATTCCTTTTGTGGGGGTAATATTCCTACTACACCTTCTATTATCTCATAAGCAATGTTGGGATCAATTTCAATAAAATTTCCTTTAGCAGCGAAATCCAAAAGTTGCCTATGGGGCATGGTTAACCCAACATAAAAATTACGAAGTAAAATCTTAAAATCCCCCTCTATAGTGCAATTATGATAAGATTCTATCATCCTATACCAAGCATCTTTTAAATTTTCTCCTTGTTTCTATTTGAAGTGAAGAACTTCAAAGTCAGGAGACAAAGGAGGGGTAGAAGCGCTAGTCATAGTGAAAAAGTAAGGATGAGACAAGCAAATGTAGAGACGAACAGAAGAGGGGCGAAGAAAAAGGCAAATCTTTTAGAAAATCATTTTAGAAGTGGTGGAGTGGAAAACGAGAGGCACATGGCGAATAATGTAATGCAAGAGATGAGAGTCTTATGATGGGTACTTGGTATGTCTTGACTCGGCGTAGATCTCCCCAGCAATGGCGCCTGAAATTCTTCCTGCTACTTCTTGAGCTTGCGTTGGTTTTCCCCTTGAAGAGGAAAGGGTGATGCAGCAAAGTAGAGATAAGTATTTCCCTCAGTTTGAGAACAAAGGTATCAATCCAGTAGGAGACAACACACAAATAACTAATACCTGCACAAACAATCAAACACTTCCACCCAACGCGGTAAAGGGATTGTCAATCCCTTCACGGTCACTTTGCAGAAGTGAGATCTGATAGAGATAGATAAAATTAAACAAAAGATAAAATAAATATTTTTGGGTTTTTTGGTTTATAGATCGGAAAGTAAAAGATTGCAAAATAGTAGATCGGAAACTTATATGATGGAAAATAGAAAATCGGAAACTAGTATGATGGAAGATAGACCCGGGGGCCATAGGTTTCACTAGAGGCTTCTCTCAAGATAGCAAATAATACGATGGGTGAACAAATTATTGTTGAGAAATTGATAGATAAGCGCAAAGTTATGACAATATCTAAGGCAATGATTATGAAATATAGGCATCACGTCCGTGTCAAATAGACCGACTCCTGCCTGCATCTACTACTATTACTCCACACATCGACCGACTCCTGCCTGCATCTAGAGTATTAAGTTCACGAAGAACAGAGTAACGCTTTAAGTAAGATGACATGATGTAGAGGAATAAAATCAAGCAATATGATGTAAACCCCATATTTTTATTGTCGATGGCAACAATACAATACGTGCCTTGCTTCCCCTACTGTCACTGGGAAAGGACACCGCAAGATTCAACCCAAAGATAAGCACTTCTCCCATTGCAAGAAAACCAATCTAGTTGGCCAAACTAAACCAATAGTTCGAAGAGAATTACAAAGATATCAAATCTGCATAAAAGAATTGAGAGAAGATTCAAATAATATTCATAGATAAGCTAATCATAAATCCACATTTCATCGGATCTCGACAAACACACCGCAAAAGAAGATTACATCAGATAGATCTCCAAGAACGTCAAGGAGAACATGGTATTGAGAATCAAAGAGAGAGATGAAGTCATCTAGCTACTAGCTATGGACTCGTAGCTCTGTGGTAAACTACTCACGCTTCATTGGAAGGGCAATAGAGTTGATGTAGAAGCCCTCCGTGATCGAATCCCCCTCCGGTAGGAAACCGAAAAAGGCCCCAAGATGGGATCTCACGGGAACAGAAGGTTGCGGTGGTGGAAAAGTGTTTTCGTGGATGCCTATGAAGGTTTGGGAATATATGCGAATATATAGGACAAAGAATTAGGCCAGGGGTGTCATGGGGGCCCACAAGGCAGGGGGCGCGCCCTCCCCCCTTGTCGCCGCCTCGTGGCTCTTTTGACTTGAACTCCAAGTCTCCAGGGTGTCTTCTGGTCCAAGAAAAATCATCGTGAAGGTTTTATTCCATTTGGACTTCGTTTGGTATTCCTTCTCCGCGAAGCTAAAAAACAAGGAAAAAATAGAAACTGGCACTGGGCTCTAGGTTAATAGGTTAATCCCAAAAATAATGTAAAATAGCATATTAATGCATATGAAACATCCAAAACGGATAATATAATAGCATGGAACAATGAAAAATTATATATACATTGGAGATGTATCAATAGTCTCGCAAGATGACAAGGGGACGTCGGAATCAAATGACGTTGGGCAACCTATCCCGCCCGCAGACGACGAGGGCCAAGACATAATGGGCAGCTCGGCTATACAGGAAACAGCTTCCGCACATGAAGCCATGGCAGTAATCGCACCATGGACTGAGCCGCTCCACGCATAGTTGCTCATAAAGAGCTCCCCGAGGACCAAACCGAGGCACACTGGATTGTAAGGCAATCTAAAGCCTACAAGGTTCACGAGGGAAAACTCTATATGTTAAGCACTACGGGTGTTCTCCAGCGATGTATATCCAAAGAGGAAGGAAGATTATTACCTCAGGAGATACGTCCCGACATGAGCGGACATCACACCGTTGCTCGGACCTTGGTTAACAAGGCTTTCCGAGCTGGTTTTTTATTAGCCGACTGCGGGTGCCAACGCTTCTTCGTTAGTGCAGTGTTGCCCAGGTTGTCAAGTGTTTGCAAAACAGGGCCACATGCCCCCCGCGGTTCTCCACACTATCCCTATCACTTGGCCTTTTGCTGTCTAGGGGCTAGACATGGTCGGCCCACTCAAGGGCGGACCAAGAAAAAATATCTACTTGTCATGATGGACAAATTCATTAAGTGGATTGAAGAAAAGCCATTCACCTCGGTCGAAGCCATCCCAGTAATTAAGTTCATCTCAGGGGTTGTGCACCGCTATGATATCCCGCATAGTCTGATCGCAGACAACATGACAAACTTCACAGCCAAAGAAGTCAAAGCATGGTGCGCAAAAATTGGCATCAAGCTCGATTACGCATTCGTATATCACCCACAGTCAAACATGCAAGTTGAACGCGCCAATGGACTAATACTCAGGGGCATCAAGCCTAGGCTAGTACGCTCCCTTAAAGAAGCCGACTGCAAATGGGTAGAGGAACTTGATTCCGTCCTATGGGGCTTGCGCACCACGCCAAACAGATCCATGGGGTATACCCCATTTTTCATGGTGTACGACGACGAGGCAGTACTCCCTTGCGATATCATACATGGCGCACCTCGGGTACCGTCGTGGGGTTGTCACGGCAGATGTCCTTGTGAAAGGACTTAGTCGTGGAGCCATCGCAGTGGGTTAGCTTAAGGGCGTTAAACCGGACAAGGGGACACGGGGAATTTTATACTAGTTCGGCCCCTTCGAGGAAGGTAAAATCCTACGTCTAGTTGTGAATGGTATTGCTAGGGTTTCGAAGGCCAGGGAGCGAATCCGCTTTGTCTGGCTCTCGAGTTGTTGTCTGTCCCTAAACCGCTGCCGAGTCGTCCCTTTATATACATAGGTTGACGCCCGCCGGTTTACAGAGTCCCGAAGTTGGATCTTAAACATATCTAGTTCGGTTTCTATCCTTCCTATCTTACAATACAAGTTACATGACTAAGCCAGTTTACATTTACAGGGTTTAACCCGCCTTTGGGCCTTGGGCCTCCATGAAGTGCCATCATCCTTGCATCTTTATGGGCTTCAAATCTTCAAGGAGTCAACCCAGCTACATAAGGCTGGTTTACCTCCAGTAGTAATATCCCAAACATTAGGCCCCAGATTGGTTTGAACTCATTCATGTCAATCTTCTATAGTTAGAAAAATTCTTCCCTCATATCTTCACCTCGATCTTGTAAACCGCCATGACGTCACACTTCAAGATTATGATAAACCGTCCTGACGTCATCCATCTGTTGATGTCAAAAATTACCTTCATTTAATATGTCTTTAGCCATCGAGGCGACACCCTTATTAACTTATCCATTTTTGGGCTCCTCGATTCCCGCACTTGCCGTTTCATCTCTTCGCCTTATAAATAGGGACAGCGTACCCCTTTTCTTTTCCTTCCGCTACCCATTCATCTCTTCTTCTTCCTCTCGACGACCCCGCACCCGAGCGCCGCCATCAGCTTCAAACTCCTCCTCTGCTTCGCCGTTGGCCACTGCATCAACCTATTCGCACCAGAGTTCCACAGCGCCCTTCCGCTGCTTCTGCCGTCGCAGTAAGTCTTTTCCCCTTTCTTCCTTAGATCCATTAGGGTTTCCTTGTTCTTCGCTGTTCTTGAGGTTCATCAGAGCTTTCAGTGTTGCTCTTTCATGGCCTTTAGGTGAATACTTCATATCTGATGTACTCCTTGTTGTAGCTAACCTTCTATTGTCACCACAAACTCTTATGTGCAAAGAACTGATCTAGTCCTTCATAAGTTGCTTCGGTTCTGCACCCCTTGTAGATCCAATTATTTTTACTTTTCTATCTTATCTTAGATCCGAAAATTTCATATGTCACTATGAGATCTGTTTCTATGTCCCTGTGAGATTTGTTTCTCCTTACGCCAACATAGGCGGTTTAACCTTGTATAAGCAGTCTATGCCATTAGCCCTCTGATAAACCGAAGGTGCATTTTACCTTCATAATTATGCTCCGGTTTAACAGTGTCTGAATAATCCTGTGCTAGTATGACCTTTTTCCCTTATTGCATTAGTCTCTGGTTTACACCATTTCACATATCAGTATGTTTCTTACTCCCTTGTATATTGCATATAATCAGGCGTAATTTATAAACCGGCCTTTCATTTTCAGCTTTATTTGTTTCACAATGGCCAAACAATTCACTGCCTGCAACTGGGCTCGTTCCCGGGTTACTGAAACTCAGTTGAATGAGATGGTTACCATCGGCTCCCTGCCTAAGAAAACTGAAATCAAATGGTGAGTTCCAGGAACAGAAAATCCTCCAACCCCAAGGCAAGGCGAGGTGGTGGTCTTTGTTGACCATATAGGCCATGGCTTCAAACCGCCAGGATCAAAGTTTTATCGAGATGTGCTTGCCAGCTTCCAAGTTCATCCGCAAGATATTGGTCCCAACTCGGTTTCCAATTTATGCAACTTCCAGGTCTTCTGTGAAGTATATTTACAAGAAGAACCAACTGCAGAACTATTCCGGGATTTCTTTCACTTAAACCGGCGCACAGAGTTTGTAAATGGCCCGAACATAGAACTTGGTGGTGTCTCGATTCAAAAACGGAAAGAAGTTGAATTTCCTCATGCCAAACATCATAGCCACCCAAAGGAATGGAATCAAACTTGGTTTTATTGCAGAGACACTTCGCCTGAAGATAAAATCCCCTCCCCGGCTTTCGTGATCACAGACTATCCAATACTCACCCAATGCCACAATGCCTGAGCTCTTCAGAAAGGGCGAAATACGCTCCTCAACTTGCCAAACTCCGGGCTTTATGGCAAACGGTTTAACAGGCGTGGACTTTGTGCGCCGTTGATATCCTGGAGTATCTTGCCGCTAAGCCGGCGTCTCGGTTTAATGTGTGAATATACCGGTGAGGTTCACGACCCTCAACGCCATTGCAACATCCAATTATCTGAGGAAGAAGTTACTGAAGGCCTAAAGAAGATTCTGAATGAGTCGGAACTGATCTGTAGTCAAACCGGTCTGAGTCCCTTCTATGCCAAGAATAAACCGCCTGCTGTAAGCATTATATTTCCCCCTCATTTCTAATGTTTTTAGCTTATGCAACCTGTAATCCTTCTTTGTATATAGGGAGATGACCCCTTCTAGAAACAGAAAACCGTAGAGAAAGCGGCAAAGCTGACTGGATATAAAGCGGTCAAGCCATCCCGCCGAAAGACCAAAGCCGTAAAACGGACGTCAAAACAGAAAAAGGCTGACCGGATTAACATGGAGCTTGATGATGACACTGATGATCCAGAAGTTGAGGTAGAACTTGACTCACTTGGCTCTCTTTTCATGCATCTCATTAACAATGATCTTCCTCAGGAGGATGCAGAAGCTAGCCAAGCTGATGATGTAGAGGTAATTACCCTTTCCACCGGTTCAGACTCTATGCCAACACAAAAAACTCGCCAAGCAGTCCGGAAAGTAAGCTTTTCTCATCCTCTTGCTCACTTGGATCCAACATTTATTTTGAAGACTTAGCAGCATGAAGCTCGCCGGACAACCCGGCATAGTGGCCAACAGGTCACTTCGGCCGGTTTACCTGATACACCGGTTAGGAAGCGCCGGTATGAGGTCTCTCCTACTTCTGACCATTCTTACCCCAAGGCAGGTTATTTCAGACAACCTCTTAATCCGTGCGATTCAAATTATCAGGTGACACCTCCCTCATCATCTGGCGAGTCAACCGCAACTCAACTCCCTCCACTAAAAACTGTGGCCGGGTAAGTTGTAAAACCTTTTCTTTTAACGCATTGCAGAATTTGAATAAGATGTAATCCTTTATCTTTATTTGTAGAGCCCAAGCTAGACCCAGCAACAAAGCTCGGATCACCAATCCATCCGAAAACCCAGTCGCCGAAGAAGAAGAACCCAGGGGTGAACCGGTACAAACATGTGAACTGGAAGGTCCTCATCCTGAAGCTACTTCTGATGACCCACCCCTTGAAGGCCAAAATACTGATGAGCCCATAGACGCTGAACCTGCCGTGCCCGATTCTGAACCGGCAAAACCAAACCGGGCTAGTCCGGTGAAAGACGCTGAAATTCCAATATCATCCACCAAAAACCCTGAAGACCAAGGTGATGACGTTATTATAACCGGAATGGCCCACAGCTCTCCCGGCCATCCCATCATTTTGGCTCAACACAGTTCTAAAGAAGAGCAAGCTGCCAGGGAGAAAGGTAAATGGAGCAGCGATTTATCAAGCAATGCTCATCTTAACGCTGATGAGCTCCATTCTGGCTTCTTGAACCGTCTGCACTCAAACCGGGATTATGAAGCTGGTTTGGTGAACTTGATGAAAGAGCGAGATGACGTAAATTCCTCTCCCTTTGTTTATTGATTTATAGCTGAAATACTATCTCAAGTAGCCCCCAAGGGCTGTTTTATGATTGTTAATCATAAACCGGGTCTTTGAAACACTTTAAGCATCTCATCATTGATCCTTGCAATAGCAGATCTCTAATAATAGATACGACTCCTCTTGAAATAATTAGATAACCTTCTGCAGCATAGCCCCCAAAGGCCGGTTTAACTTTGCAAGTTAATCCGGTTTTTTGATCAACGCATCCGTTTTTAGAACAGCCGTACATTAGCCCCCAAGTGTCAAGGATAATGCTTGGATTGTTCTGGAGACTTGTATAAAGTGTAGTACTTGAGAGCAAATAGGCATTAGCCCCCAAGTATGAAGTGCATAACTTTGTTATACGCTTTGTACTTAGCACATATACATGCTGTCTGTTTAATATACCTTCAATGTGGCAGGCTGAACTGAAAAGCAAAGACGTCCGAAATTCTAACTTGCAAGAGAATGTGAAATCACAACAAGCCGAGGCTGAAAAAGCCAAAGAGGAGCTGACCTAGGCCCTGGCCGTGATGGAAAAATTGAAAGAATCTTTCAATAAAGATAATGCTGACTGGGAAACCAAGAAATTTGGTTTAACCCAAAGAGCTGTAGACGCCAAGGCAGCCCTGACGCCAGTGGCTGATGAACTAGCCGGTTTGAAACGTCAAATCAATGCTATGACCTCTGCTATCTTTGGTAAGTGCCTGCTTATGTGTGTGGCGCAAGTCAATGAACTTTACAACTGACCAAAATGTTGATAAAATCTTTGGCAGGCACCCGGATCACTCATCTTGGTTCAGATATGCGGATGAAGCTCAAAGCAGCATACACATTGATTGGACAGTTGTACTCTGGGTCGCAGCGGGCTATTTGCACAGTAGCTTATAAGAAACCGTATCCCTCTTTGATTAAGGAAACTCTTGAGAAGTTGGCCATGTTACCAGCCCGCATCGCCGAGTTGAAGAAAGCAACTGCTAGAGCTGAAGCTTTAACTGCACTTATTCGAGCAAAAGGCTGGATTCCAGATCTTGAAGCAGAAGACATCATCAAAGGATACCCAGGTGTTAAAGAAGATGGTTCCAACTTTGACAATGATGATCTCCGGCGGCTGACTAAACAAATGCGGCCAGCAGCTAGCAAGTTGGCCGATGATACCGATTTGTCCCATTTTCAACCATTTTACAATGCGGAGGGGAACAGGCAGCCGGCCGACATCCATGAAGTTGAAGAACTTGTGCCTCTGATTCGTAAGCACACTTATGCTCTTGATATTAACCCCTCCAATCTTATCCATGAAGAAGCAGTGTTTCAAGCTTTAACTGGAATCGATTGGTCAATGGTTGATTTCCAGCGACTGGGAGGGATGAAGAAGTGCCTACACCAACGGACGCTCAACCATCAAACCGTCCTGACGAGGCGTCCTGAACCGGTCGCCAGTTTACTGTCTACCGTGTGCCGATTTTATGAAAAACAATTATGACATTGGAGCCGCTTTGAAAGCTTCTTGTTATAGGATAACCAAAACTTTGTTATCTGCCATGCCATCGAGCATGTTTCGTAATACTGCGTGACAATCTTGTGCCACTTTTTGGGATAAATTTATGCATAACCCATGATGAATTCTGCATCTGGGTACAACAACTTAAAAGTATCTAGCGGTTTACCGCTAGACGTGTCATGATGTCCAAGAAGTATATAGTACCTAGATGAATAATCAAGTGTTTGTACAAAAAGTAATGTACATAACATACCTCATTGGTTGACCAAACGTGTATATGGCAAAGGTGTTAATACCAATCTGGAACGTTGATAACTCCATCTTCATAATGCCGGTCTATATATTAAACCGGACCGGGATAAACACCGGATTTTCTTTATAACACTGGTGATTTAGTCAAACTAGACCGGGTCAATGAACACCGGTTTATAATTGATCATGTGCCAACAACTTGTAGTTGAGAAGCAAGCCGGGTCAAGGACGCCAGTTTATCAAAAAATACTTATGATTTTCAACAAACAAAATTCAAACAGGAAAATATGCAAGGCTTTTTATGAGCTGCCAGGCTCCAAATCGAGGATTTTCATGGGCTGCCAGGCCTCTGAGTTAAACCATTTAACAAAGCCTTTTAAGACGGGCCTCTAATTAACCAATCATTGTTTTAACTGTGACAAGTTCAGGGTCTGTAAAAGATTGACTTGTCAAACGTTCGATGGGTCATACCAGGATTACCTGGACAGGAGTGGCTTACTTGATGAAGGCAGGTTAACCCGAGTTTTTAGGTGAATACACCAGGCTTCCAAGCCGTGGCTTGATAGTCAATTACAAGGGTCCTTTCAAACTCTTTGTTGCTTTGCAAAAAGAGCCCCCAAGTAACTTTGTGAGCGATGCTCAGCGTGTGCCCATGTTTGAGTCTGTACTTTGTACAACACTCTCTTTGGCTCCACAAAATTTTTCCTTTGTGGCTTAAATGCCTATCTAGAGGTGTAGCTATGGTGTGAGGACAACCAAGCCCCCTAGTGATATCCCTTCGTGGTTTCAAAACCGATCAAGAGGTGTAGCTGTAGTTCAAATATGACCAAGCCCCCTAGTGATTTTCTTTATATCTATGCAGCTGCTAAAGTCGGATTAACAAAAACTCTGCTTTGTCAGTTATCTTGTAAAAGCACACACATGATATAAAAAGAACAGATGCCCGGCTTATAACGGAGGCTCCGGTTTATTATATGATATATACACTGTCAGAAATATGTACACATGAAGAGCCTATGGCTTCAAGTATAGTAAGGCCGAAGGAGAGCTATGTTCCATGGCCGCTTGGTCTCCTCCTCCGATTGAAATGAGTCTTCATGCTCTCGAACATAAACGAGGTAGTAAGATCCGTTGTGCAGATTTTTGCTGACCACAAAGGGTCCTTCCCAAGGTGGGGATAACTTGTGCATATCAGTCTGATCCTGGATGAGCCGGAGCACCAAATCACCTTCTTGAAAGGTTCTAGTTTTAACCCGGCGGCTGTGATAACGTCGGAGATCTTGTTGATAAATCGCCAATCGTGCCGCGTCCAGATCACACTCTTCATCCAACAGGTCCAGAGAATCTTGACGTGCCTTCTCATTATCAGCTTCAACATAAGCTGTCACACGGGGTGAGTCGTGACGGACGTCATTAGGAAGAACTGCCTCCGCTCCATAAACCATAAATAAAGGTGTGTAACCCGCAGACCTATTGGGTGTGGTGTTGATGCTCCACAACACAGAAGGCAGCTCCTCAACCCAACAACCCGGTGTCCGCTTTAAGGGAACCATAAGCCTGGGTTTGATACCACGTAGAATTCTTGATTTCCCCTCTCTGCTTGACCATTAGACTGGGGGTGAGCCACCGATGCTAGGTCGAGATGGATGTGCTCACGTTGACAAAATTCTTCCATCTCCCCTTTTGACAAGTTAGTACCATTATATGTTATAATGCTGTGCAGAAAGCCAAACCGGAATATCACCTTCTTGATGAATTGAACCGCCGTGGCTGCATCACACTTGCTGACTGGCTCTGCCTCCACCCATTTAGTGAATTTATCAACTGCTACTAATAGGTGGGTCTTTTTGTCCTTAGAACGCTTGAAGGGTCCAACCATATCAAGCCCCCAAGTTGCAAACGGCCACGTAATTGGAATCATCTGCAACTCTTGAGCCGGATCATGCGCACGATGGGCAAATTTTTGACATCCATCACATCTCTTGACTAAATCGTCCGCATCAGCATGCGCCGTCAACCAGTAAAAACCGTGGCGAAAAGCTTTGGCAACCAACGACTTTGAACCGGTGTGGTGACCGCAATCCCCTTCATGGATTTCTCGCAAAATCTCACAACCTTCTTGAGGAGAAACACAACACTGAATTGCTCCTGAAACACTGTAACGATGTAACTCCCCGTTGAGTATGGTCATGGACTTGGAACGCCGGATTATTTGTCGAGCCAATGTTTCATCGTTTGGTAATTCGCCCCAGTTCATGTAAGCCAGATATGGGATTGTCCAATCCAGTATGGCATGCAGAGCTGCCACCAACTGAGCCTCCGGATTAGGAATTGCCAAATATTCTTCAGTTGGCACTTTGACTGACGGATTATGCAACACATCAAGAAAGACATTGGGCGGGACCGGTTTACGCTGGGAACCAAGACGACTTAAAGCGTCCGCCGCTTCATTCTTCCGCCTGTCTATATGGTCCACCTGATAACCTTTAAAGTGACCAGCCACTGCGTCCACATCTCACCGATATGCAGCCATGAGTGGGTCCTTAGAATCCCAAGTGCCAGACACCTGCTGAGCCACTAGATCTGAATCGCCGAAGCACTTAACCCGGCTCAAATTCATCTCCTTAGCCATTCGAAGACCGTGTAGCAAAGCCTCATATTCAGTTGCATTGTTAGTACAAGGGAACATTAAACGGAGGACATAACAAAACTTATCACCTCGTGGGGAAGTTAGTATGACTCCAGCGCCCGAGCCCTCCAACTGTCTGGACCCATCAAAATACATAGTCCAATATGTATTATCTGGCTTCTCCTCCGGTGCCTGCAACTCTGTCCAATCATTAATGAAGTCCACGAGTGCCTGGGATTTTATTGCTGTGCGGGGTATATACTTGAGCCCATGAGGTCCAAGTTCAATAGCCCACTTGGAAATCCGGCCAGTTGCTTCTCTGTTTTGAATGATGTCGCCCAGAGGAGCTGAACTAACCACTATGATGGGATGGCCCTAAAAATAATGTTTAAGCTTCCGGCCTGTCATAAACACCCCATACACCAGCTTCTGCCAATGCAAATACCTCTGCTTTGACTCAATGAGCACCTCGCTGATATAATAAACCGGCCGTTGAACCGGATATTCCTTGCCAAGCTCTTTGTGCTCTACCACAATGGCTACGCTAACAGCCCGGGCATTAGCAGCCACATATAATAATAATGGCTCTTTATTGATCGGCGCCGCAAGAACAGGCGGTTCAGCTAGCTGCCTCTTCAGATCCTCGAACGCCTTATCAGTTGCCTCACTCCAGACAAAGTTATCTGTTTTCTTGAGCATCTGATATAAGGGGATGGCCTTCTCTCCCAGGCGACTGATAAACCGACTTAAGGCTGTAATCCGGCCGGCTAGACGTTGAACATCATTGATACACGCCAGTTTAGCCAAGGATGTAATTGCTGCAATTTTTTCCGGATTAGCCTCAATGCCTCTGTTTGACACCAAAAAACCCAAGAGTTTGCCTGCCGGGACACCAAAAACACACTTCTCTGGATTGAGCATCATCTTGTAAACCCGGAGATTGTCAAAAGTTTCTCGTAAATCATCTATCAATGTCTCCTCCTTTCTGGACTTTACCACAATGTCATCCACATATGCGTGAACATTGCGCCCAATTTTCTTATGAAGGCAATTCTGAACACATCGCTGGTAAGTTGCCTGGGCACTCTTGAGTCCAAAAGGCATTGAAACATAGCAGAAGGCTCCAAAGGGAGTTATGAAAGCTGTCTTCTCCTGGTCCTTAACCGCCATCTTGATCTGATGATAACCAGAATAAGCATCCAGAAAACACAAATGGTCATAACCTGCAGTCGCATCAATTATCTGATCAATGCGAGGAAGAGCAAAGGGGTCTGCAGGGCAAGCCTTGTTTAAATCTGTGTAATCCACACACATACGCCAAGTGCCGTTTTTCTTAAGAACCAGCACCGGATTAGCCAGCCACTCTGGATGAAAGACCTCTACAATAAACCCCGCAGCCAACAAACGAGCTACCTCCTCACCAATAGTTTTACGCCTTTCTTCATTGAAGCGGCAGAGAAACTGCCGAACCGGTTTAAACTTAGGATCAATGTTGAGTGTGTGCTCAGCGAGTTCCCTCAGTACACCTAGCATGTCAGAATGTTTCCATGCAAAGATGTCCCGATTCTCATGGATGAACTCGATGAGCATGCTTTCCTATCTGGGATCCAGGTTAGCGCTGATGCTAAACTGTTTGGATGAATCGCCAGGCACAAAGTCAATCATCTTGGTATCTGTGGCCGATTTGAACTTCAATGCCGGATCATTTTCTGTAGTTGGTTTTTTTAAAGAGGTCATATTTGCCGGATCAACTTGCTCCTTATATAATTTCAACTCCTCCGTGGCACAAACTGACTCAGCATAAGCCGCATCACCTTCCTCACATCCCAAAGCAATCTTTCTGCTTCCATGTACTGTGATAGTCCCCTTATGACCTGGCATTTTGAGCTACAGATAAACATAACATGGCCTTTCCATAAATTTAGCATAAGCCGGCCACCCAAACAAGGCGTGGTATGGACTTTTGATCTTTACCACCTCAAATGTCAATGTTTCTGACCTTGAATCATAGTCATCTCCAAAAGCTACCTCCAAAGCTATGTTGCCAATAGGATATGCAGACTTACCAGGCACCACACATTTAAAGACCTTATTTGACGGTTTAAGATCCTTATCTGTCAACCCCATACGGCGGAATGTATCATAATACAAAATATTGATACTACTTCCCCCATCCATGAGCACTTTAGTGAACTTGTATCCCCCAACTTGAGGGGCTACCACCAGGGCCAAGTGACCTGGATTATCAACCCGGGGTGGGTGATCATCTCTACTCCATAAAATAGGTTGCTCAGACCAGCGTTAATACTGAGGTACTGCCAGCTCAACAGAATTTACTGCCCTTTTGTGAAGCTTCTGATCACGTTTGCACAAACTAGTAGTGAAGACATGATATTCCCACTGTTCAACTGTTTGGGATTGCTCTGATAACCCGACTGCTGCTACTGCTGATTCCCCTGATGGTTGTAACCTTCCCGGTTGCCTTGGTGCCCTTGATTGACGTGTCCGGTTTGGTTGCCTTGAAACCCTAAACCGGAACCACCACCTCCGTAACCCAGCCCGTGAAAACCTCCTCCTGAACCGCCGGGCGGGCCGTTGTCATATTGGAACTCTTGAAATCCCGCATGATATAATAGTCCTTCCAAAGATGTGATGTTGGCTTCTCTTTCGATCCATGCTTTGGACATGGCTGATTTAACAAATGCTCCAAATTGGGGCCTGAACCTCCACCCCTCTGGGGCTGCTTGCCCTTACGGCGCTAGCCATTCTCCTGCGCATTGGTATTTGCAACAAAGTCCAATCTACTGTCGGCCTTGCACTTACAACCGTTTCCATGGCCTGCCGGATTATGCTGTTGACACTTGGCATTGCTGTTCTTCTTAACTTTCCCCGGTTTATCCTCCTCTAAATCCGGATCCTTGGTATTATCTGAATCGGCCTATTTTAACCAAAGCAGCCATGAGTGTAGACATATCATTGCAGTGACGTTTGAGCCTTCCCAACTTCTGTTTTAGTGGTAAGAAACGACAATTTCCCTCTAATGTTAACACTATAGTGTCTGCATTGATACGATCTGATGAATGCAAAATTTCTCAGACCCGTTTGACCCAATGGGTCGTGGACTCCCCTTCCTCTTGGACACAAGCGACCAGATCCACGATTGACATCGGCTGCTTACACGTATCCTTGAAGTTCTGGATAAACCGGTGCTTCAATTCAGCCCATGATCCAACAGAGTTGGTCGGCAAGCTCTTCAACCAAGTGCGAGCTGTTCCTTCCAACATCATGGTGAAATATTTAGCACACACTGCCTCATCCACATCTAACATCTCCATTGCCATCTCATAGCTCTCCACCCATGCCTTTGGTTGCAAATCGGCGGTGTAATATGGTACCTTACGAGGTCCCTTGAAATCCTTGGGCAGTCTCACATTACGCAAAGCGGGGGTTAGACACGACACCCCTAAGGAACTGAACACCACACTTGTCTCTACGGAGGCCGTGGGGTGAACCGGAGTATGTTGTCGCGCTCCGTGTTGAGCTGCCAACTCGGCCTCCCAACGTGCGCAGCCATGGTCCATAACATCCTGTGCATTAGCGCCTCCCCCGGCCGGGTGGTTTCCTCATGGTGAATTTCGGCGACGTGTACTACTGGACATGCCCGGTTCATCCTCCACGTGTCTGCTATAGCTCCGGCTTGGACGGGGAGTGGAATAAATCCTCTCACGACTGTGTGAATACGCCTGCTGTTGATTTAGTGCTATTTGAAATAGATCCCTGGCCCGACGTGCTTCCACTACAACTGGTGACTCGTCGTCGGTTGGGAGGGCCGCCAGGCGTGAAGCGGCGGCCACAATGTTGTCCAACGAGTTGGAATAATGCCCGGGCGGCATTGGTACATACTGCGGCACAACGTTGTTCTGGCGAGGCGGGTTCGTCGTGCGTGGTTAAACCGGCGCTCCTGTTCCCGGCGCTTCCGCCCGGTTTAGTATGGGTTGGCTACCAGCTCCTGCTCCTAGTGTGTTGAAGAGATTCTGCGGTTCATTACCTGACGGGAGACGTGATCGATACCTTCTTCTCATGACTTCCTCCGAAGCATTCTGATCCAGCCTAATCCGGTAGGCCTGCGCTTCCAATTCAGCCCGCTCTGCAGCCATCCTAGCATTCTCTGTCGCCAGGTCCGCTTTAGCCTGGGCTATCTGATCTTTCACCTTTGCAATCTCCGCGTTGTGCTGATCCCTGGCTGTTGCATCCACCTTTGCGCCCATCAACATTGCCAAAGCGTCGAACAAATCAGACAGGACTTGGGCTAGAGGCGGCGCTGAGCTTCCTGCCCCTGCTGGTGTGGCTGTTGTTGAACCGGAGAGCATCGCTGTGGTGGTAGATGAATGAGGCGCCGATTGTGTGCCGGCCATGAAGATGGCGCCCCGGTTTGGCAAATCAGGGAAATCCGGAATACTGTTGCCCTCGGATCCTCCATCAATCCGACTGTCCTCCAGCTGGTAAAGTGATTCGGTCTCTCCAGAAGACTCGTCATCAGAACAGACCACGATCTCTCCATCGGACACCGGCCCATCCTCGTACCTCGGTCCATGGATGACACCCACGAAAATATGCCTTGCCTCGGGCTGAAACGGCAAAGAATTTGCATGCCGAGCCGTCTCGATGATGTCGGTGCAGATGTCTGGCTCAGGGGCCGGTCCGCCAATCTTGTCGATGAAGACGTGAATCCCACCAAAGGGGACCCGGTACCCGTATTCGATTGAATCGGCCTCGGGACCCCATCCTGTCAATGTAGAGCTTGCCGCGATGACTCTTCGTCATCTGGCCCATAGTGTATCCCTTAAGTCCATCGAAGCTGCCCTTCAAGAACTCAAAACCATCGTGCGATAGCCCCACGGTGGGCACCAACTGTCGTGGGGTTGTCATGGCAGATGTCCTTGTGAAAGGACTTAGTCGTGGAGCCATCGCAACGGGTTAGCTTAAGGGGGTTAAACCGGACAAGGGGACACGTGGAATTTTATACTAGTTCAGCCCCTTCGAGGAAGGTAAAAGCCTACGTCTAGTTGTGATTGATATTGCTAGGGTTTCGAAGGCCAGGGAGTGAATCCGCTTTGTCTAGTTCTCGAGTTGTTGTCTGTCCCTAAACCGCTGCCGGGTCGTCCCTTTATATACATAGGTTGACGCCCGCTAGTTTACAGAGTCCCGAAGCCGGATCATAAACGTATCCAGTTCGGTTTCTATCCTTCCTATCTTACAATAGAAGTTACATGACTAAGCCGGTTTACATTTACAGGCTTTAACCCGCCTTTGGGCCTTGGTCCTCCATGAAGCGCCATCATCCTTGCAACTTTATGGGCTTCTAATCTTCAAGGAGTCAACCCAGCTACATAAGGCCGGTTTACCTCCAGTAGTAATATCACCAACAGGTACGCATGTATGAAGAGCGGGAGGATGAGCTAGATCGACATGATGCCATGGATGCTCTAGAATAGGAGCTCAATGTCACTCGGGCATGATCTGCCATTTACCAGTAGCAGGCCCGACACTATCATAGTAGGGAGGTCCGCGCAAAGGACTTCAACATAGGAGACCTAGTCATGAGGCTTCATACAGAAAAGTAGAAGGACAAACTTTCCCCTAGATGGGATGTGCAATTTATCATCGACCAGGTCCTCGTTGGAGGTTTCAACTGAATTCGAGATCCAGCGGACGGGCGTCTAGAACCCAAGCCCTGGAATGCGGTGCTACTCCGAGGTTTCTATGGTTGAAACCTTGAACACTACTCACCTATGTATATACATCACTTTACTTTTTCCTTATTTTTTATGTTTTAGACATCTCAGGGACATCCTTAGAATGACCTTGAGAGCAAAAATCAATATGGCATGTTCTTTTCAAAATATGCATCGTTCCACCTCTTACATACCATTGTCTTTCAAGCCAAAATATGCATCGATTTGACTTAAGATTTGGCCAAGCTGGGTTGCCTAGCTCCTGTGTTTTCCCCTTACGTTCCCAATCATTCGGTTAAGGGGAAAGGGAGCACCACTATGATTGTTACTGCCGGGTTATCCGACGCAGTACCTTAGAAGAACAAAGTCGAAAGTTAGCACCATTAAACATATAAATAGGTCGGCCATGATATAGGAATAAAGTGGATGGGGTCCTTCAAATCCCGACCAGGGGCTTTACCCCCGAGGTCACCCGTCTTCGAACTCATGTGTTTAATACAACTACCCGAGGAAAGGAACTGTTGGAAGATCTATTTTCCTCGGAAGATGTTTCTTACGATAAAAAGTAATATAACATAACTCTCTGCCTTACTCTTGTTGTTCGAACCATATAGCCAGATTTCCTCATCTCTTGAAGCACCTGGTCTGGTTATGTCGGCCAGGAGTAAGGGACACTCCTCGACCACTGGCCGAGGAGGTAGAAGCCGATGGATGGTTGACAGAGTTCAGATGTGTATTTTGCATAATGACGTAATGTACTTAGATACATATAGTCATACATCATAATTTAATTACACCCGGTCTAGCCCATCTATTAAGGTGTCTAGGGAGCAGTCCTTCCGTGAAAATCGAGCAGAAGGCATGACACTCTCGTCAACAAGATTAGTGGGTATTTCTTCCCCATCTGGCCCCATCGGTCCTACCCCGGCCAGGTACGTCGTGTCAACGCCTATATACCGGGTTTTATCCATGGCCCAGGCTTCCCTCGACCCTTCCTGGCAAGGAGGACACCTTCCAAGCCTGGATCCGGCACCGAGCTCTTTTCAAATGTTCACCCAGAATGGACATGTCTTCAGGCACATGCTCCACCTCGGGCCATAAATCCTTGAAGATGTCCTTCATTGATTTTCGCCCACTCTCGTGCACCACAGATAGAGGAGCCACCACGTCTTTGGACAACGGACCTCGCGCGACAAGGGGTGTACTGGACAGAGAAGCTGCCAAGAAAAAGTTAGCCTGCTAATCAACTCGGGTAATCCTCACTCAAGAATGATTTTAGAAATTAGAACTTACCAAATATCGTCTCATCTGTTTGACGATTCTTTGCCTCGGCAGCAGCCAGTTGAGCTTTTAAGCTCTCAATCTCTTGGGCATGTTGGGCAATTTTTGCACTTAGCGCATTAGTGCCATCCACCCTTTGGGTCACGACATGTTGGCTTGCCAGGCGCTGTGACTCTGTATAAAGTAAATCCTCGCGGGCCTACTTGAGATCTCATTCAAGATGACCCTGGATCATGCTGTCAGGAAGTCTCATCATCTCAATAAATGAGATTTTTATATGCAACACAAAGCAGTTATCGTGCGCCTCACAGGTGAGCTTCTTCACCCGCTCCACCTCGGCCAAGGCGTCCTCCAACTTCCCCTTTGTCTGGGAAAGGGCTTCAGATAATTGATTATTTCTTGCCCGAGCACTCTACAAAATAATGGGGTTTTCACTTCAATTCAATCCTCGCTACGGGAAATCTGCCCATATCAAGCCTTAGGGGCTACTGCCATTGTCGGTAGTCTTGTTTGTCTTTAAACAAACGAAAAAGTACAAGAAACCTTCAAGATAAAATGGACTAGGGCAGAATTGTACTTGCAGGCCCTGCGATATAACACCCACTGATTGCTCGAAAACAGAGCGAGCCACTCTGAGGCACGCATGCATGGAACTCAGGGCATTAAACTCTTGGTCGGTAAAGGTTGGGTTCCTGAGAGAGGTCTTCCGCCGATGGTGATTTACGGTGCTCTCGACCTCGGAGTTAGTGCATGAGAAGGCCTCCGAGTCTTCAGTCTGAGGGACTTCACGAGTGGCTCCCGAAGTGTGATGTACTTCAGCCTCTCCGCTTGGACCCATTATCACCCCGGCCCTCGTGCCCGTTAGCGTTGAAGAAGGAGCAGACTGCCTGCAAGTGATTAAGAAGAGTTAAAATCCGAACTATCGTTCCCATTGAACATTGTGACAGGGAGTTTACCTGAGAATTGAGGGAGCATTTCCACTTGCCCCTATAACCGCCAGCTGCTCCCGAGCTTCTTGCGCCTCCTGCGGGGGGCTCCCTCGAGGAGCCATTTCTCCACGTGGGAATTTCGAACGCCGTCCCTTTGGAGGAGAAGTCAGGCGACTAGGTGCTTGGGGACGAGGGGCTCGCTTTAGATTAGAGGAAGGGGGTCTTACCAATGAAGATGGCCTCATCCCCGACGCATCAGGGGCGACAACTACCCTTGAGCCGTCAAGGCAGTCCATATAAAATTTCCTTGCTTCATAGATAAGGGCGAGGTCCTCGTCCTCATGAAAGAGGGGGTCCTCCACTCGGCGGTGCATTTCCGGCTTGGGCACCGAACTGCCTAGAGCCTCCACCCAATCCCTTCATCTCAGTTCGAAACCAGTAAAAGAATCGGTCAGAGGGATTGATTATTAAAACAACTCGAGTACACGAGGAAATGTGGGAAAACTTACTATACCAGCGGGATTATAGTAGGACAACCCATCTCAGAATTGTTGCCGGGCAAAGTCCTCCGCCGTCCCTTGGTAGATGTTGTCCAATGCTGTCTCGAAGGTTGTTGCGTCAAAGAAGCAGTCTTCGGTCCTGTTGTATGTGTACAACAGGTGCGAACGTTGCTGAAGTGGTTGGACTCTTCGGTTTATCGGCCATTACGTCTATGATAGTAAGCCCGGTCCTCATCAATTGCTTCTCCCGAGCCACTAGTTTGGTTACTTTGGCACCATACTCTTGGGCGGTCCCCTGCGTCCTCCAGCTATAGCGCCTCTTTGGGGGCTCCTAGGTGAATGGGGGAAGTCTGGGCCGAACTGGGTCAAGGAGGGGGATGTCGTTTATATAAAATCACTCGGTTGGCTAGATGCCAGTAACCTCCCAGGGTGTGACCAATAGGTATTCGGTCACATCTATCCTGAAGATTTCGGCTGCCCTGACCTCATACAACTTCTCGGCAGGTGAACATGGCACTATGCAGAATTATCTCCTCCATAGCCCGAAGTGCGCCTCACACCTGAGGTGCATATCACATAGGGCGACATACCCCACGATATCTAAGATCGAGTTTGGGGTGAGATGGTGAAGCTGCAACCCATAAAATTCCATCAAACCTCGGAGGAAAGGGTGGATGGGAAATACTAAGCCACATAGTAAGAAGGAAACAAAGCATACCCTTTCATCCCTTGAGGGAAAGGATAATTCTCTGCATGAACTTGTTCGTTGATGGATGTCAATCTTTTGCGGATTGCCGTCAGATCTAAATCTGGCAAGTATCCTTGGGTAGCCAGGTGCTCCAGTTGGATGCGCGAGATGGTGCAAATACCCCAATCACCTCTGAAGGGCCGTGAGGGTGCCTCTAAGAACCTGCATTGCTCGCCATAGGAAGCTCTCGAGGTTGGACTTGGAGGAGGGGAGCACTGATACGTCCATTTTGCATCATGCTTTTATATTGATATTTATTGCATACTGGTGTCGGGGAAACTGATCCTCGAACACCTATGGGGCCGGCGGACCGGGCCCCTTTCGGTTCGGCGGGGGGCGGAGATCGCACGAAGAGCAGATCGAGGCGAGGCACACGAGCAGTTTACCCAGCTTTGGAGCTCTCCGGAGAGATAACACTCCTACTGCTGCTTGTCTGGTTGTATTATTTGGTGTTCTTGCTCTCCAAAGCGAGAGTGTGATGTTCTCTGGGCTACGGATGGATCGAAGCAAACTGTCTGAGGCTTCGAAACTATCAGCCGAACCCCTTCTACGTTGCGCATGGGCCTCCTTTTATACGCTAAAGGGGTCACCGACAGGTGGCAACGCAGAGGAGGGTAAAAACATAAAAAGCGAGGTAGTTGATACAGTTGCTTGTACAGTGCACCCTACCTAACCCTGACGGCAGGGGACAAGGGCATTAAATGCCCGTCTGAGTCGCCCGAACAGTGCAAAAAAGGACCGTTAGGGGCGCCACCGTTCGCCACGATGGCGATCTTGTCAGCTTCGCATGCCACTGCGCACCGCTGGCTGCACAGCCTCCCGCCACGCACGTCCGGAGAGGCCCCCAGAGCGACACGTTGGTGGATGTGCTGGAGCGTGGACGCAGAGTGGCCGCCTGCCGCGGCAAGCGCCTTGCCGCTGTTGTTATCTTGTCGGGTCCGGAAGCTTGTCGCTCACCGGGCTTCAAGGTACCTTGGTTTGTCTTCCCGGCAAGCTCCTCTTGCCGGGGCCTTGTTGCTTTGCCGGAGCGCGTGGCGCGTCGCGGCAAGTTCATTGGAACACCTTGGTTGGCCTTCCCGGCAAGCTCCTCTTGCCGGGGTCTTGTTTCCTTAGCCTAAATACTTTGTTCTTGGATGGCTCCAAGGGAACCTTGGAGGGGATCTTGGCGATCACCCGGCAAGCCTTTGCCGCGGGGTGCTGCAACTGCCCGTGCACAAGTTCGGGGTACTAGGGTACCCCTAATCTAGTACACCGACAGGAGCCCCCGGGCCTGGGCTAGACACGGTGCCGAGCGCTGTTGGGCCAGGCCCAAGACAGGGCACGGGCACACGCGGGCTGGTCCATGCCAAATCTTGTTCCGTTTCCACCGCACTCTCCCATAATGGCACGCGTTGATTGCGGCATCGTGGGAGAGATCGTGAGTGGTTGTTTAAGTGGAAGGCCGAAACGTCCGCCCCGTCCCTCTTTATAAGCAGAGGAAACAGGGGAAGTTCGTTCCCCCTTGCTGCTTGCTGCTACTCCTTCTTCACAAACTCCGCCGCTCCCCTCTTCTTCTCGAAGCCGAGAGAGCAGTGCTTCGCCCCCCCATTGCCAGCAGCATCACCACTCCGTCGACCTTCTCCACCACCTCCACCATGACCCCGAAAGGCGACAAGGAAAAGGGCGTGAAGTCGGCCGAGGCGCAGCGGCTCGCGGCGTTGCGGAAGGAGCGGGAGATCTTCACCCCCCAGCTCGGAGTGCAGGAGCTGAGGGAGTACTTCTACCTCTTTTGGGCGACGGAGACACGTGCGCATCCGCGCACGAGGGTACTCCCGGCTGCTGCCTTGGAGTCGGCTCCAAATGGGTACCCGTTCTTCCCGCTATTCTTCTACTGCGGGCTCTGCCCGCCCTTCTCAGAATTCTTTTGTGACATTATGAACACGTATGGCTTCCGCCTCCTTGACTTCACCCCCAATGCTGTCTTGACCATGGCGGTTTTCGCACACTTGTGCAAAAACTTTGTCGGAGTCCACCCTAGTGTAGCCCTTTTCCGCCACTTCTTCATACCTCGGGTAGAGAGAGGAGAGCCGCTTGCCGGAGGGATTGCCTGGGTCTCGAGAGTCGGCAAGAAAGAGGCGTACTTGGAGGGTGAGCTTCGCAGCAAGTGGGAGGAGTGGAGAGCGGAGTGGTGTTGGAACGTCGAGGAGGATCCGCAGCCCTTCACCGCCGTGCGCCAAACTCCAATTGTGCGCGGCAATGATTGGAGCAACATGGCCCCGGAAGACGAGAGGCTGAAGATTGCCATCACTAGGATTCTTCGCCTCAGGCTTGCCGGGCTCACCGTAGGTGCTGTCGGGGCAGATTTCCTCCGCCGCCGCATTGCCCCCCTGCAAGAGAGGAGGAGGCCCGCCTGGGAATTCAAGAATTCGGCGGACATCATGAGGCTGCGGCCGGGCCTGAACTACAACTTCACTATCTTGGAGTTGGATGCAATGCTCTTGGAGTTATTCAAACGCGACCCCCAGCACCCGTTCACACTGCCGAGGGGCGTAGTTCCTTTGTGCAATAACTCTTCACTTGATCGGATCCGCACCATGATGCCGTTGTGCGATTCACACGGCATCGTCCCGACTTGGCAAGAGCCTGCGAACGACGTTGTGCGAGCGTTCTTCGACACCTTGGAGGAGTTGCCGGTCCGCGCTGACGAGCAGAAGAGCCTCACTCGTGACACCACCGACGAGGAGCTGCAGCTTATCGCTACCAGGGCGGAAGAGGCTGCGGCCGCAGCTGCTGTGGGTGTGTTTGGGTTCACTGTGGAGGAGGCGGAGGCTGCAGAGGCGGCAAACCTTGCCGAACGTGCGGAGTTCATGGGGGAGGAGGAGCCTGCCGGTTCTGAAGCCGAGTTGAGCGAGGCCGGCGAGGAGGAGGCTGAACCTTCAGAGAGCTTGCCGCAGGCAGAGCCCCCGGCCCCGCCAAGGAGGCGCCTTCGCAGGGCCGGGGACGCAGCAGGGCGGCAGCCGGCTCCACAGCCACCGAGCCGCGCGACGTGCTCTACTGCGGCAAGCAATGTTGCTGCGGGAGCGCCTCACGCAACAGCGGCAACCGGAGCGGGATCTTCCCGGGCCACCGCCGCCGCCCCCGCCAAGCGGGCAAGGGATCCTACTCCTCCACCTCGCTGCACCGGAGGGCCGGACTTCGATCTTTCCACGCTCAGCTCCGATGAGGAGGAAGAAGAGTGAGTTTCTTTGGTGCCCTTATAATCCTTCAATCTTGCTGTTTATATCTTGTATCTGACTTGCTCCAACCTGGACTCTTTTCTTTTCAGAACACTGGCCCAGAGAGCGGCGAAAAGGACCAAGGCCGCGGTGATTGTCATCGAGGACGACCCCATTGCGTCGGCAGGAGGTGCGTCCGAGACCACCTTGACGGACCCGGCAATCACCCCTCGGAGCAGCCCCCAGCACAGCCCCCAACGTAAGTTCATAGTTTAGCCTTCTGCTGTCGGGTGCGCTTGAGTGCTTTTTCTTTTGTTGATATCTTGCTTGTTGACTTGTGCAGGAGCAGAGCAGCCTCATCAGGAGCGCCCGGAGGCCGGTCCCAAAGTGCCACCTGCTTCGACTGCGCCGCCAAGGGGGGAGTCCCCGGCAAGGGAGCGCTCTCCGGCAAGGGGGGACTCTCTGGCAAGGGACGGCACTGCTGATCCTGCGGCGACCGAGGCCGTTACTGAAGATCTTGGCGCAGGTAATCCACTTGCCCAAAAACTTTCCCCTTGGGTTCTGCTTCTTTCGCTTTTCCTTTCTTGGATTTTTTTAATTGATTTCCCTCCCTTCTTCGTTCTTCAGACCCATCTTCGGCTGAGCCAATGGAGACAGAGGGCGCCGGCGAGGAAGGTGCCGGTGCTGATGTGACCGCTGGCGAGGAGGCCGCCGGGGCTGCTACTACGGAAGACGGCGAGGGGTCGGGCAATCGCACTGACGACCCTGAGGCCGCAGGAGCGCCGGGCGCTGCACCGACCGCCGAACCCTCTGCCACTTCTGCGGAGCCGGGCTCCGAGGAGCCCCAGCCCGGCGCCTACTTGCAGGCCGGTGACAACAACTTCATCAAGCTACCCTGGGCGTCGAGCTCCAGGGCGCCAGTCGAGGGGGAGACTTTTGATGGGGAGGTGCTCGCCTCTGCTGGGCTGTCATTGGTTGACGCGCCCGGCAGCAGCAGCGGCGAGCCTGAGGAGGAGCAGCTGCTGCGGAAGCTGCTGTCACTCTACTGCACCCGGCAAGCCAAGCTGGCTTCCCGGGAAGCGCTTGTCGCGAAGGCGGGAGTTGACATGGAGAAGCGCGCGGAGGAGCTCCGGGGACAAAATCAAGAAGCTCTCTGGTCCCTGGCGCAGGAGCGGGAGCGAGTAGACGAGGAGCGCACGGCCTTTCTTCTCGAGAAGGCCGAGGCTGAGGAAGAACAAAGGCTTGCTGCCGAGAAGCAGTCCGCGCGGGAAGGCGAGCTAGTGCAGCAGAAGGCCCACCTCGACAACTACGAGGAAGAGCTCGCCAAGCGTGAGCGAGCACTTGGCGGGGCGCTCAAGGAGGCAAAGGATGCCGCAGCAACTGCAGAGGCTGCCAATAAGGAGCTAGAGGAGAAGGTGGCGCGGTTGGAGGCCGATATTGGGAAGAGCGGCGAGGAGATTGCCGCTCTCAAGCGCGAGCGCGAGAAGGATGCCGCCGCCCATGGTGAACTGCAAGGCCTTCTCGCTGAGAGGGGCAAGGAGCTCAGCGCCGCCAAGGATTCCAAAGCAGATCTGGAGCTGAAGCTGGCCACGCTAACGCAGACACTGGAGGCCGCCAAGGAGCGGGAGAAGACCTTGGCGGAGAAGGTCAAGGCTGACGCGGCGCTGTTGGAGAGCATTGCAGTCACTCAGAACTCCTTCAGAGACACAGTGGAGCACTGGACCGAGGGTCTGGTGGACACTGCCGCCGTCATCAACGAGGAGCTGGCGCGGCTGGGGATGGAGGACTTTGGGTATCCTTCCGACGAGAGCCTTCAACCCAGCGCCAAGCTCAGTCTATTCTTCAAGGGCGTGGCGACGGCACTCCAGCGGCTCCGGGAGAGGATCCCGAAGCAGCTGGCCGACGAGTCGCGCAAAATCTGCGCTGGGGTTCTCCAGAAGGTGCTGATGAAGGTGGCCTTCCGCAATCCAGGCCTCAGCTTCACCAACGTCCTCCGATCCTTGCCGCCTGACGCCGATCTGGACGCACTCAAGGCCCTCGTCGCACCCATTGTGGACAAGGTGAGCGAGATCAAGCGAGTCGAGGGCGGGCGCGTAGATTAGGCCGCCCATTTCTTCTTTTCCCTTGTCGCTGCTAGTCATGTCATGAAAACAGTCTATTAGAGCCGCGACAAGTTATCTTTGTAATATAACTTTATTTCTGTCTATCAATTGCAATGTTATTTCCTCTACTAGATTCCTGCCTTTGTATGTTTTCACCCTACGCTTCTAGGGAACTTGTCGGCGCAGGCGCCCGAGCCGCGAGCGCTGAGTGCGGAACTTCAGCAGCCTGCGGGCGGCGCTGCTTCCGACAAGAAACCTTGTCGTGACTAGATGCAGCACGCTTAAGCTGTTGAGCGGACTCGAAACAAAGTAAGGGCGCAACTAGCAACGAGTTGGTTCCTCCGCGCACAGGTTTTCCATACAAAGCAGGGTCGTTCGAGGAAGATAACTCAAAAATTTAAAAAAGTGATTGCTCAAACTTTGGCAACTTAGCTTTTCTGTTATTTGCTTCCCGGTAAGGCAGGTCCTTGTTTGAACGACGCCTAGCCCATACCACAATCTTCTTCTTCCCCCCGGCAAACTTGTGTGCGGGAGAACCTTCTTTTCCTTTAAAAGAAAAAGAAAGAAGAGAAAATAATAATAGGGAGCTCTTCGGCTCGTTACTGCTTACCGGATGTAAGTGCTGCACAAAGTGTCAGATAATCACATGCAAGAAAGGAACTAACGCATGAAATGGACAAGCTGTGCGGAGCACATGGGTTTTACTTATGCACGGGTTCTGCGCCCGGCTTTGTACAAAGGATTACATGCAACAGCGGCAAGACTTGTACAAAAGGTGGTTGCCGGAACGGGTTCCGGCAACCGCGCCTTATGGGAAAAACTTACGAAGATGTTCTATGTTCCAGGAGTTGTCCACTGGAATGCCATCTTCGGTCTCAAGGCGGACAGCGCCAGGCCTTGTGACTTGTCTCACCCGATAAGGGCCTTCCCACTTCGGCGTCAACTTGTTGGAATTCTTGGCGGATTGAACGCGCCGAAGAACAAGGTCGCCTTCCTCGAAGCTTCTGGCTTTAACTTTGCGGCTATGATAGCGGCGCAAAGCTTGCTGGTATCGAGCAGCTCGTACAACAGCCTGAAGACGATCTTCCTCAAGGAGCAGCACGTCGTTTTGCCGCAGCTGTTCTTGCTCAAGCTCATCATAAGCGAGCACTCGAGGTGATCCGTATACGAGTTCCATGGGGAGAACTGCCTCTGCTCCATAGACTAGAGCGAAAGGTGTCTGGCCAGTGGCTCGATTTGGCGTCGTTCTGATCGACCAAAGAACCACCGGCAGCTCCTCGATCCAGTTCCTTCCGCACCTATGCAGCCTGTCGAAAGTTCTGGTCTTGAGTCCGCGCAGCACTTCAGCATTTGCCCTCTCTGCTTGACCGTTGCTTCTCGGATGAGCAACAAAAGCGAAGCAGACCTTGGCGCCAAGGTCTTGGACATACTGCATGAAGGTGCGGCTCGTGAACTGCGTACCGTTATCGGTGATGATCCTGTTAGGGATCCCGAAATGGAAAACAATTGACCTAAAGAACTTGACCGCTGACTGTGCTGTCACCTTCCTCACTGGCTGCACTTCCGGCCACTTTGTGAACTTGTCTATTGCGACGTACAAGTACTCAAAGCCCCCGACAGCTCGGGGGAAGGGGCCGAGGATATCGAGCCCCCAGACCGAAAATGGCCAGGATAAAGGGATTGTCTGGAGAGCTTGAGCTGGCTGGTGTATCTGTTTGGAGTGGAACTGGCACGCTTCACACTTGGTTACTTGTGCAGTTGCATCCTGGAGGGCTGTCGGCCAAAAGAAACCTTGCCGGAAAGCTTTGCCGGCAAGTGCTCTTGCGCCTATGTGGTGGCCACATATGCCTCCATGTATCTCTGCCAACAGCTTTTGTCCATCTTCCCGGCGAATACACTTCAATTTCACACCGTTGAGTCTTCTTCTGTACAGTATGCTATCGACAAACTGGTACATACTTGACTGCCGGGCTACTCTTTCTGCTTCTTCTTGCTCTTCGGGAAGTTCTCCTGTCTGAAGGAAATGGACAATCTGTTGTGCCCATGTTGGAGCTTGTGGCTCGACAACAAGGACTAAAGGCACATCTGCTGCTGCGGGAACATTTGCTTCTACGACAAGGACTTGCGGCCCTGCCGGAGTTTGATGTTCCCCGGCAAGCTTGCCGGAGCAAAACTTGTCGGGAGCGTCTGCTTCAATGGAACAAACCATAAGGCTTGCCGGAGCAGACTGCCCCTCAGCATCTGTGGTGTTGATCTTGGGGACTTTCTTGGCGGCGGCTTCGGGGAGCTCTGTCGGAAAGTAGTCACCAGAGACCAACTTCCTCTTTTTGCTTTGTCCAGTTGATGGTGTTACGGATGGTTGAGTCAACTTAAGCACAAAGATCCCTGGTTCCACAGGTAACTTTAGTGCGGCGCACTTTGACAGGCCATCAGCAATATCATTCTGAGCTCTTGGGATATGCTCCATTTGTAGGCCGTCAAAGTGCTCCTCTAGTTTCCTCACTTCATCGACATACGCTTCCATCAACGGACTCTGGTAGTTCTTGTTCACTTGTCGGACGACAAGCTGTGAGTCACCCCTGACAATGAGCTTCTTAATCCCAAGGTCTGCTGCGATTCTGAGACCGGCAAGCAATCCTTCATACTCTGCAGTATTGTTGGTTGCTTGCTCTTTGGGAAAGTGCATCTGGACTACGTACTTGAGGTGTTCTCCGGTGGGTGCGACCAGGAGCACACCTGCACCGGCGCCTTGCAGCGAGAAGGCTCCATCGAAGTACATCAGCCACTCTTTGCTTGCCTCTTTGACGGGGATGCTCGTTTCTGGAATTTCTTCATCTGGGGTTGGCGTCCACTCTGCTATGAACTCTGCCAATGCTCTGCTTTGGATAGTTGAGGTGCTCTCAAACTTGAGGCCAAAGCTTGATAGTTCCAGCGCCCACTCGACAATCCTGCCTGTTGCTTCTGGATTTTGCAGTATCCTCTTCAGCGGAAAGCGAGTGACGACTGTGATCTCATGTGCTTGGAAGTAATGGCACAGCTTTCTCGAGGCCATGAGGAGGCCGAAAAGCAACTTCTGCACACTAGAGTACCTTGATCTAGCCCCCTGCAGAAGGGAACTGACAAAGTAAACTAGGCGCTGCACCATTCTCCTTGGCATCTTATCATGCTCCTGCGCAAACTCATGTTTGTCGGTGCCAGAGCTTGTCGACGAAGCCCCCTGTTTGTCGCTGGATGGATCTGCCGTGGTTGCTGGCTCGTCATCTGCCTCCCTCTCCGCCACTAACGCAGCACTAACCACTTGATTGGTTGCTGCTATATACAGTAGCAACTTCTCTTGCGGCTTAGGTGCGACAAGCGTTGGAGTGGAGGACATGTATCTCTTCAAGTCCTGCAGCGCAGCCTCCGCTTCTGGAGTCCATTTCATTGGACCTGCCTTTTTCAAAATTTTGAAAAATGGCAGAGCGCGCTCAGCAGATCTAGAGATAAACCTGCTAAGAGCAGCCACGCAGCCGGCAAGCCTTCGTACATCCTTGACGCGCTTTGGTGCTTCGATCTACTCGATGGCTTTGATCTTGTCGGGATTGGCTTCAATTCCCCGCTGAGACACGAAGAACCCGAGAAGCTTGCCGGAAGGGACTCCAAACACGCACTTCTCGGGGTTAAGCTTGAGGTTGATCTTGCGCAGGTTTGCAAATGTCTCATCTAAATCTTGAATCAAGGTCGCTTTGTCCTTGCTCTTGACCACTATGTCATCCATGTAAGCTTCCACATTTCTGTGTATTTGTGGCTCAAAAGCATGATGGACTACCCTTGCGAATGTTGAACCAGCATTCTTCAAACCGAAAGGCATCCGTACGAAGCAGTACGTGCCACACAGGGTGATAAATGCGATTTTCTCTTCATCTTCTTCTACCATGAAGATCTGATGATATCCTGAGTATGCATCAAAAAATGAAAGCAAATCACATCCGGCTGTGGAGTCAACAATCTGGTCAATACGCGGCAAGGGAAATGGGTCTTTGGGACAAGCTTTATTAACATCAGTGAAGTCAATACAAAGTCTCCATTTCCCGTTAGCCTTGCGTACAACAACAGGATTGGCCAACCACGTGGGATGGAGTACTCCTCTGACAAGGCCTGCTGCTTCCAACTTCTTGATTTCTTCCGCGATGAATTCTTGGCGCTCAACTGCCTGCTTCCTGACTCTCTGCTTGACGGGCCGCGCATGAGGACAGACGGCAAGGTGGTGCTCAATCACTTTCCTGGGAACACCGGGGATATCAGACGGTTGCCACGCAAACACGTCGACATTCGCCCGCAGGAAAGCAACGAGCGCGCTTTCCTATTTGGGGTCAAGAGTGGCGCTGATGGTGAAGGTACCACCAGTGCCATCCTCCTTGGCAGACACCTTCTTGGTCTCAGGTGGAGCTGCCATTGCCCTCTTGCACTTGCCGGTGGAGCTCAATGGTGCGTCCTCGACGGTAGCGCAGCACTCCGAAGAGGTGCGCTTGCCGGAGTGGGCATCAGAGCTCTTGCCGGACTTGGTCTTCTTCTTCCCCCCGGGAGCTTCAGCGGCAAGTGTCCTTCGTTCTGCTGCGGCTGCTGCTTCCCGGTAGATCTTGTTAGCACAGAGATGACACTTATTGGGCCTAGCATTTTCAGTATGTTGTACGCATAGTGAGAGGCCGCCATGAACTTGGCGAGTGCCGGACGGCCAAGGATTCCATTGTAAGGTAATGGAAAATCGGCCACGTCAAACGTGACCCTCTCAGTCCTGAAGTTCAGCTCACTGCCAAATGTTACCGGCAACGTGATTTTTCCCTTTGGCTTGGTCCTTCCCGGGTTTATTCCTTGAAATGTGCCGGTCTCTTCGAGCTCGCTGTCAGGGATCTGGAGCTTCTGGAGCACCATGGAGGAGATCAAGTTCAAACCGGCCCCGCCGTCAACTAGCATCTTAGTGACCTTGAGGTTGCGGATTGTTGGTGAGACCAACATAGGCATGCTGGACCATTTCAGAGGCTTGCGTGACTCGACGGGTGGTTCTGCTGCATTAACTTCCCGTATCCACTGCTTGAGCTGGCGGTGCGAGGCATGCAGAGAAGCACCACCGTCAACGCACAGGACCTCTGTAGCTTTCTGGAACTCCTGCTCATCAGTCTCCTCATCATCCATATCTTCATTGTCGTCGTCATCTTCATCTTTGTCGCGGCCGTGAGGAGGCCTGTCTCCTTGCCGCTGCTTGGCCTTGCCGCGGCGTCCTCCTCGGCCGGGACGTTTCTTGCCGGATCCACCAGCTCCTTCCTGGGCTTTCTCCTTGTCGCGTCGCTCGTATTCAGCTTTCTGTTGCTCAACAAGCTGCTCGACGCTCTTGCAGTTCTGAAGATCATGGCCCTTGGTGCGGTGAATCTTGCAATACTGCTTGTTGGTGCCGTCTTGCTTGTCGGCGATCGCTACCTCCGCGGCAACCTCCTTGCCGGAGTCACCAGCTTTGGCTTCCTTGGCGCCGCCACCGTTGCCGGACTGCTCAACAGCTAGCACTTCTTTGCCTTTCCTCCTTCTGTTGTTCCGCCGCCGGTTTTTCCTTGTCGGGGCGGCATCTTCGCTGTCAGATCCTCCCGCTCCTATATTTTCTCCGGGTAGTCTCCTCCCTTCCTCAGCACGCGCGCACTTGTCGGCCAGTGCATATAACTCACTGACGTCCCTGATCTTGCACATCGCCATTTCCTCCCGCATCCTGCGGTTCCACACGTTCTGATGGAACACGCTGATCACCGCGGCAGGGTGGACGTCTGGGATGTTGTGCTGCACGCTACTGAATCTCTGGATGTACTTGCGCAGGGGCTCTCCTTCTTTTTGGGCGAGCAAATGAAGATCACTCTCCTGGCCATGAGGCTTGTGTCCGCTGGTAAAGGCGCCGACAAACTGATGGCACAGATCAGCCCAAGAGGATATGGAGTTGTCCGGCAAGTGCATGAGCCAGGACCTGACATTGGGCTTGAGCACCAGCGGGAAGTAGTTGGCAAGGATCTTGTCATCTTGTTCCCCGGCAGCTTGCACCGCAATGGTGTAGATGCTCAGGAACTCTGACGGATGCGTCTTGCCGTCGTACTTCTCCGGTACATCTGGCTTGAAGTTCTTTGTACTGGGCCACTGGACTTGCCGCAGCTCATGAGTGAACGCAGGACAACCTACCGCGTACGGCAGATCGCCTAGTTCCTCTGGCGCATGCATGTCAACAGAGGGCCCAGCGCGCTTGTCGGGTTGATGTCGCGCTTCTCTTCGTCGCTCGATGCGGGTTTGAGCGTCTTCTTGTTGTCGATCATGAAGAACTTGGCGCTGATCGCGACGAGCTCGTGGATCCGACGATGCAGTGGAGTCGCTGTCGAGGTGGATCCGACGAGTCGGCGATCTTGGCCTTCGGGGCGGTGATTGCATGGTAGTTGCACCTCCGCCCATTTCGTCGCCACCGGCTCGCGTCCGGCGGTCCTGCGGTGGCGGCGACGCGCTCGGCTGCCGTGGAGTGTCGCCGTTGGCGTAGCCGATGAGACTCTGAATGGTGGCCCTCCATTCGTCGATCTTGTCCGACGTTGGAGGGTAATCTAAGAGAAGTTGAGCTCGCGCCAAAGCTTCTGCTGGAGTGGTGGGTGGCAGTGGCGGGCGGCGCAAAGAGCAAGACGTGCTCGAACTTCTAACTATGTTAGAAGGAGCAGTATCCCGTCCAGGCGACCGGGCCCCGCTCGTGCCAGCATGCTGGCGTGCATGCTGGTCTTGAGCGCCCCGAGATCCACTAGCTTGGCCTTGGTCTATCATGCGCATGGTGCTGCGAGAGCCATGGTGCTGCTGATCTTGCGCCTCCTGAGAGTGGCGCGGAACATGTACAGTCGCCGAGGTTTGTGCAGCCTTGTCCTTGGACTTGGCAGCACTGTGAGCACCCTCATCGACGGCTGTTCTTCTGCTGGCGTCCACTCCACCACCCGTTTGCTCCAACGATGGCGGAAATGACGTGGACGGAGCGGCTGCTGCCAAAGTCTTCTTCTTCGGTGGCATGTTGATGAAGGGAATGAAGATCTAGCTCGTGTGAACACCGGATCAGGTTCACGCAATCTCGACGCCCCCTACCTGGCGCGCCAAAGATGTCGGGGAAACTGATCCTCGAACACCTATGGGGCCGGCGGACCGGGCCCCTTTCGGTTCGGCGGGGGCGGAGATCGCACGAAGAGCAGATCGAGGCGAGGCACACGAGCAGTTTACCCAGCTTCGGAGCTCTCCGGAGAGATAACACTCCTACTGCTGCTTGTCTGGTTGTATTATCTGGTGTTCTTGCTCTCCAAAGCGAGAGTGTGATGTTCTCTGGGCTATGGATGGATCGAAGCAAACTGTCTGAGGCTTCGAAACTATCAGCCGAACCCCTTCTACGTTGCGCATGGGCCTCCTTTTATACGCTATAGGGGTCACCGACAGGTGGCAACGCAGAGGAGGGTAAAAATGTAAAAAGCGAGGTAGTTGATACAGTTGCTTGTACAGCGCACCCTACCTAACCCTGACGGCAGGGGACAAGGGCATTAAATGCCCGTCTGAGTCGCCCGAACAGTGCAGAAAAGGACCGTTAGGGGCGCCACCGTTCGCCACGATGGCGATCTTGTCAGCTTCGCATGCCACTGCGCACCGCTGGCTGCACAGCCTCCCGCCACGCATGTCCGGAGAGGCCCCCAGAGTGACACGTTGGTGGATGTGCTGGAGCGTGGATGTAGAGTGGCCGCCTGCCGCGGCAAGCGCCTTGCCGCTGTTGTTATCTTGTCGGGTCCGGAAGCTTGTCGCTCACCGGGCTTCGAGGTACCTTGGTTTGTCTTCCCGGCAAGCTCCTCTTGCCGGGGCCTTGTTGCCTTGCCGGAGCGCGTGGCGCGTCGTGGCAAGTTCATTGGAACGCCTTGGTTGGCCTTCCCGGCAAGCTCCTCTTGCCGGGGTCTTGTTTCCTTAGCCTAAATACTTTGTTCTTGGATGGCTCCAAGGGAACCTTGGGGGGGATCTTGGCGATCACCCGACAAGCCTTTGCCGCGGGGTGCTGCAACTGCCCGTGCACAAGTTCGGGGTACTAGGGTACCCCTAATCTAGTACACCGACAACTGGGTTGTCATTACACATTATATCACAATACTTATGCCTTTTCTCTCTTATTTTATAAGGTTTACATGAAGAAGGAGAATGCCGGCAGCTAGAATTCTGGACTGGAAAAGGAGCAAATATTAGAGACCTATTCTTTCCATCTCCAAAAGTCCCGAAACTTCATGGAGCATGTTTTTGGAATATATAAAAAACATTGGGCGAAGAAAGAACGAGAGGGGGGCCACCAGCCAGCCACAAGGGTGGAGGGCGCACCTTACCCCTTGGGCACGCCCCCGACCTTGTGGGCCCCCTGGCAGGCCTCCGGTACCCATCTTTGGCTATATGGTGTGTTTTGACTTGGAAAAATCAGAAGGAAGCTTTCGGGATGAAGCGCCGCCGTCTCAAGGCGGAACCCGGGCAGAACCAATATAGGGCTCTGGCGGAGCTGTTCTGCTGGGGAAACATCCCTCCAGGAGGGGAAAATCATCACCATCATCATCACCATCGATGCTCTCATTGAGAAGGGGTCAATCTCCATCAACATCTTCACTAGCACCATCTCCTTTCAAACCCTAGTTCATCTCTTGTATTCGTTCTTGGTCGCAAAACATCAGATTGGTACCTATGGGTTGCTAGTAGTGTTGATTACTCCTTATAGTTGATGCTAGTTGGTTTATGTGGTGGAAGATTATATTTTCAGATCCTTAATGATAATTAATACTCCTCTGATTATGATTATGAATATGCTTTGTGAGTAGATACGTTTGTTCCCGAGGACATGGGAGAAGTCTTGTTATAAGTAATCATGTGAATTTGGTATTCGTTCGATATTTTGATGAGATGTATGTTGTCTCTCCTCTAGTGGTGTTATGTGAACGTCTACTACATGAAACTTCACCATTATTTGGGCCTAGGGGAGGGCATTGGGAAGTAATAAGTAGATGATGGGTTGCTAGAGTGACAGAAGCTTAAACCCTAGTTTATACGTTGCTTCATAAGGGGATGATTTGGATCCATATGTTTCATCCTATGGTTAGGTTTACCTTAATACTTCTTTCGTAGTTGCGGATGCTTGCGAGAGGGGTTAATCATAAGTGGGAGGCTTGTCCAAGGAAGGGCAGCACCCAAGCACCGGTCCACCCACATATCAATTTATCAACGTAACAAACGCGAATCATATGAGCATGATGAAAACTAACTTGACAACAATTCCCATGTGTCCTCGGGAGCGCTTTGCTTTATATAAGAGTTAGTCCAAGCTTATCCTTTGATAGAAAAAGGATTGGTACACCTTGCTGCACCTTAGTTACTTTATTTACTTGTGACCCGTTACGAATTATCTTATCACAAAACTATCTGTTACTGCTAATTTCAGTGCTTGTAGAGAATACCTTGCTGAAAACCACTTGTTATTTCCTTCTGCTCCTCATTGGGTTAGACACTCTTACTTATTGAAAGCACTACGATAGATCCCCTATACTTGTGGGTCATCGAGACTCTTTTCTGGCGCCGTTGCTGGGGAGTGAAGCGCCTTTGGTAAGTGGAATTTGGTAAGGAAACATTTATATAGTGTGCTGAAATTTACTGTCACTTGTTACTATGGAAAATAATCCTTTGAGGGGCTTGTTCAAGGAATCTTCACATCGACCGGAAGAGAAAAGAGTTGCTCCTCAACCTACTGCACCTACTGAAAATATTTATTATGAAATTCCTTCGGGTATGATAGAGAAACTGCTAGCTAATCCTGATATGCACCTAATATATGTGGATGCAGTTTGTGGATTATTTAAGCTTGCAGGTATGCCCGAGGATGTTGCCAAGAAGAAGTTCTTCCCTTTATCTTTTAAGTGAAAGGCATTGACATGGTATAGGCTATTGGATGATATTGGATCATCGAACTACAACCGATTGAAATTGGAATTTCATCAGAAGTTTTGTCCTATGCATCTGGTTCATCGTGATCAGAATTATATATATAATTTTTGGCCTCGTGAAGGAGAAAGTATCACTCAAGCTTGGGGGAGGCTTAAGTCAATGTTATATTCATGCCCCTATTATGATCTCTCAAGAGAAATTATTATTCAAAATTTTTATGCTCGACTTTCTCATAATGATCGATCCATGCTCGATACTTCTTGTACTGGTTCCTATATGAAGAAGGATATTGAATTCAAATAGGATTTATTGGAAAGAATTAAACGAAACTCTGAATATTTGGAACTCGATGTAGGTAAGGAGTCATGTATAAACCTTAAGTATGATTGTGTTAAATATTTTATGGATACCGATGATTTTCATGATTTTAGCACTAAATATGGACTTGACTCTGAGATAGTACCTTCTTTCTGTGAATCTTTTGCTACTCATGTTGATCTCCATAAGGAGAAGTGGTTTAAATATCACCCTCCGATTGAAGTTAAAGTAGTAGAACCTACTAGAGTTGAAGAAGAAACTATTACTTATAATGTTGATCCTATTGTTCCTACTGGTTATATTGAGAAACCACCTTTTCCTGTTAGAATAAAGGATCATGCTAAATCTTCAACTGTAGTTCGTAAGAGCTATACTAAAACACCTACACCCTCTGAGAAAATTAAAGTTTAACCTAGTATTGCTATGGTTAAAGATCTCTTGGTTGATAATATTGATGGACATGTTATTTATTTTTGTGATGAAGCTGCTAGAATTGCCAAACCCGATATGAAAGTGAAACATAGACCTATTGTTGGCATGCCTGTTGTTTCTGTTAAGATTGGAGACCATTGTTATCATGGGTTATGTGATGTGGGTGCTAGTGTGAGTGCAATTCCTTATACCTTATATAAAGAAATTATGAATGATATTGCACCTGCTAAGATAGAAGATATTGATGTTACTATTAAGCTTGCTAATAGAGATACCATATCACCAATTGGGATTGTTATAGATGTTGAAGTCTTGTGTGGGAAGATAAAATATTCTACTGATTTTCTTATTCTTGCTTCCCCACAAGATAATTTTTGTCCCATTATATTTGGTAGACCTTTCTTGAATACTGTTAATGCTAAGATAGACTGCGAGAAGGATATTGTTACGATTGGTTTAGGGGATATGTCTCATGATTTTAATTTCTCTAAATTTCGTAGACAACCCCACGATAAAGAATTGCCTAGTAAGGATGAAATTATTGGTCTTGCTTCTATAGCCATGCCTCCTACTGATCCTTTAGAACAATATTAGCTAGACCATGAAAATGATATGTTTATGAATGAAAGAAGGGAAATAGATGAAGTATTCTTTAATCAAGGACCTATTTTGAAACACAATTTGCCTATTGAAATCCTTGGGGATCGTGATCCCGTGTTTGAGCTTAAACAATTACCAGATACTCTGGAATATGCTTATCTTCATGAAAAGAAGATATATCCTATTATTATTAGTGCTAACCTTTCAGAGCATGAAGAAAGGAAATTATTGAAAACTCTGAAGAAGCACCGTGCCGCTATTGGATATACTCTCGATGATCTTAAGGGCATTAGTCCCACTCTATATCAGCACAAAATTAAATTGGAGAAAAATGCTAAACCATTGTTGATCACCAACGACGGTTATATCCTAAGATCAAATAAGTGGTAAGAAATGAAATACTACAGTTTCTAGAGGCATGTATAATTTATCCTATTGCTGATAGTCCATGGGTAAGTCCTGTTCATTGTGTCCCTAAGAAGGGAGGTATTACTGTTGTTCCTAACGATAAGAATGAATTGATTCCTCAAAGAATTGTTGTAGGTTATAGAATGGTAATTGATTTTAACAAATTAAATAAAGCTACTAGAAAAGATCATTACCCTCTACCTTTTATTGATCAAATGCTAGAAATATTATCCAAGCATACACATTTCTTCTTTCTAGATGGTTATTCTGGGTTCTCGCAAATACCTGTGTCAAAAGGTGATCAAGAGAAAACCACTTTCACTTGCCGTTCCGGTACCTTTGCTTATAGATGTATGCCTTTTGGTTTATGCAATGCGCCTACTACCTTTCAAAGATGTATGACCGCTATATTCTCTGATTTTTGTGAAAAGATTGTTGAGGTTTTCATGGATGATTTCTCCGTTTACGGAACTTCTTTTGATGATTGCTTAAGCAAACTTGACCGAGTTTTGTAGAGATGTGAAGAAACTAATCTTGTCTTGAATTGGGAGAAGTGCCACTTTATGGTTAATGAAGGTATTGTCTTGGGGCATAAAATTTCTAAAAGAGGTATTGAAGTTGATAAAGCTAAAGTAGATGTTATTAAAAAGATGGCATGTCCTGAAGATATCAAAGGTATAAGAAGTTTCCTTGGTCATGCTTGTTTCTATAGGAGGTTTATTAAAGACTTCTCTAAAATTTCTAAGCCTCTCACTAATCTCTTACAAAAAGATGTTCCTTTCGTTTTTGATGATGATTGCGTAGAAGCATTTGAAATACTTAAGAAAGCCTTAATTTCTGCACCTATTGTTCAACCACCTGATTCGAACTTACCCTTTGAAATTATGTGTGATTCTAGTGATTATGTTGTTGGTGATGTTCTAGGACAAAGAGTTGATAAGAAATTAAATGTTATCCAGTATGGTAGTAAAACTCTAGACAGTGCCCAGAGAAATTATGCTACCACTAAAAAGGAAATTTTAGCAGTTGTATTTGTTTGTGACAAGTTGAGACCTTATATTGTTGATTCCAAAGTAACTGTTCACACTGATCATGCTGCTATTAAATATCTTATGGAAAAGAAAGATGCTAAGCCTAGACTCATTAGATGGGTTCTCTTGCTGCAAGAATTTGATTTGCATATTATTGATAGAAAGGGAGCTGAGAACCCCGTTGCAGACAACTTGTCTAGGTTAGAGAATGTTCTTGATGACCCACTACCTATTGATGATAGCTTTCCTGATGAACAATTAAATGTCATAAATGCCTCTCATAATACTCCATGGTATGCTGATTACACTAATTATATTGTTGCTAAATTTATACCACCTAGTTTACATACGAGCAAAAGAAAAAGTTTTTCTATGATTTAAGACATTACTTTTGGGATGACCACGCCTTATAAAGGAGTAGATGGTGTTATTAGACGTTGTGTACCTGAGCATGAACAGGAACAGATCCTACGCAAGTGCCACTCCAAGTCTTACGGAGGTCACCGCGCTGGAGATAGAACTGCACATATGGTATTGCAATCTGGTTTCTATTTGCCCACTCTCTTTAAGGATGCTCGTAAGTTTGTCTTGTCTTGTGATGAATGTCAAAGAATTCTTAATATTAGTAGACATCAGGAAATGCCTATGAATTATTCAATTGTTATTGAACCATTTGATGTTTGGGGCTTTGATTATATGGGACCTTTTCCTTCCTCTAATGGGTATACACATATTTTAGTTGCTGTTGATTATGTTACTAAGTGGGTAGAAGCTATTCTAACTAGTAGTGCTAATCATAACACTTCTATTAAGATGCTAAAGGAAGTTATTTTTCCGAGGTTTGGAGTCCCTAGATATTTAATGACCGATGGTGGTTCACATTTTATTCATGGTGCTTTCCGTAAAATGCTTGCTAAGTATGATGTTAATCATAGAATTGCATCTCCATATCATCCTCAGTCTATTGGTCAAGTAGAATTGCGCAATAGAGAGACTAAATTAATTTTGCAAAAGTCTGTTAATAGATCTAGGAAGAATTGGTCTAAGAAACTTGATGATGCATTATGAGCTTATAGAACTACTTATAAGAATCCTATGTGTATGTCTCCGTATAAAATGGTTTATGGAAAAGCATGTCACTTACCTCCTGAGATAGAACATAAGGCATATTGGGTTATTAAATAGCTCAATTATGATTTCAAACTTGCCGGTGAGAAGATGTTATTTGACATTAGCTTGCTTGATGAGTGGAGAACCCAAGCCTATGAGAATGCCAAGTTGTTTAAAGAAAAAGTTAAAAGATGGCATGACAAAAGGATACAAAAGCGTAAGTTTAATGTACGTGATCATGTCTTGCTATACATCTCCCGTTTAAGAATTTTTGCAGGAAAGCCTCTCTCTAAATGGGAAGGCCCCTACATTATTGAGGAGGTCTATCGTTTTGGTGCCATAAAAATCAACAATGACAAAGGCACAAATCCGAAGGTGGTAAATGGTCAAAGAATCAAACATTATATCTCAGGTACTCCCATAAATGTCGAGACGAATATAATTAATACCATAACACCAGAGGAGTACATAAGGGACACTTTCCAGAACATTTCAGACTCCGAAAAGGAATAGGTATGTGGTACGGTAAGTAAATAGACTCCAAAAAGTTTCCAATGATAATTTTTCTCCATTTAGGAATATTTCAAAAATTAGGAAAATAAAAGTAGTCTGAAAGAGACACGAGGCCACCACAAGGATGGAGGGTGCTCCCTACCCCCTGGGCGCACCCCGTCCTTGTGGCCACCTCATGTGCCTTCCAGACTCCGTTTTCTTGCACAATACTTCTTTTGGTCAGTAAAAAATCATTATATAATCTCCCAATGGTTTTGACCACCGTACCACAACAATATCTCCTATTTTTGTTTCGAGCTATTTTTCTGACAGATCAAGATCACCATGACATCCCCAAGCGCCCCTAAGGACAAGTTTTTCAAGAAGGTCATCAACCCCTACCTTGCGGAGGTGTTGCGACACCCTCAAGCCATTGAGTTGCGTGAGGGGGTGTTGCACATTTGTGATGTTGAGGGGTCGCACAAGATCGGAAGCATGGAGACGAGGCTCCAAGCAATGGAATGACAAGTTTTCAAGTGCCAAGGGATGGTGGTGAAGGAAATATGCCATAGAGGCAATAATAAATGTGTTATTTATATTTCCTTATATCATGATAAATGTTTATTATTCATGCTAGAATTGTATTAACCGGAAACTTGATACATGTGTGAATACATAGACAAAACATAGTGTCCCTAGTATGCCTCTACTTGACTAGCTCGTTAATCAAAGATGGTTAAGTTTCCTGACCATAGACATTTGTTGTCATTTGATGAACGAGATCACATAATTAGGAGAATCACGTGATGGGCAAGACCGATCCGTTAGCTTATCATAATGATCGTTAAGTTTTATTACTGTTTTTCCTTCATGACTTATACATATTCCTTTGACTATGAGATTATGCAACCCCCGAATACCGGAGGAACACCTTGTCTTCTATCAAACATCACAACATAACAGGGTGATTATAAAGATGCTCTAGAAGTGTCTCCGAAGGTGTTTGTTGGGTTGGCATAGCTCAAGATTAGGATTTGTCACTCCGAGTGTCGAAGAGGTATCTCTGGGCCCTCTCGGTAATACACATCATGTTAAGCCTTGCAAGCAATGTGACTAATGAGTTAGTTGCGGGATGATGCACTACAGAACGAGTAAAGAGACTTGTCGGTAACGAGATTGAACTAGGTATGAAGATACTGACGATCGAATCTCGGGCAAGTAACATACCGATGACAAAGGGAATAACTTATGTTGTCATTGCAGTTTGATCGATAAAGATCTTCGTAGAATATGTAGGAACCAATATGAGCATCCAGGTTCCGCTATTGGTTATTGATCGGAGATGTGTCTTGGTCATGTCTACATAGTTCTCGAACCCGTAGGGTCCGCACGCTTAACCTTCGATGACGGTTTGTATTTTGAGTTATGTGTTTTGGTGACCGAAGTTTGTTTGGAGTCCCAGATTTGATCACGGACATGACGAGGAGTCTCGAAATGGTCAAGAGGTAAAGATTGATATATTAGACGATGGTATTGGGACACCGGAATGGTTCCGGAATGTTTCGGGTATTTTTCGGAGTACCGGGAGGTTACCGGAACTCCCTCGGGAAAGTAATGGGCCCACATGGGCCATAGGGGTGAGAGAGGGGAGCCCGCTAAGGGTGGTGTGCGCACCCCATGGGCTGTCTGAATTGGACAAGGGGAGGGGGCACGACCCCCCTTTCCTCCCCCTCTCCCTCTCCTTCCCTTTCCCCCTCCAAAAGAAAGGAAAGGGGGCGTGACTAGGACTAGGAGTTCTAGTCGGTTCCCCCCCATGGCGCACCCCCTTGTGGCCAGCCTCCTCCCTCTCCTCCTTTATATATAGGGGCAGGGGGCACCCCAAAGCACATCAATTGTTCTCTTAGCCGTGTGCGGTGCCCCCCTCCACAGTTTACTCCGCTGGTCATATCATCGTAGTGCTTAGGCGAAGCCATGCACGAATCACATCACCATCTCCATTATAACGCTGTCGTGCTAACGAAGCTCTCCCTCGACACTTTGCTGGATCAAGAGTTCGAGGGACGCCATCGAGTTGCACGTGTGCTGAACTCGGAGGTGCCGTACGTTCGGTACCTGATCGGTTGGATCGCGAAGACGTTCGACTACATCAACCGCATTAACCTAACGCTTCCACTTTCGGTCTACGAGGGTATGTGGACACACTCTCCCCCTCTTGTTGCTATGCATCTCCTAGATAGATCTTGCGTGATCAAAGTTACCATAATGTTTGAAAATGAATAGTATTATGCGTCTCTCTAGGCTTGATCTTCGGGAGGAGGCATTGAGAGGACTCCAAGGATGAATGCATCTATGGAAGTTGTTGGAGCTGGTGGAGTGGCAACTGGAGGTGGTACTGATGTTGTGGCTGCAGGTGCTAATGTAGTAGCTCGAGTTTCAGTCACTGGCACTGCAGCAGATCTCTGCCCTCTTGGCACTCTCTGAAAGGCACCCATGGTAGCCTGCCCTTTCCTCTCCTCAACTTCTTCCTGGAGCTGCTCAACTGCTGTCTTCATCTCTGTCACTTTTAAATCAAGATCATAGAACTTAATCTCAACGATCCTCTCCAGGCTCTCTTGGTTCTGAGTTAGGGTGGCCAAGCCCTTCTCAGTCCTCAAGGTGGCTTGAATCAAATATCCAAGTTGATCTTGTTTGGTCTTGAGAAACACTTGAGATGCCTCTTCAGCACTTAGCATCTTTGTAGCTTTCTCAACTTTGGCTTTCTCTCGCTTCTCTTGAGCCTGTGCAGATGTAGGATCTTCTTCAGTCATGACAATAGTGTTTTCCTCAAAATCCGGTCTCAAGGGTAGATGCTCATTATCTAACAAGTAGGTGCCTGTGACCATCTGGGAGTTGATGAGCATCTGAATATGTGGAGCATACCCACAATATCTCTTCTGATCTGCAACTCTCCTCTTGATTGTTTCCACAATCAGGCTGATGACTTTGAATTTCTGGGGCATATCAAAAAATTACAGCAATTTGATGGAATGGCCTCTAATCATCTCGTGATCTCCAAATTTTGGGCAAAAAGGTGTGCCTCAAGATGGTGTTGATTGTGGCCACACCAGATAACAAATAATGAACAGAGCCTAGCCTATGAGTTTCCAAAGCTTTGTCAGGAATCTCCTTGTATACGTTGGCCATTGAGTTGTGGTCTTTCTTCTTCTTGGCATAGACATCCAAGTCATCCTCATGCTCTTCAGATTTTGCCCACTCAGCAACTGTTGATTGGTACCTTGTAACCTCAGACGTCCAAACAATTCTACCATTAGGATAGAAGTGTGCTGTGGAGTAGAATTGCATAATAAGCTCGTCATTCCACTTAGTGAGTTTCTTACCCACAAAGTCATCTACTCCACAAGATCTGAAACTTTCATGCACTCATGGGAAGTGATCTTCATTCTCATCAATGCATTCCTAGTCTGCCCACTTCATATCACAAACAATTGGCTTCTTGTCAAGCAAGATGGTCTCATAGAAGTCTTGCTGCTCTTTGGTATGGAACCTGTAGTCCACAACAGTCGTTCTCCTTATAGCATATGGATCAGATTGTCTCCAAAGTCTGAGACCTACATCCTTCCTGATGTTCATGTCTTCTGCCACTGGATGACTATCATCATGAGCTTGAATCTTGGGTTTGAGCTTCCTAAGCAGTTGGGCTTCAACATCTTCTTCATCAATCTCAGGCACTAGGGCCTTGTTCTTCTCAGTAGAAGAAATATTTCTTGTTTTCCTCTTGGGTGCAGTGTTTGGAGCCGGAGCAGAAGCTTTGGGATCTGTCTTGGGCTTAGAAGGGGCAGCCCTGGACTTGATGGCATCTCCCATCATCTTTTGAGACCTTGATTCTGGTGCAACATCTTCTTCTTCTTCTTCTTCTTCTTCTTCTTCTTCTTCTTCTTCTTCTTCTTCTTCTTCTTCTTCTTCTGGATCTTCCATCATAGAGGATCTTCCAATGACTTTGCCATAGTTTTCTTGACCCTTTCTTTCCTTTTCTTACCCTCTCCAGCAGCATCTTCAACATTTGACTTGGAAGTTTCAATAATTGAGGCCCTGGCTTTTAAGGTTGGCACCCTCTTTGTAGGGTCCTTCTTGTGCATACCAGGCTTTGTTGCAGCAGCATCAACATATTCCTTCTTCAGCACCTTCTTCTTGGAGCTGACCTCTTCCTCAGTTGCAACATAATCCTCATCTTCTGAGTCCGAGTTTCTCCTCTTCCTTGCCCTTGTAGCTGCTTTGGGCAAGTTGCTTGGGGTACTCCTGCTACCATCATCATAGCTGCTAGAGGGACTAGTGCCCTCACTCAGGTTCATCTGCTCTTCTGACTTGTTTTGGTTATCACTCTGATATGACATTCTGACAAAGCAAACTGACTGCTGACCGTGTGAATAGTTATAGATGAGATAGAGTGGATGAGCATCACAAAGTGCAGAGTTTTGGCAAAACAAATGAGTCAAAAACTTAGTTTACTTTTCCATAGAAAGCATTTCAGAGCTACCGATTTGTTAAACTCGGTGACACCGAAGCAACTTTTGGAGTCTAAACTAGTGAAATCGGTCAGACCAAGACATAGTTCGGTGACTCCGAGATTGCTAGGGTTTCACAGAGAGTTGAACTCGGTCACACCGATTTGCAACTTTCGGTCGGACCGAAAAGTGCAAGTGCAATGGCCTAGGCCAAATCTGTGAGACCGATTTCCACAACTCGGTCAGTCCGAGATGAGTTCGGCGGAAACCTAACCCTAAATTTTTGAATCAAATCTAAACTAAAGGAAGTTTTTTTTGGACATGAAGATCTCATATGTGGTAAAGAACATGGCATTTGCTTTGTGCTAAGAATCGGAGTAAGGAATAGCACAAAGTTTCAAACTCATACCCTAGTTCGGCGGTGAGTTCACTATGGTGGCAACGGCGGGGTTGAATTCTGTTGACGGCGATGGAGACCAGCGGTGGGAGGTCGCTGGCAACGAGAGGACGATCCGGAGACCCGAGACGGCAGAGCAGGACACGTGTAGGATGAAGGGTTTTGGAGAAATTTCCAGAATTCGACCCGTCGGTATATATATCCTGACCCTGTCAGTGTGACCGAGTGGAACAACTGGGTGGCACCGAGATGCAGAATCGCAAGCGGTTACTACAACTTGGTATGTACGAAAAGTTCTAATCGGTTGCACCGATATTGAAAACCTAGATCAACTCAGTGAACTCGGTCAGACCGAATAGGATGAATCGGTCAGACCGAAATGCACAGAGAGGTTTTGGAAGTTTAATTCTATGACGAATCGGGGACTTCGAGTGCTCCTCACATAGAGTGTTCGAATCTGACTTGATCAAACTTTGTGATGTAGCATGAATAGAGTTTGAGACGAGAAAAACATATATAGCTAGAGGAAGTTCTTAGGCATCCTTGTCCATCCATTTGGCAAAAGAAGAAGAGCCAAACAGTCAAAGCAACAAATGGATGTCCTCGAATGAGTAAAATATGCAACCAACATGCTCACACAATAAAATGGAAATGAAATATGTCACAAAGCATGCAAAAACACTCTAGCATCTATCTTGCGATGACTAGGTCATATATATATATGAGTATATTGACTATGGAGTCAAATGAGAACATTTGATCGTAGGTCATACTCATCGTTTAAGCACAAGTGGGGTTACCACTTTTACATAAAGCATTGTTATGTTCACACCATTAGAGTTTCTTTAGCTCAAATCTTAGAGTAAATCTCCCATAGACGTGATATCTTCCCTAAGAGGGATAAACTAGCATTGGGTTTTCTCAAAGATGACTTCATGCAGATGTTGAAGATGTGGATGCTCGAAGTTGATGTATATCATTCGGAGCAATCCATTGGAGTGAGTTGCGCTTTCAATACCTACATGGGTTAGTCCCACAAGGAACAAACAAGGATATCCGTAGACATAGTTTGTAGTTCACACAAGATGATATCCATGAAAGCATTAGGTTACCTTGTCCCTTGTCTTACCAACAAGAGGGTTTGTGACTCCTTGAACTAGTGCAAGATGTGGAAGTTGTTTGCACTTGTTCTCGCCAAAATGATATGAGTGAAGTACGTTGGCCGAGTCACCCTCAAGAACTCTCTACTTCTTCTTCTTCGGGATCCACATCAACTTGATGGGAATCCTTGGAGTTGTAGTCATACTTGATGAAGTAGAACTTGATGTAGTCTTGGGAACCCACTTGACCAAGGGCTTGGGAGCTTCTTCAAATGCATCAATCTCCTCTTGAAGTTTGTCCTTGCCTTTTTACTTGTGGTCTTGTGGTGGAAGATCATCTTGAGCTTGTGTCCCCTTGAAAGAAGTAGGATCATACTTCTCTTGTTGAGGAACAAACTTCATCTTGGGGTATTTATCTTCTTCCCACTCAACTCCATTGGCATTGAACTTTTGTTCAAAACCAACACCTTGATTCTTCCGGTGTCTTCCTTGCTAGCGTACAATTTCCTCAAATTGCTTACTTCCGGCAAGGCTCTTGTAAACACCTTTCTATATAATGCCTTTAATAAGCTATTTTCTTGCTCAAGTGTAACTTGGCTAAGAGAATCATTAGTGGAATCAAGAAAACTACTAGAAGCAACAATATTGGATTTAACCTGATCATTGTTACTAGTTTTTACTTGTGGCATGTAAGTAGACAAGAGTAAACGCTTGGCAATGTAAGAAGAACTTTTCTTGCGAAGATCATCATTGGTTTCTTTTAAGAACCCATGTTCTTGCTCAAGGATGAGCTTTTCAAAGCGTAGCATCTCATGAGTCTTTAAAAGCTCTCCATGATCTTCCAAGGTGGTTTCATGAGCTAACTTAAGAGTGTTTAGTTCTTTAGTTAGACGGTCAATCTCCTTCTTATCATCGTCATTCATTTTATCTTGATTAGCATGATTAATAGCAAGTTCATCATAGTTTTCATCACTAGAGTTGTCAACAAGTAAATCATCAGCACCTAGCAAGTCATCTTCATCACTATTGAAATCAACATACTCGGGGTGTGATACCTTTGGGCCTGTAGCCATGAAGCATCTTCCAATTCCTTCATTTGGTGAGTAAAATATGTTGTAGGAGTTGGTTGACACAAGTGCTAGACCGGCAACACCTTCATCTTGAGTATATTTGGAGTCGGAGTGATAACTTCTTTCGGAGTGGTGGTCGGAGTCGGAGCCGGATACCCATTCACCAACGTGAGCTTGATGTCTTTGTTTTGTGTAGCTCCTTGATGACTAGTCCGTCCTTTCCGAATCCTTGCTTCTCCGAGAGGTTCTTCGTTCATAACGATCATCTCTACTCCTTCTCTCTCTTGGAGGTGATTCTTCTCTTCTACTTCTCCTTTTGGATGAGTCTTCTCTTCTTTTGTAGGGGGTCGTACACTCATTTGAGTAGTGTTGGGGATATTACTATCAATATGACCCGCCCAGGAGGGGCCGGGTCAGCCCTAATGGCGGGTTACATAAGAAGCCCTGGGGCCGGATTAAGGCCCAATATTGTAAACCGCCATATGTAAGGAAAGACTTGTAAGGAAAGGCATGTAAAGGAAGTCACCGAGCCGGACACGATTATGAGCCGGCCGGGACTCTGTAGGCCACCAGGCGTCAACCCATGTATATAAGGGGACGACCCGGTGGCGGCTTAGGGGAGGAACAACCAAATCGATAACCAAGCCGGCGAGTCGAGCCCCTTGGAGATTGAAACTTCAGCAATACCAATCCCAACTAGACGTTGGCTTTTCGCTTCATCGTAAGGGGTCGAACTAGTATAAAAACTCTCTCGTGTGTCCTTTGTCCCGATTAACCCCTTTAAGCTTCCTAGTGCGATGGCCCTATGACTAAGTCCTTGCTCTAGGACATCTGTCGTGTCAACTCCACGACAGTTGGCGCCCACCGTGGGGCCAGCGCACGGTGGATTTGAGTTCTTGAAGGGCAACTTCGAAGGGCTCAAGGGATACGTTGTGGGCCGGATGACCAAGAGTCGTCGTGACAAGCTCTACATCGACGACAAGGGCTGGGGCCCCGAGGTCGGCTCAATTGAGTACGGGTACCGGGTCCCCTTCGGCGGAATTCACGTCTTCAGCGGCCAGATCGGCGAGTCAGGCCCTGAGCCGGACGTCCACACCAACCTCATCGAAATGGCTCAGCGTGCCAGGACCACCCGTGTTCAATCTGTCGTGAAACATGCCTTCGTAGGCTGCATCCACGGTAGTGAATACTCCGAAGGATCGGTGGAAGGCGGGGAGACAGCCATCTGCTCTGATACTGCATCATCAACCGGCGAGGCGGACTCGTTGTACCAGCTCCAAGACGGCATGCTCGGGGGCTGTTCCGATGGCAACAGTATTCCGGACCCCCTTGAGCTGCCGAATTGGGCCGGAGTCTTCATGGTGGGGACGCAGCCCGGGCAGAACTCTACCGCATCGGCAGCAGCCGGGTCAGGAGACCCCACGCGCCCCCGGCTCAGATTCTAATGGACCTCATGGATCAGCTGACGACTCTGTTATCTGCTGTGGTAGAGCCGGCAGATATAGCCCAGCACGACGTAGAAGTGGCACACATGCGGGAGGAGATGGTACAAGCTAAGGAAAGTCTAGCTGTGGAGGAAACCCGGATGGCAGCAGAACGAGCAGCTCTGGATGCTCGTGCTCGGCAACTTCAAGCAGAAACTTTCCGGCTCTCGGTGGATCTTAATGCATCAAACGAGGTCATGAGGAGGAGGCATCAGTCGCGTCTGCCTCTAACGCTGGATCCAAGGAACCTGTTCCATACACCCGGGGCTGGGGGGGGCCTCCCACCGGAGGCAAACCAGGTCACAACACCCGGTGCACCAGTTCAGCCACGCGCCATGGAGCCACCTCGTGTAAATACAGCTCCTCCTCATTATGTGTCAACACCTCCGGGTCACTTCTCCAACCCCCTGGAAAAACTCATCGCAACGTCGGCTCGTTTGGCAGCTCTCCCAATGGAAGGCGACTCGCCAGCAGCAATTCAAACCCGGAGGGTAAGAGAACTACTTCAGACAAATCTGGCCCAGCAGGATGCATACTCCTACAGTCGAGATAAGATTCATTCAACTCCTCGCCCAAGCCGGACCCCCAATTACAGTAGGCACATGGAGTCCGCAGAGATGTCAAGTAATGCTGAACGCCACAACCGGCCATATAGGCATGAGCCGGTGCAGGCTGGAGCCCTTAACTTGGCGGATCAAGAGAGGATTCGTCAAGAGGCAGAACGAGCGGCTCAAATAGCAGCAGAGCAGGCGGCTCATCAAACCTTTCTGGCTTATCCAGCAACCTCGATTGAGGCAGGAGTGGCCACAAGAACCGGAGGCATGCCTTGCTTGGTACCGGCCATAATCAATGAGCGGTTGCCAAAGGATTTCAAGGGGCCTCGTAAGGTGCCTAATTACACGGCTGACAAACAGACGGGGGCTTGGATTGAGAGTTATGAGATGGCTATGGAACTGTTGGAGGTTAGCGATGCTACAATGGCCAAGTATTTTACCATGATGTTGGACGGAACAGCTCGGACTTGGTTGAAGGGATTGCCACCCAATTCTATCAGCTCATGGGCAGAGTTGAAAGTGCGGTTCATCCAGAACTTTAAGGACACGTGTGTAGGATCGAAAGTATGTCTAGAGGGGGGGGGGTGATTAGACTACTTGACCAAATAAAAATCTATCCTTTTCCCAATTTTAGTCTTTGGTAGATTTTAGCTATCTTAGCACAAGTCAAGCAATCTTAACACAATTCAAGCAAGCATGCAAAGAGTCTATGAGCAACGGAAAGTAAAGCATGCAACTTGCAAGAATGTAAAGGGAAGGGTTTGCAGAATTCAAACGCAATTGGAGACACGGATGTTTTTGTCATGGTTCCGATAGGTGGTGCTATCGTACATCCACGTTGATGGAGACTTGAACCCACGGAGGGTAACGGTTGCGCGAGTCCATGGAGGGCTCCACCCACGAAGGGTCCACGAAGAAGCAACCTTGTCTATCCCATCATGGCCATCGCCCACGAAGGAATTGCCTCACTAGCAGTAGATCTTCACGAAGTAGGCGATCTCCTTGCCCTTACAAACTCCTTGGTTCAACTCCACAATCTTTGTCGAAGGCTCCCAAGTGACACCTAGCCAATCTAGGAGACACCACTCTCCAAGAAGTAGCAGATGGTGTGTTGATGATGAACTCCTTGCTCTTGTGCTTCAAATGATAGTCTCCCCAACACCCAACTCTCTCTCACAGGATATGGATTTGGTGGAAAGAAGGTTTGAGTGGAATACAACTTGGGGAAGGCTAGAGATCAAGATTCATATGGTAGGAATGGAATATCTTGGCCTCAACACATGAGTAGGTGGTTCCCTCTGAGAAAATGTGTATTGGAAGTGTAGGTATGTTCTGATGGCTCTCTCCTCGAATGAAGAGTGGGTGGAGGGGTATATATAGCCTCTACACAAAAACTAACCGTTACACACATTTTACCAATCTCGGTGAGACCGAAGTGAAAAACTCGGTCGGATCGATTTAGCAAACCTAGTGACCGTTAGGATTTTCGGTGGGACTGAGATGCAACTCGGTAGGACCGATATGGTTAGGGTTAGGGCATAACGTAATCTCGGTGTGACCGATTACATAAACCCGGTGGGACCGATTTTGGTAATAAGCTAACCAGAGAGTTGGTCAGGTAAACTCGATGGGATCGATCGCTCATTTCGGTGGGACCGAAATGTTATGAAAGAAAAATAGAGAGGTTACATTGCAATCTCGGTGGGACCGATCGCTCATCTCGGTAGGACCGAAACGTTACGAAGGGAAACAGAGAGATTACAACCCCATCTCGGTGTGACCGAAATCCCTATCGGTGCGACCGATTTGCCTAGGGTTTGTGGCAGTGGCTATGACATTTGAAACTCGGTGGCGCCGGATAGAAAGAATCGGTAGGGCCGAGTTTGACTTTTGGTTTAGGTCATATGTGGATGTGGGAAGGCAGTTGAGGGTTTTGGAGCATATCACTAAGCACTATGAAGCAAGAACCTCATTAAACAACACCTCATCCCTCCTTGATAGTATTGGCTTTTCCTATAGACTCAATGTGATCTTGGATCACTAAAATATAAAATGTAGAGTCTTGAGCTTTGAGCTTGAGCCAATCTTTTTGTCCTTAATATTTTGAGGGGTCCACATTCCTCATCCATGCCATGCCATTCATTGAGCTTTTCCTGAAATATTAATCTTGGAATAGCATTAGCTCAATGAGCTATATGTTGTTAGGAATTACCAAAACCACCTAGGGATAGTTGCACTTTCAACGTGTAAGCAGCCAATGTCAATTGTGGACCTGACCAATTGCAAGTAAGAGGATGGTGAATCTACAACCCATTGGGTGCGCCGGGTCAAGGAGATAATACATTCATCTGATAAGATGGATGCCGGCTCAACAGTTTTGATGTTGGAGAAAAATTGCCGTTTTGAACCTCTGAAGCAGAAGCTGGGGCGGCTTAAGCGTGACTATAATGACATGGGGACGTTGATGGCAGCTCTCATCAATTATGCTGATTCTGATACTACCAAGGACCCGGTGTTTGATGAAGAAAAGGCAACGAAGGGAAAGAAGAACGGCAACGGCAAGGGTCACCAGCATAACCCGGTGAATCAGGGAGGTAATAAACATAAGGCTGATGAATTTGTTGCTAACACTAATGCATAGGGTGGAAATCAACGGCGCAAGGGGAGACAGCCCCCTCGGTCAGGCGGGTCAGGTCCCACTCTTGAGCAATTGTTGAACGAACCTTGTCCAAAGCACGACACCCGAGAGAAGCCAACCACTCACCTGTGGAAAGATTGCACGATCATGAAGGCATTTAAAAATTCAAATGCATTTGATGGGGGTCATGGCCCATGTGGTGGTTCAGTTGGAGGCGGATTTCAGGGCCAGGGCGCCGGTTCAGGCGAAGGAGGTTTTCAAGGTCAAGGTTATCCTGGTCACCAAGGAGGATATAATCAGCAACCCGGCCAAGGAAATCAGCAGCAGCAATCCGGTTATCAGAGCAACCCGAAGCAGCTGAGTAGTGGGCAGTATCATGTATTTACCACCAGTTTATGCAAGAGGGACCAGAAACTTCACAAGAGGGCCGTCAATGCCCTTGAGCCAGCGATTCCACGTTATCTATGTTGATCAGAGCAGCCTATTGTGTGGAGCAGAGATGATCACCCGCCCCGGGCTGATAATCTGGGTCACTTGGCTTTGGTAGTGGCACCTCAGGTTGGTGGATACAAGTTTACTAAGGTACTCATGGATGGAGGGAGCAGCATCAACATCCTCTACTATGAGACGTTCCGTCGGATGGGATTGACTGATAAAAATCTTAAACAATCCAACACTATTTTCACGGTGTGGTGCCTGGTAAGTCGGCATACCCAGTTGGTAAGATTGAGCTGGAAGTAGCCTTTGGGGATGAATATGACTCCAGAGCGGAAAAATTAACCTTTGAGGTGGTTAAGATCAAGAGCCCGTATCATGCTCTGTTTGGGCGGTCGGCTTATGCCAAGTTCATGGCTCGGCCATGTTACGTATATTTGCAACTCAAGATGCCGGGTCATAATGGCACCATTACAGTACATGGGAGCCAGAAGATAGCCTTGGAATGTGAAGAAGGTGATGCTGCCTATGCTGAATCTGTTTGTGCAACAGAGGAGTTAAAATTTTACAAGGATCATGTTGACCCGGCAGACATGACATCACTAAACAAACCAACAACAGAGCATGTGCCGGAGTTGAAATTCAAATCAGCCGATGACACTAAGATGGTTGACTTTTTACCTGGTGACTCATCCAAGCAGTTCATTATCAGCGCAAACTTGGATCCGAAATAGGAAAGCGTGCTCATCGAGTTCATCCGTGAGAACTGGGACATCTTTGCATGGAAACCTTCAAACATGCCGGGTGTCCCGAGGGAACTCGCTGAGCACACTGTTAATATCGATCCAAAGTTCAAACCTGTCAGACAGTTTCTTCGACGGTTCAATGAAGAAAGGCACAAGGCCATTGGAGAAGAGGTGGCCCGACTCTTGGCAGCCGGGTTCATTGTGGAGGTCTTTCACCCCGAATGGTTAGCTAACCCGGTGCTTGTACTCAAAAAGAATGGCACCTGGCGTATGTGTGTGGATTACACAGATCCGAACAAGGCTTGTCCGGCTGATCCTTTTGCTCTCCCCCGTATTGATCAGATCATTGATGCTATGGCGGGTTGCGCACGGTTGAGTTTCTTGGATGCTTATTCCGGTTATCATCAGATTAAGATGGCAGTCAAGGATCAAGAGAAGACAACTTTTATAACTCCTTTTGGAGCTTTCTGCTATGTGTCTATGCATTTTGGGCTTAAGAGTGCCCAGGCGACTTACCAGCGGTGTGTGCAGAATTGTCTTCACAATCAAATTGGGCTCAATGTTCATGCTTATGTGGATGATATAGTGGTGAAATCCAGGGAAGAGGAAACCTTGGTCACAGACCTGAAAGAGACTTTTGATAATCTCTGGGTTTACAAAATGATGCTTAACCCGGCCAAGTGTGTTTTTTGAGTGCTAGCCGGCAAGCTCTTGGGTTTTTTGTTGTCTAACCGAGGTATTGAAGCTAACCCAGAGAAAATCAAGGCAATTACATCCCTAGCCAAACCAACCTGCGCCAATGATGTTCAGCGGCTGGCGGGTCGTGTGGCTGCTTTGAGCCGGTTCATAAGCTGGTTAGGGGAAAAGGCTATGCCTCTATATCAGTTGATGAAGAAAACAGGTGTTTTTGTTTGGAGCAATGCTGCGAACGCTGCTTTTGAGGATCTGAAGGCATAGCTGGCTGAGCCGCCGGTCCTGGCTGCTCCAATTGAGAAAGAGCCACTATTGTTATACGTGGCTGCCAACTCACGGGCTGTTAGTGTGGCTATTGTGGTAGAGCGCAAGGAGGCTGGCAAAGAGCATCCGGTTCAGCGGCCGGTTTATTATGTCAGTGAAGTGCTAATTGAGTCTAAGCAACGATATCCACATTGGCGGAAACTTGTTTATGGGGTGTTCATGGCTTGCCGGTAGCTTAAGCATTACTTTCAGGGACATCCAATCACTTTGGTTAGCTCTACTCCTTTGGGAGACATTATTCAAAACAGAGAAGCCACGGGGCGAGTCGCCAAGTGGGCAATTGAGCTTGCGTCTCATGGGTTGAAGTATGTTCCACGTACTACAATTAAATCTCAAGCCCTGGTTGACTTCATCAATGACTGGACAGAGATGCAGATGCCAGAAGAGAAGCCAGACAACACGTATTGGACTATTCATTTTGATGGATCCAGGCAATTGGAAGGCTCGGGGGCTGGAGTCGTGCTAACTTCCGCACGAGGTGACAAATTTTGTTATGTGTTACGGTTGATGTTTCCTTGCACTAACAACACAACAGAGTATGAAGCTTTGCTCCATGGTCTTCGAGTGTCAAAAGAGATGAGCTTGAGCCGGGTTAGATGTCTTGGTGACTCGGATCTAGTGGCTCAATAGGTATCTGGCAAGTGGGATTCCAAGGACCCTCTCATGGCGGCTTATCGCCGAGAGGTTGATGCCGTTGCAGGATACTTTAAAGGTTATCAGGTGGAACGCATTGACCGTCGAAAGAATGAAGCAGCTGATGCTTTAAGCCGGCTGGGGTCTCAGCATAAGCCGGTGCCACCTAACACCTTTTTGGATGTTTTGCATAACCCCTCTGTCAAGTTGCCCACAGAAGAAGATTTAGCTGTTCCTGACCCGGAGGCGCAGTTAGTAGCGGCTCTTCATGTCATCCCAGATTGGACGGTGCCATTCTTGGCTTACATGACCCGGGGAGAGTTGCCAACGAATGAGACCCTGGATCGATAGATAACCCGGCGATCTAAGTCCATGACGATTTTGGATGGAGAGTTATATCATCGCAGTGTTTCCGGAGCGTTTCAGTGGTGTGTTTCCCCGAAGAAGGTCAAGAAATCCTTCATGAGATCCATGAAGGCAATTGTGGTCATCACGCCGGGTCAAAATCTTTAGTGGCCAAGTCGTTTCGTCACGGGTTTTACTGGTTGACGGCTCATGCTGATGCAAAAGATCTGGTTAAGTTTACAGAAGGGATTTAACCCAACAATACTGCGATCTTCATACTTCTCATTCACCAAAAGGTTTGACACTGAGACAATGTCTTCCTCTTAGCTGAACCGGGGTATGACGGAGAGAGTCGTCCGGGCCTCCACCATATTCATACATCAATTTTGAACGACGGCTTAATGGGATAACCCGCCATGAGATCCAGCAACGGGTCAGATCAACATCGGTTAAACCGTTCCCCAACAAAGTGTTGATTCTTTTGATAGATGGAAGCAGCTTCTTGCGTTCAGCAACGGTAAGTTTATCTGGCAGTGCGAACTTGGAGTCAAGACGATCGGGGTGGTAACCCGGCAGCGGCTTCTCGTTGGCTGGTGAGATGTCCTGACAGTAAAACCAAGTTTGATTCCAGCCCTTTGAGTGACTTGGTAAAACTATGAGGGGGAAGACAGCACCCTGCCGGTGCTGAATTGAGATGCCTCCAAGCTCTAAGCTAAGGCCGTTGGTGCACTCGTTCTACCGGTTCAGATAGAAGTATTCCCTAAATAGTTCTACAGTCGGCTCTTGCTGAAGATATACCTCATAGAGCACCTGGAAGTTACAAATATTGGATATGGAATTGGGCCCAATGTCCTGAGGATGGAGTTTGAAAAAGTGAAGAACTTCTCTGAAAAACTTTGAATAGGGCGGTGAGAAGCCACGGTTCATGTGGTCAGTAAAGACAATCACTTCGCCGTCTTTTTGATTGGGTCGTTCTTCTTCCGGGTCAGGAGCACGATAATACATGATGCTTTTTGAGGGCAGAAACCCAATGAGGAAGAACTCTTTTAAACGATCCTCAGTTATGGTTGAGGGGACCCAATTACAGATGGCGGGTGTCTTTGACGGCATGATGTGCAAGTAACTGAAAAAGAAATAACAAACATGCCGGTTCAGTTTACGGTCAGGTTAATAGTTAAAGGTTGGATATGTAAAGCAAGTAATAGGGGCTTAACTAAGGGCTAATGACATATAAGGAAAAGAAAGATGGAGAGGTAAGCCGCCATGACTACAGATTTTCTCAGAAAGCAGATTCAGCTAAGTATTGGCATAAACAAGTTTTACCAAGCTCTCATTATTATTTTGGATCAAATGGCCGTTCTGAAAAGAAAAATATTCTAGACTTAAAAATCTAGTACAAATGGGTTCATCAGCTATAACGAAGCATCTATACAGGAAAAAGGGATATACCGCTATCCAAAATGGATGCAAAACAACTACCGCGCGAGTTATATCTCCTCTTTGGATCAAGAGAGGCTGCGGAGGAAGAACTACTAGAAAGGTTCATGAAGAACGGTGAAGAACACCGGTGAACTCGCAAGCCCTAATGCAGATCTAAAAAGTTTGAGAAAGCAAGATTTACGGATGCGGATTCGCTGTGGAGGGTCGTTGCCGTTTATCTGGACAGTTCAGGGTGATGCAGCGGCCAAGCTCGAGGATGACGATGAGCGTTGCGGTGGTGGCGGAGCTCGAGCAGCAGTGGAGATTGCGAGAGGAAGAAGATGAAGAAGAGGGGAGAATGAGAAAAACCGGTAGCGTGCCTATTTATAAGGGCAGGTGCGAACTGACGGGCGCGAAAATCAAGGGAGAACCAAATAATGGTTATCCAGCTATATAGATGCCTCAATTCTCGGGAAGCATTAAAGATAAAAGGTCCGTTGGAAGATGACATCATGAAAGTTTTTTGTGTTTTCAAAAGATGACGTCACGGCGGGTTACAGAGTTCTTCAGACAGAAGATGGATTTCATCTAAGTATTGAAGATTGACAAAGAACAAAGTTCAAGGTCAACCTAGGGCCTAATGTTGGGGATATTACTATCAGTATGACCCGCCCAGGAGGGGTCGGGTCAGCCCTATTGGCGGGTTACATAAGAAGCCCAATATACATTCAAGATGATAGTTTATTAAACATATAGAAGGCCCAAAGGCCTGGGGCTGACTTAAGGCCCAATATTGTAAACCGCCATATGTAAGGAAGGACTTGTAAGGAAAGGCATGTAAAGGAAGTCACTGAGAAGGACACGATTATGAGCCGGCCGGGACTCTATAGGCCACCAGGCGTCAACACATGTATATAAGGTACGACCCGGTGGCAGCTTAGGGGAGGAACAACTAAATCAATAACCAAGCCGGCGAGTCAAGCCCCTTGGAGATCGAAACTTCAGAAATACCAATCCCAACTAGACGTAGGCTTTTACCTTCATCGTAAGGGGCCGAACTAGTATAAAAACTCTCTCGTGTGTCCTTTGTCCCGATTAACCCCTTTAAGCTTCCTAGTGCGATGGCCCTATGACTAAGTGCTTGCTCTAGGACATCCGCCGTGTCAACTCCACGACAAGTAGTGTCTGGGTCTTGCACAATTGTAGCAATTACGCTCGCGACTCAAAGATCTTTTGTCATTGTAGGAACTTGTCTTAGAACTTCTTTGCTTCTACTCTTGTAGAACTTGTTAAAATTCTTCACCATTAGGCTCAATTCTTTATTGAAGGCTTGTTTCTCACTTGATGATGTAGGACCATCACATGAGGCTTTGTAAGCACCACTAGACTTGTTGTGAAGCTCTTATTTATCCTTGAGTGACATCTCATGAGCAACAATTCTTCCAATCACTTCCGTTGGCTTGAGATCTTTGTAATTGGGCATCATTTCGGTTAATGTGCACACGGTATCATATTTTCCATCCAGGGCTCTTAAGATTTTATTGTTGATGAATCTATCAGTCATCTCTTCACTTCCTAAGCTGGCAATCTCATTTGTGATGGGAGCAAGCCTAGAGTACATTTCAGCGACACCTTCACCATCCTTCATTTTGAACTTGTCAAGTTGACTTTGAAGCACATCCAATTTGGATTCCTTGACGGAGTCGGTACCTTTGTGCATATCAATCAAAGTATCCCAAATTTCCTTTGCATTATCAAGTCGACTAATTTTTTTGAATTCTTTGGGGCACAATCTGTTGAAGAGGATATCGCAAGCTTGAGCATTGTATTGTAGCATCTTTAACTCTTCCATGGTAGCTTCATGATTCGGTTCTCTCCCATCGAAGAATTCACCTTGCAAGCCAATACACAGAATAACCCAAACGACGGGGTTATGTCCAAGAATTTGCATTTTAATCTTATGCTTCCAACTAGCAAAATTAGTACCATCAAAGTAAGGACCTCTACGTTGGTAATTTCCCTCGCTAGATGCCATACTCTCCTAGGTTGTGAAACCAAGGCTATGATCACCAAAAGCTATGGAAATCAAGGCAAATGGAGACCAAAGCTCTAATACCACTTGTAGGATCGAAAGTGTGTCTAGAGGGGGGTGATTAGACTACTTGACCAAATAAAAGTCTATCCTTTTCCCAATTTTAAGTCTAGGTAGATTTTAGCAACTTAGCACAAGTCAAGCAATCAACCTACACATGCAAGTCAAAGAGTATAGCAGCGCAATGTAAATCATTTGCATATGAAGGTAAAGGGAGGAGATTGGCGGGAGAAAACGCAATGTAGACACAGAGAATTTTGGCGTGGTTCCGATAGGTGGTGCTATCGTACATCCACATTGATGGAGACTTCAACCCATGAAGGGTAACGGTTGCGCGAGTCCACAGAGGGCTCCACCCATGAAGGATCCACGAAGAAGCAACCTTGTCTATCCCACCATGGCCATCGCCCATGAAGGACATGCCTCACTTGGGTAGATCTTCATGAATTAGGCGATCTCCTTGCCCTTACAAACTCCTTGGTTCAACTCCACAATCTTGTCAGAGGCTCCCAAGTGACACCTAACCAATCTAGGAGACACCACTGTCCAAAAGGTAATAGATGGTGTGTTGATGATGAACTCCTTGCTCTTGTGCTTCAAATGGTAGTCTCCCCAACACTCAACTCTCTCTCACAGATTTGGATGTGCTGGAAAGCTGATTTGAGTGGAAAACAACTTGGGGAAGGCTAGAGATCAAGATTCTTGTGGTTGGAATGGAATATCTTGGTCTCAACACATGAGTAGTTGGTTCTCTCTCAGAAAATGTATGCTGGAAGTGTAGGCACGTTCTGATGGCTCTCTCCACGAATGGAAAGTGGGTAGAGGGGTATATATAGCCTCCACACAAAATCTAACCATTAAACATAATTTACCAAACTCGGTGGGACCGAATCATGAAACTTGATCAGACCGATTTAGTTCAAAATGTGAACGTTAGGATTTTCGGCGGGACCGACATGTCAACTCGGTTGGACCGATTTTGTTAGGGTCAGGGCATAACGTAATCTCGGTGAGACCGATCACATAAACTCGGTGAGACCGATTTCTGTAATAGGCAAACAAAGAGTTGGTCAGGCAAACTCGGTGGGACCGAATCGCTCATTTCGGTGAGACCGAAATGTTATGAAAGGGAAATAGAGAGTTTGCATTGCAAACTCGGTGGGACCGATCGCTCATCTCGGTTAGACCGAAACGTTACGAAGGGAAATAGAGAGTTTGCAATCCCATCTCGGTGAGACCGAGATCCCTATTGGTGAGACCGAACTGACTAGGGTTTCTGGCAGTAGCTTTGTCAAATGAAGTCGGTGGCGCCGGATAGATCAAATTGGTGGGTCCAAGTTTGACTTTTTATTTGGGACATATGTGGATATGAGAAAGTGGTTGAGGACTTTTAGAGCATATCACTAAGCATTTTGAGCAAGCAAGCCATTAAGCAACACCTCATCTCCTTTTAATAGTATTGACTTTTCCTATCGACTCAATGTGATCCTGGATCACTAAAATGAAAATGTAGAGTATTGAGCTTGAGACAATATGTGTGCTTAGCATTTTGAGGGGTTCACATTCCTAGTCCATGCCATGCCAATCATTGAAATTTCTGAAACGATCATCTCGAAAGAGCATTAGTTCAATGAGCTATATGTTGTTAGGAATTACCAAAACCACCCAGGGATAGTTGCACTTTCACATATGAACTTTGGTTTTGCAAGAAACTTAAGCTATCATTTCTTAAAGTCTGGGGCTACGATGCTTATGTGAAAAAGCTTCAGCCTGATAAGCTCGAACCAAAATCGGAGAAATGTGTCTTCATAGGTTACCCAAAAGAAACTGTTGGATACACCTTCTATCACAAATCTGAGGGCAAGATATTTGTTGCTAAGAATGGATCCTTTCTAGATAAGAAGTTTCTCTCAAAATAAGCGAGTGGGAGGAAAGTAGAACTTGATGAGGTAGTTGTACCTTCTCTCGAATTGGAAAGTAGTTCATCACAGAAATCAGTTCTAGTGATGCCTACACAAATTAGTGACGAAGCTAATGATGATGATCATGAAACTTCATATCAAGTTACTACCAAACCTCGTAGGTTAACCTGAGTACGTTCCGCACCAGAGTGGTACGGTAATCCTGTTCTGGAAGTCATGTTAGTAGACCATGACGAACCTACAAAATATGAGAGAGCGACAATGAGCCCAAATTCCGCGAAATGGCTTGAGGCCATGAAATCTGGGATGGGATCCATGTATGAGAACAAAGTATGGACTTTGGTTGAGTTGCCTGATGATGGGCAAGCCATAGAAAATAAATGGATCTTCAAGAAGAAGACTGACACTCATGGTAATGTTACTGTTTACAAAACTCGACTTGTTGCGAAAGGTTTTCGACAAGTTCAAGGAGTTGACTACGATGAGACCTTCTCACCCATAGCGATGCTTAAGTCTGTCCGAATCATGTTCGCAATTGCCACATTTTATGATTATGAAATTTGGCAAATGGATGTCAAAACTGCATTCCTTAATGGATTTCTTAGAGAAGAGTTGTATATGATGCAACCAAAAGGTTTTGTCGATCCTAAAGGTGATAACAAAGTGTGCAAGCTCCAGCTGTCGGATTTCGGGTTTCGGCAGACCCTTGAGGTTCGAACACTGGCGTGCGTGCGGAGATCTCTCCCCTACTGATCTACGTCCGATTCTCTCGTGCGAACTAAGATGAAAATGATGAAAAACACAAGAGTCACGAGGTTTATACTGGTTCGGGCCACTGTTGTGGTGTAATACCCTACTCCAGTGTGTGGTATGATGGATTGCCTCTAGGGCTGATGCTGGACAGTACAAGGGAAGAACAGCCTCGCGAGGGGTGTTCTTGAGCTGGTGCGGTGTGTTGTACTTAGTCTCTACTAGGTTTCTCCCCACTGGGTTTCACTCTACTCGGTTTCTCTCTCTACTGGGTTTCTCTCTCTCCTGGGTTTCTCCCTCCCTCTCTTTGTGGAGGCTAGCTCTATTTATAGAGGCCCTGGGCCTCTCCCCGAATAATTGAGCAGGAAGGGCGCTAACAATTGGCCATTTTGAAGGGGAACATCTAGTACAAGCTATCCTGACCAAAGGTGGTCTTCGGCTGCCAAAAGCACTGCTAGTGACGCCGTCTTGGGCTGCACGGTGACCTATGTCCGGCCGTCCGGCTGGTCTTGGTCTCGTTGCACCGGAATGGTAACCTTTGCCTGATACCTTGGCCTATGCTTGCCCCCTTTGCACCAAAGGGGAAACAAGGACCCTGCGCAGGCCGGCGCCTACCTGGCGCCCGCCTGGCCTTGATCGTCATGGCTTGCGTCATGGGATCCTCACGAGGTACCCTTGCATTGATCTCTCCGCCTCCTCGCGAGCCTGCCTGATGAGAGGAAGCTTCCTGTTGTCCACCCCACGAGGCTTGGTCCCTCGCGAGGGTCTTGAGCTTGGGTTGATGAAGATGGGCCGTGTTGGGCCCCCACCTGAGCCACGCCGCAGGCTGCAGGCAGGCAAGTCTGGGGACCCCCATTCCCAGAACGCCAACAGTAGCCCCGGGGACCAAGGTGCGTGCGGGCTTGGCTTAGCAGAGAAGCGAAGGGGCAAGCGCAAAGCACCGCGGGCCCTAACAGCCAGCAGCCTTGGGCGCCACGTGGCGGTTGATTGGACGTGGGCGTCTGCACTTCCCACGACGCCTTGCTACGCGCCCGGCTAAGCGGACCAGTAGTTGCACACAGTTGTTCCTCCTTTGGCTGTCCGCTCGCCTCCTACCTTTCCTTCTTCTCCGAGCTCCAACCTCCACCGCCAATCCGGCTCGAGCTGTTCCCCTTCCCCAACGCCATGGCGCCGACCAAGAAGGGAAGGGGGAAGAAGCCCGCGCCTTCGTCCTGCGCACCTCCAGCGGCGGCCCCCGCCGTCGATCGGTTAATCATACTTAACCCGGAAGCCTTGGACAAGGTCCACTCCACCCTTGCTTCCATCTTCAATGAGTGCGGCCGGACCACGGTTTGGCCCGCATCCCGCGCCTTTCTTGCTAGGACCGTCACGGAGGTCCGATTCTTCGCCGATGCCTTATGGGCGGGTCTGATTCCCCCCTTTTCTGCTTTCTTCAATGCTGTGCTCTCCCATTATCAGATCCACATGATGCACCTCGGGCCGGAGTCCATTACCCTTTTGGCTATCTTTGCTTTCGTGTGCGAGGCGATTATAGGCATCCCTCCTTCTGTTACCCTGCTGCGCCACTTCTTTTCTCTGTGCCTGAGCGATCCCACTCAGTGCTCGGGGTGTGTAAGCTTCTTCGCCGTGCCTGAGATGGCTGCTTCAGGGATTGACTTCGGCCTTCCGCATGCTCAGGACAGGTTCAGAGAGCGGTGGCTGTACGTGGACGTCGGGGTGCCCAGCCCCTTGCTCTCGCACCCGACCTTGCATGCTGTTCCCTACCCAGGCTGGGGTCATGAACTGCTTGCGAGCCCCTGGCTCGCTTTTGTCTGGCGCCGCTTCAAAAGTTTGAGGGTGCACAATGTGACAGCGCCCAAGGTGGTGAGGGAGTTCCTTCTATGTCGAGTTGCTCCTCTCCGGTACCACTCTCGCCAGATGTGGGATTTTGCGGGGCGAGGAGACCGCATGCGGCTTCAGGAGGAGGATTTGGCGGCCGAAGTGCTGCGGACGGTGCTTTGGGTCTTGACTGGTGATCCTACCCCAGGCAGCCTATGGAGCGGTGGCGTCCTTCTGTACCTTTGTTCCGGCAGGGCTGATTTCGTGAAGCAGATGCCCAGCTTCGACGAGTGGGGGCTACGCCCGGCTAGCCTCATCGGGCGACGTGAGAACCCAGTTGTCGTGGTCGTTCCCCCCGCCGCCCACAGCGGTCCCTCCTCAGGTGACAGAGCGGGGAGAGAGCCGACGGGAGCTGAGGCGGCTGATGTCGAGGTGGTGGCGCCGCATGAAGCCTCGGAGGCGACGTCTCCCGAGTCCTGCCCTGGGGCGGCGGTTGATGCAGGGTTTTGGCCTTCGGCTCCTGAGGCCCGGGCTCCCAAGCCCCTAGCCGTTCTTCGCGAGGCGACGCCCAACGGTGCCCCCAAAGCTGACTCCTCTGGCACCGACAATCCTGAGGCTTCTTCTGCGCCCCAGGCCGACCCCCGCCCTAGGCGCTTGGGTCGGTTTCGTGTAGACTTCGAGGCCCTTCGCAAGAGGAAGGAGGACTCAGGCGGCAGCGACCGCCCTTGCCGCTTGTTGAAGCGCAGGAAATACTTTGCCATGGACGAGTAAGCCTTCTTCTTTCCTTGCTTATTTCTCTGTTATCCTTGTGGCTGATTGTGGCCCTTCAGGTCCCACCTTGCTGAGTCCGCCGAGTCGACCCAGGAGCCGGGCCCCGCAGCTTCGCCCCCTTTGCTGGCTCCGGGTCCGCCGAGCTCGGGTGGCGTCCTTGCCGCTGGACCAGTTGGTGGAGTGATCTGCTCCATAGGGCGCCTCGAGCTTGCTCGCCCGATGCCCTTTCTTCATGAGTCTTCTTGGGGCACGTCAGGCTTGCCCCGCGCCCCTTCTCTAGTAATGGAAGGCGAATGGCTGAAGTCTGTCCTTGGCTCCTCCTCCGTGGGTGGATCGACGCCGGGCCGGACTCTCAGGGCGGTCCATCCGGCGACGGCTGGGGTGGCAGCCCCCTGCCCCATGCCTGGAGGGGGCTTACCACCTCGGGGCCCTCTGCATGCTCCAGCGGAAGAGGGTGATGTGGAATATGTGCTTAGGTGCGCTCGGGAGCGTCGTGCCCTTCGTGAAGAGTTCCTCTAGTGGGCGGCGGACGCGGTGAACCGGGTCAGAGCAGAGCTTGCTGCCGATGATGCGCGCCTCGAGGGTGAAGGCCTGCGCCTTGCTGAGGAGAGGTGCAAGCTGAAGGTTGCCATTGCCCTCGCGTGTCATCAACGTGACCTCGACAACACGAAGGCCGAAGCGTCGCTAGAGGCTTCGCGAGAGGCCTGCTCCCGGGCCGTCGAGGAGGCTCGGGAGGCTGACCGACGAAGCAAGGATGTGGAGGAGCGCATATGGGAGCTCCAAGCTCGGAGCAACTCCCTGGAGCAGCAAATAGAGCTGCGTCATGCGGCCCTTGGGTCGATGCAAGAGGCTGCCGTCGACCGGGTAGAGCTCCAGAGGCGCGAGGAGGCGCTGCCGCTCGAGGGAGCGCAGCCTTGACCTGGAGCGGTTGGAGACAAGGGAGCGCCTAGCGGCCCAGGTGGAGGACGACATTGCGGTGCGCGAAGCCCGGGTCCAGGAAGAGGTCGACCGCCGTGTGGCGGGAGCTCGCTCGGTCCTCGAGCGCAAATACGAGGCGAGGTTGATGCTGATCGGGGCCGAGGCTGAGGGCAGGATAGCGGCCATCAAGGCCAATTTGGTTGAAGAGACGTGGCGTGCGGATTCCTCCGTAGCTGCCCTTGGTGCGGCACATGTGGAGTTGTCCTCTTCCCAGGTGGAGCTGCTTCTTCTTCAACGAAGGGTTGATGACGCCGAGGCCATCGCACGACAGAACGAGGGCGAGATCCGCCAGCGGAGGGTTCTGGAGCACGAGCATGCTCCCATGCTTCAGACGCTTAGGGAGAGGGCCAACTCAGCCTTAGCCAAGATTTGCGAGGCTGCCGCTAAGGAGCCGCACGAGGCCAGCTACGCAGGTAATCTTTGGTTCTTCACTGACGTGGTGACGCTTCTGGAGGATCGTTCCGAGAGAGCCCGTGGGGCTTGTTGAGGAGACGAGCCTAGCCCTGCTCAGGCATGCCTTCTCCCGTGTCTTCAGCCATTTGCAGGAGATGGACCCCCACTTCGACTTTGACGCTACCATCGCGCCTGTGCCCATAGCTGTCCGGGGCGACCTGGCGCAGTGGGTGGAGAACAACGTGGACGCCCTCGTCAGGGCCTTCGTGTCTGATGACGATCATGTGGTCATGGGCGCTGACGAAGGCGGCCTTATAGATGAGCCTGGCACTGACGGAAACGCAGGTGGTGGGGGCGACAACGTCAGTGATGCCAATGACGCTTTCGAGGATGCCCCAGAAGACGCGGTGAGCGACATGTCTGACTGACCGCATGTCTCCGCAGTTTATCCTGCATGAAGAAGACTCGGGCTTGGCCCTGAAGAATATAAGAGCATTTTGGGAGGGGAGGCCCCTCATGTAAAGATTTGTAATCTGTACTCTGGTGAGCACAACGTTATGCGTGAGTTTAGTCGCTAGCCCGGTGATGGTTCGGTTGATTTGTTTACCTTCCGGCCCTGGCGTGCCCTAAGCGGGCCCGCGGGGGGATGCTACGCCTCCGACGTCCCTCGATTAGTCTGCTGATCCTGTGACGAGGACCTCCGGAGAGGGTGCGGAGACAGTGGTCCCGGCTGCAGGCGTGCCTAGCCCGGCCCGGCTCACGAGGGGCTCGTGAGGGGGGGCAGCTGACGCTAGCTTGGGGCGTAAATCCGAAACCAGAACGCGAGAGATTGCTCGAATGAGACTAAACACCCCCTCCCCGAATGCACGCAAGCTTCGAACTCAAATGCAACTTAAATCCAAACCGAAGAAACGTGCCGACAAGGAAGAAGCAAAAAAACAAAAAGGTAGAAAAAAGCAAAAAAGCCGCGTCTGGCACCTAGTCTAGTCTTCGACATCTTCTCACCAGCACAGAGCTAAGTGCTGCCACTGGGCGTGGGCGGGAGCCCCAGGGCCTGAGGCCGGCGCTCCTGAGACTCTGGGGCGTGTACAGCCCCACTCATTATTACGTGAGAGTGTCATGGGGCGGCGAGCTTCATAGGCACTGGGCCTTCTTCACAGGTACCGGCCTTGCTTCATATCGCCAGACGAGGGCCCCGCCTTGCGCCTCACTCTGCCGCCATTGACGGCGACCGGAAACCAAGGACGACGCCAATGGGGTAGAGCGGTCGCCAGCGGTTCCACCCACGACCACGGGTCCTCCGCCGGGGGCAGGCCATGGGGCACCTGCCCGGCAGAGGGCCTACCTCCTGAGAACACCTTGACCCGACCGCCGCGAGGGTGAGCCCAGATCTCGGCCCCTTTCCTGCAGCCCCTGCACCCTCCTCCTGAGGGATAAGAGGCTGCAGCGTTGGGGCAGCTATCCGCTGCGGCGACCTATACCTCTGTGACCCATGGTTAGCATAAGCTTGCTCCTGAGGGATGAGTGGTACCCGATAGTTGCTGCTGTTGGTGCCTCCTCATCCCAGCCGGGCCCGAGGAACGAGTCGTGACCTTCTTCCAGCTCGCGCCCTTGATCCACCATGCGGGGTACATAGGCCTCCGGGGCGACCACCTCGTGGACCTTGCTGTACCGCCCCGCATGCCATGCAGTCTGGCTTGGGGCGTCGCCTTGTATGTGATGACACGGTGGTCCGTCGAGGCCAAAAGCCGTGGCGCGCAACCCTTCGCCTGCCTGGGGAAGGGCCGGCATGATCAGACGCCGGGTGCTGGCGGAGGTGTTGGCGCTGGGCCGGCCTTGGGGGCCGCCTGAAATCGCGTGGGCGCGCATAATGCCATCGTGCGACCTGTCCTGGATCTGGGGCGGCAGCTGGATGCAGAAAGGGGGCGCTCCTGAGGCGGAGGCGTCCAGGAGCTCAGCCACTCGCTCCAACAACACATCGCGACCGCCTTCCTGCAAGCAGCACAGTAGTAGCTCTCGGGCCACCGTGAGCACGGCCCTGGAGTTCCCTCCTCCCGTCGGGTGTATGGTGCCGTAGCAGCGGCGTGGTTCGAGGCCCTTGCTGCGGCCCACACCTGTCGTGCGTGAGGGCAGGCGGCGTCTGGCCGCGTCGCCCGCGTCCCGCAGCGCCCTGCGGAGCGTGAGCTGCCTAAGGCGCAAGGATGAGGTCGCCCTGAGACGGTGACATGGCGTGGGCGGGCCACGCCGCCCAGCGGTCGGCGTTGGTAGTCGGGTTGCTTGAAATCTGGGTGGCGAAGCGGCAGAACGCGACGCGGAGGAAGAAGGACTCCGGCGCAGACCCTTGAGGTTCGAACACTTTGGTGCGCGCGGATATCTCTCCCCTACCAATCTACGTCCGATCCTCTCGTGCGAACTAAGATGAAAATGATGAACAACACAAGAGACACGAGGTTTATACTGGTTCGGGCCACCGTTGTGGTGTAATACCCTACTCGAGTGTGTGGTGTGATGGATTGCCTCTGGGGCTGATGATGGATAGTACAAGGGAAGAACAGCCTCGCGAGGGGTGTTCTTGAGCTGGTGCGGTGTGTTCTACTTAGTCTCTACTGGGTTTCTCCCCACTGGGTTTCTCTCTACTAGGTTTCTCTCTCTACTAGGTTTCTCTCTCTACTGGGTTTCTCTCTCTCCTGGGTTTCTCCCTCCCTCTCTTTGTGGAGGCTAGCTCTATTTATAGAGGCCCTGGGCCTCTCCCCCAATAATTGAACGGGAAGGGCGCCAACAATTGGCCATTTTGAAGGGGAACATATAGTACAAGCTATCCTGACCAAAGGTGGTCTTCGGCTGCCAAAAGCACTGGTGGTGATGCCGCCTTGGGCTCCACGATGACCTCCGTCCAGCCGTCCGACTGGCCTTGGTCTCGTTGCACCGGAATGGTAACCTTTGCCTGATACCTTCGCCTGTGCTTGCCCCTTTGCACCAAAGGGGAAACAAGGACCCTGCACAGGCCGGCGCCCGCCTGACGCCCGCCTGGCCTTGATCATCATGGCTTGCGTCATGGGATCCTCGAGAGGTACCCTTGCATTGATCTCTCCGCCTCCTCGCGAGCCTGCCTGATGAGGCCGCTCTTGAGGAAGCTTCCTGTCGTCCACCCCGCGAGGCTTGGCCCCTCGTGAGGGTCTTGAGCTTGGGATGATGAAGATGGCCCGCACTAGGCCCCCACCAGAGCCACGCCGCAGGCCGCAGGCAGGCAAGTCTGGGGACCCTTGTCGGTGTCAAAACCGGCGGATCTTGGGTAGGGGTCCCGAACTGTGCGTCTAGGCCGGATGGTAACAGGGGACAAGGGACACGAAGTTTTACCCAGGTTCGGGCCCTCTCGATGGAGGTAAAACCATACGTCCTTCTTGATTAATATTGATGATATGGGTAGTACAAGAGTAGATCTACCACAAGATCGAGGAGGCTAAACCCTAGAAGCTAGCCTATGGTATGATTGTTGATGTGTACGTTGTCCTACGGACTAAAACCCTCCAGTTTATATAGACATGGGATAGGGTTAGGGTTACATAGAGTCGGTTACAATGGTAGGAGATCTTCATATCCGTATCGCCAAGCTTGCCTTCCACGCCAAGGAAAGACCCTTCCGGACATGGGACGGAGTCTTCAATCTTGTATCTTCATAGTCCAGGAGTCCGGCTGAAGGAATAGTCCGGCCATCCGGACACCCCCTAATCCAGGACTCCCTCAGTAGCCCGTGAACCAGGCTTCAATGACGACGAGTCCGGCGCGCGTATTGTCTTCGGCATTGCAAGGCGGGTTCCTCCTCTAAGTACTTCATAGAAGATTTTGAACACAAAGATAGTGTCCAGCTTTGCAAAATAAGTTTCCACATATTGCCATAGAGAGAATAATATTTGCACAAATCTAATCTGCTGACGTATTCCGTAGTGTGACATCACACCACGGCCAAGCTTTTATTCGAACTGTTTTACTGTCCCATCTCAGCGCGTTATGCGAGGCAGTTTCCTTGGCATGTCTTGTTAAGGCAGAGATCGTGTCCCCTTATTTTGGGATTCTCATCAATACGGGCGTGGGTAACCCAACCGTGCCATTGATTACGACGCTTGGGAGATAAGTGAGTTTTACCAGGCTGGTGGGGACGCGTACTCGCATCCACCCATATAAGGGGATAAGGATCCATCTTTTCACCTACGCCTTCTTCCTCCTTTGCCTATCCATTCTTGCGCACTCGAGCTCCAGCGCCCAAGTCCGCACTCCCCACCTCAACCTTCTCCAGCCATGTCCGGAGCGGGAGGCAAGTGGATGGTCTCCTCCGTCACGGAGGGACACATCAAAAAGCTGAGGAAGGCCGGATACCTGTCAAACGACATCGCGTACCGGCTTCCCGAAAAGGGGCAGCTCATCCCCACGCCTAGGCCCCATGAGAGGGTGGTGTTTCTCCCCCATTTCCTCCATGGACTGGGCTTCCCTCTCCACCCATTTGTCCGGGGGCTCATGTTCTACTACGGCCTGGATTTCCACGATCTGGCCCCGAACTTTGTCCTCAACATCTCGGCGTTTATCGTCATGTGCGAGGCCTTCCTCCGCATCCGCCCCCATTTCGGCCTATGGCTCAAGACTTTCAACGTCAAGCCGAAGGTGGTGCGCGGCAGCCAGGCAGAGTGCGGAGGCGCCGTGGTGGGCAAGATGGCCAACGTCCTATGGCTCGAGGGCTCCTTTGTGGAGACCCTGAAGGGGTCGCAATCGGGTGGTTTTAAATCACCGAGCCGCGCGATGCCGAATGGGTTGCGCCCCCCGAGTTCCGGTCCGGACCCCCAACGCGACTCACGTCCTGGAAAGAGATGGGCCTGTCGTGGGGTAAAAAAGGAGAGCTGACCGGACTCCAAACATGCGTTAAAACCCTGGTGGATAAGAAGCTCAAACTTGTCAACGTAGTCCAGGTTATGCTCATCCGCTTGATCCTGCCGTGCCAACAATGGGCTTTCAACCTATGGGAGTTCGACCCGGCGTGGCACCAGACTCTGAGCAGGCTCTTTGACACGACGTACGAAGATGCCTGGAAGGTGCTTTTCAAGGGCGCCGAGGCTCCCGCATTCGCTAGTGAGGATCGCAGATTCAGTGCGCAGCGTCACGCTCTCGCGGTAAACTGTTTTTTCCTTTTACAGGGTATCAGTTTTTCATAGTTTGACTCCATGCGGGATCTAAACTCCCTTACCTTTGACAGGATTGTCAGGTGACATCCGGACAGATCAACTGTCCGGCTACTTTGCCCGAAGGTCCAGCGGATGCTCGCTTGGCGAAGCTGCTGGTTCCGGCACCCTATGTGGTGCCAGAGAAGAAGGTCAAGAAGAAGGCCACGGGGACTCGAAAGAGTGCCCGACGCCCAGAGGTGTCGGATTCATCACCCGAGGAATCCAAGACGCACTCCTCCCGTGAAGACGAGGAGGAGGAAGAAGAGACCCCTCCCCCTCCAGCGGGGGAAGGGAAGAAAAGGAAGGCCGCCCCAACTGGGGAGGCCGAAGGGTCCAAGAAGGGGAAAACCCTTCCTCCGGACTGCTCCACCGACGCCGACAGCGGCAAAGAGGAGTGGGCGCCTTGGGCCAAGCCCCTGGCAAAATCGTAAGTATCCGGATACCAGAGTAATTCATAGTATTCGTTTATTGCACAGCTTTCCCTTACGTTGAATATGTTTATGCAACCCACCCAAAGACCGGCTCGACGCGTCGTCGAGCGGCTCACTGGACTCGTCGGATGTGAACTCGCTTCCGACGGCTTCCTCCCCCGCCCTACGGACGACACCGAAGTGTTGTCTCAACAGGTTCCGAGCCGGGAGGAGGTGGTTCTGGAGGCGCCGCAAGGCGACCTCCTGGACTCCAGGAGTAAAGGTGATGAAGCCCCTCAGGGTTGCATGTCCGGCTCTAGGACGGACACCGCTCCGGAACCTTCAAAGGTTCTAGAGTCCGGCGGGGGACCTCCTTCCAAGAGGAGCAAGTCCATCGTGCCAGCAGCCCCCGTCCAACCGGAGGTGCCGGACAATATGTTGGAGGCGCTCCAAGGCGCCTCCATCGACGAGGAGCACCGTGCTATTATGAGTGCGGTGGTCCAGAAGGTTCAGTCCACCAAAGACGGACTGACTGAAGCTTGTACTAGCCTTTTGACAGGCTTTGAGGTAAGTAAAGAAAGTGTAAATAATAGTACCGCATGGACAGTAGCCCCTGATGCTCTGTTTGGCATTCGGGAAGAAAAGCTGGATAGAGGATCAAATAGAATTCGTAGGAGTCTAACAAAAATGAGTCAATATGCATATGCAGGCTTGCCTGCTTGCGTCCGCCACACTGACTGCGGAAGTGGACACGCTGAAGCAGAACCTCGAGCGGTCCGAGGAAGAGCTCGAGCGTGCCAAGAAGCAGCTCGAGGACAATGAAGGTAAGAAATACCTTGTTTTTAAATATGTATAAAAAGGTGCAATTGCAAAGAATGACAGGATTATCATGGCTATTTTAGGGGCCACATCTGAAGTGGCGACCCTTAAGCAAGCGCTGGTCGAGGCCGAGAAGAGTGCGGCCTCGGAGCACACCGGGGAGAAGTATGAGGCCAAGGTTGGCAAGGTGCGGCAAGAGCTCCAGGCTCTCATGGAAAACCATGAGAGTTTGGAGCTTGACTCGAAGACGCAAGCATCCGAGCTTGCGGTGGCTATTGAGAATGCTAAATCTGCCAAGGCCGAATCCCAGAAGACCCTCCAGGAGTTGGATGAGGTGAAGAAGATAGCGGCGGGTCAGGCATTCTTTATGCAAAGCAAACACATAAACGTGAGTTACTTGTTACTTACCCGAATCCGGAGCTCTCCAGGAGCGTTCGTAGATCTTCCCCGGAGTGTGTACGATGTCGCCGCATTCTATCGAGCCGAGGAGGGCAGCTCGACAAAGAAGGTGTTCTGGTCTCAGTACGCTGAGGCCGGACACCCCGCGCCCCTGAGCGACCAGCTGAAGCAACTGGTCGAGCTCCGCAAGGCGGCCGAACAAGCCATGAAGGGCCTCATTGTTTGGCTGTGGCCTGGAGGGGCTCTGCCTGGGAGCTACTTCGGGCTGGTGCGGCGGCTGGTGGAGGCCTGTCCAAGGCTTGAAGTCATCAAGCGCTCCATCTGCATTGAGGGTGCCCGTAGGGCCCTTGCCCGTGCTAAGGTGCACTGGGGAAAGCTGGATGCTGAGAAGCTTGTGAAGGACGGGCCACCGCCGGGGAAAGAGCATCGCAAGCCCGATAATTACTATAAGGATGTTCTGAAGGGTGCCCGCCTTGTGGCGGATGAATGTTCTAGGGATGTAATTTTTGAGTGAAACTTGCCCATTTTGTCCTGTGCGCTGAAAACTTGTTTACATGCGCTAAGCAATGCTGCTAGAATTTAAAATATTACCTTCTGTGCGGCTGTTTATCAATTCTGAGAGATGGCGAGTCGTCGGCTTCTGCCCCCGTGCAGCTAGTGCTGGGGTGTTCGGGGATAAATCTGAGCGCTCTTTTTCCCATGTTTGGGTCCTTCAAGGGAGGCGCTCAGCCCAACGAACAAGGCAATCGGACTATAATGCGTCAACACTCTCACTTAGCCATAGAATTCTATAATTTTAAATTTCGGCGAAGCCCCTGGTATTCGGAAGATCGAGTTCGGGGTGCTATCCACGCCTTGACCGGACAGAGCCGGCTCCTCGCCCTAAGCGGCATAAGTCTTTAGGGACTCGAAAATACCTCTCGAACAGCGACCACCTCTCGCTTCATCATGATAGTCAGTTTTAGCTGTCTCCACTGAGGTGCTCGACCCAGCTCAACTGGGGCACAATTGCAGTGCTTCTCCTAGTGCTACCTTAGCCGATATAGCGGAACGTAAGGCACCAAAATATAGGAGCCGGGCAAACCCAACTATTGACCCAAGACATGATTCGGAGACGATGCATATAATGCTATAAGTTCGGGGTGCCACACTTGTTAAAGTGTTCGGACTTCTCACACCATATTGAGGGGTACTAAAGCCCATGGCGTGTTTTGGCCGTACCAACATGTACGGGTGCAACATGTTGTTAAGGAACATATATAAAGAAAAAAGGTAATGCAAAAATAGACGAAAGCTATGCATTGTTTATTAAAAAGGGCGGCGACTAAAGCAGAACGATACAAATAATGCGATAAGGGGAAGGTTGGACTAGTTAACATGTCCGTTCCAGGGGCAAGCTGCAGGATATTATGCGGAACGGGTATACTACTCGTGATAGAGACCACCTAGGAGTTCCATACTACGGCGTGGCTTATCTGCTTCCCTAGTTCTTGCATCGTTTGTGCGGCAATTGAACTGCCGAACAGGCCTTCCGAAGGATGGAGTCATGAAAGTAAGAGAAAATTAAAAAATCGGCAGCCCCTAGTACGGTTTAAGCCGTGTTTTGGGCGTGCCGTGATGGTGCCCCTCCCCCTATGCCCATGGTATCTCTAGAGCGTAGTTATGTACGCGAAGTACTGGCGTCGCCTTTTTGCGAGGGTTGGGGTTGGGGCCGCATTGCTACGCCTGCTCGGATCGTGTGAGGTGGTTTGTTGTAGGTTACTCCGGGCGCGCTTGACGGTGTCCGGTCGTTTAGTGGCCGGACTAGAGAACTGCCTGGAGAGGCTGCTTTGAAATTCCGCTGCAAGGGCCTCCGTGTGCTCCTCCGTTCAGAGGGAGCGTTCGGTGTTTCCATTAACCATAATTACTCCTCGAGGGTCTGGCATCTTGAGCTTAAGGAATGCATAATGCGTTACCGCATTGAACTTAGCGAATGCGGTTCGCCCGAGCAGTGCGTGATAGCCACAGTGAAACGGGACTATGTTGAAGATTAACTCCTCGCTTCGGAAATTATCCGGAGATCCGAAGACCACTTCAAGTGTGACTGAGCCTGTACAGTTGGCCTCTACACCTGGTATTACGCCTTTAAAGGTCGTTTGGTGGGCTTAATCCTGGAGGCATCTATGCCCATTTTCCGCATTGTATCCTGGTAAAGCAGGTTCAGGCTGCTGCCGTCGTCCATGAGGACTCTAGTGAGATGAAATCCGTCAATAATTGGGTCTAGGACCAATGCGGCGAATCCACCATGACGGATGCTAGTGGGATGGTCCCTTCGATCAAAGGTGATCGGGCAGGAGGACCATGGGTTGAACTTTGGGGCGACTGGCTCTACCGCGTATACGTCCCTTAACGCGCGCTTTCGCTCCCTTTTGGGGACGTGGGTTGCGTATATCGTGTTCACCGTCCGCACTTGTGGGGGAAAACCCTTCTATCCACTGTTGTTCGACGGCCGGGGCTCCTCGTCGTCATCGCTATGCAGCCCCTTGTCTTCATTTTCGGCGTTTAACTTGCCTGCCCGCTTGAACACCCAAAAATCCCTGTTGGTGTGATTGGCTGGATTTTCGGGGGTGCCATGTATCTGGCACGAGCGGTCGAGTATTCGGTCCAAACTGGACGGGCCCCTAGGATTCCTTTTGAATGGCTTTTTCCGCTGACCAGATTTAGAGCCTCTGAATCCGGCATTAATTGCCATATCCTCAGCATTGTCGCCATTCATGCGGCGCTTCTGCTTGTTGTGACGCGACCTGCCACTATTGTCCCTGGTGTCCGAATTACCAGGGTTCTTGGTCATATTGTTGCTATGAGCAAGCCAACTGTCTTCTCCCGCGCAAAAGCGGGTCATAAGTGTCATGAGTGCTGCCATAGATTTCAGCTTTTCCTGTCCAAGGTGCCGGGCCACCACTCGTCACTCATATTGTGCTTGAAGGCTGCTAGGGCCTCAGCATCCAGACAATCGACTATTTGATTTTTCTTTGTTAGGAACCGTGTACAGAATTGCCTGGCCGATTCCTCTGGCTGCTGAATTACGTGACTTAGGTCATCGGCGTCTGGGGGTCGCACATAAGTGCCCTGGAAATTGTCGAGGAATGCGGCTTCCAGGTCCTCCCAACAGCTGATTGATCCCGTTGGCAAGCTATTAAGACAATGCCGAGCTTGTCCTTTAAGCTTGACTGGGAGGTATTTGATGGCGTGGAAATCATCGCCGCGGGCCATGTGGATATGAAGGAGATAATCCTCGATCCATACCGCAGGATCTGTTGTGCCATCATATGATTCGATGTTTACGAGTTTGAAACCCTCGGGGATTTGATGATCCATTATTTCGTCTGTAAAGCAGAGTGGGTGTGCGGCGCCTCTGTACTGGGCTATATCGTGACGTAGCTCCACTGAGCCTTGTCTACTATGTTCGGCCCCGCCGAATTTGTGGCCGGTGTGATGGTTACCGTCTCGAGCCGTGGGGCGCCCACGTGATCCGTAGATCGATCTTGTTTGCCTTGCCTTGTCCTCCAACATGTCTCGTAAGTCCGGCGCATATTCCCATGCCTTGGTACGGGGTGCGGCTTGATTGGAGGGCCGAGAGGCCTCTCTGTCGCGACCACGAGGTGGCCGGTCAGCCGCATCAAGTGCTTCCTCCTCTAATCGGGGTAGCAACCTGCACTTTGGTTAGCTCTTGGAGGGGTGTTCGAGTTTATGCTCTTCGACCGCAAGGACTTCAGTCCATCTGTCGACTAGCAAATCTTGATCAACTCTAAGTTGTTGCTGTTTTTTCTTGAGGCTTCTTGCCGTGGCCATAAGCCTACGTTGAAAACACTTTTGCTCGACGGGATCCTCTGGCACGATGAATTCGTCGTCGTCGAGGCTTGCCTCGTCTTCGGAGGGAGGCATATAATTATCATCCTCGACCTCTCTGTCTGCCGCTCTCTCATGAGGGCTGGTTTCTCCATCCTCCTGTGCTAAATCTTGCTGGAGGGGGTTTTCTTGGGCACTTTCCGGAGTATTATTATCTCCCGTGCTGGAATCACCTTGCTTGTTTTGGCGGGATTTTGAGCGGCGCCGCTGACGCCGGCACTTAGGCTATTTCTTGGAGGGGTCATCCTCCGCTGTTGCATCGCCATCTCCCTCTTTTGGGGTGTCCACCATGTATATGTCATACGATGAGGTGGCTTTCCAGGGCCTAGTAGGTGCTGGTTCTTCATCATCTCCTTCATCGGCGTCCATACCATCGATGTCTTCGGAGTCGAAGTCGAGCATGTCGGTTAAGTCGTCGACAGTGGCTATAAAGTGGGTGGTGGGCGGGCTTTGAATTTCTTCATCGTCTGTACCCCAACCTTGCTGACCGTAGTCCGGCCAGGGCTCTCCTGATAAAGAGAGAGACTTCAGTGACTTCAGGATATCGCCGAAAGGCGAGTGCTGAAAGATGTCCACGGTAGTGAACTCCATGATCGGCGCCCAATCGGATTCGATTGGCAGGGGCACGGAGGGTTCGGAGTCCGGAGAGGAGTCCGGCTCCTTGGAGTCATGAGTCTCGCAGAGTAAGGGGCTGGTGCTTGGCTCAATCGCCGTTGGGGTTGCAGCCCCCGAGGTGGCGTCCAACCGCCCATCCTCGATCGGCGTAGTTGGCTCCGAATTAAGAGTCAGAGCCGATGCGGGTGCGGCCTCCAGGGCACTGTTCGGTGGCAGAGCTAGATCATGCGCGTCGTGACAGTGCAGCGCGCTCGGGAGTGGCTCGAATTCGTCGAAGATCAAGTCCCCGCGGATGTCAGCCGTGCAGTTTAAACTTCCAAATCTGACCTGACGGCCAGGGGCGTAGCTTTCGATCTACTCCAGATGGCCAAGCGAATTGGCCCGCAGTGCGAAGCCGCCGAAGACGAAGATCTGTCCGGGGAGGAAGGTCTCACCCTTGACTGCATCTCTATCGATGATCGTCGGAGCCATCGAGCCTGATGGTGATGGCACGGAGGAACTCTCAATGAAAGAACCAATGTTGGTGTCAAAACCGGCAATCTCGGGTAGGGGGTCCCGAACTGTGCGTCTAGGCCGGATGGTAACAGGAGACTAGGGACACGAAGTTTTACCCAGGTTCGGGCCCTCTCGACGGAGCTAAACCCTACATCCTGCTTGATTAATATTGATGATATGGGTAGTACAAGAGTAGATCTACCACGAGATCGAGGATGCTAAACCGTAGAAGCTAGCCTATGGTATGATTGTTGATGTGTACGTTGTCCTACAGACTAAAACCCTTCGGTTTATATAGACACCGGATAGGGTTAGGGTTACATAGAGTCGGTTACAATGGTAGGAGATCTTCATATCCGTATCGCCAAGCTTGCCTTCCACACCAAGGAAAGTCCCTTCCGGACACGGGACGGAGTCTTCAATATTGTATCTTATTAGTCCAGGAGTTCGGCTGAAGGTATAGTCCGTCCATCCAGACACCCCCTAATCCAGAACTCCCTCAACCCCCGTTCTCAGAATGCCGACACCAGTGATCCATTTATGGACTAGTGCAAGCCCTCGGAGTTGGAATATACGCTTTGATAGTGTGATCAAAGCATATGGTTTTATACAGACTTTTGGAGAAGCCTGTATTTACAAGAAAGTGAGTGGGAGCTCTATAGCATTTCTAATATTATATGTGGATCACATATTGTTAATTGGAAATGATATAGAATTTCCAATGAAAGGCCTCGGTGTAGCTGCTTATATATTGGGCATCAAGATCTATAGAGATAGATCAAGACGCTTAATTGGAATTTCACAAAGCACATACCTTGATAAAGTTTTGAAGAAGTTCAAAATGGATCAGTCAAAGAAAGGGTTCTTGCCTGTGTTACAAGGTGTGAAGTTGAGTCAGACTCAATGCCTGATACGTATCCAACGTATCTATAATTTTTGATTGTTCCATGCTATTATATTATCAACCTTGGATGTTTTAGATGCATTTATATGCTATTTTATATGATTTTTTGGGACTAACCTATTAACCTAGAGCCCAGTGCCAGTTTCTGTTTTTCCTTGCTTTAGAGTATCATAGAAAAGGAAAATCAAATGGAGTCCAATTGACCTGAAACTTCACGAAACTTATTTTTGGACCAGAAGAAGCCCACAGAGTATCGGAGTTGGACCAGGAGAATCCTGGGCTTCCCACGAGGGTGGGTGGCTCGCCCACCCCCTAGGCGCGTCCCCCTGCCTCGTGGACAGCATGGAGGTCCACCGACGTACTTCTTCCTCTCATATATACCCATATACCCTAAAAACATCGGGGACCACAATAGATCGGCAGTTCCACCGCCAGAAGCCTCCGTAGCCACCGAAAACCAATCTAGACCCATTCCGGCACCCTGCCGGATGGGGGAGTCCCTCTCTGGTGGCCATCTTCATCATCCCGGTGCTCTCCATTACAAGGAGGGAGTAGTTCTCCCTCGGGGCTGAGGGTATGTATCAGTAGCTATGTGTTTGATCTCTCTCTCGTGTTCTTGAGGTGGTACGATCTTGATGTATCGCGAGCTTTGCTATTATAGTTGGATCTTATGATGTTTCTCCCCCTCTACTCTCTTGTAATGGATTTAGTTTTCCCTTTGAAGTTATCTTATCGGATTGAGTCTTTAAGGATTTGAGAACACTTGATGTATGTCTTGCGTGGGATAACCGTGGAGACAATGGGTTATTCTATTGATTCACTTGATGTATGTTTTGGTGATCAACTTGCGGGTTCCGCCCATGAAGCTATGCATAGGGGTTGGCACATGTTTTCGTCCTGACTCTCCGATAGAAACTTTGGGGCACTCTTTGAAGTACTTTGTGTAGGTTTGAATAGATGAATCTGAGATTGTCTGGTGCATATCATATAATCATACCCATGGATACTTGAGGTGACATTGGAGTATCTAGGTGACATTAGGGTTTTGGTTGATTTGTGTCTTAAGGTGTTATTCTAGTATGAACTCTAGGGCTGTTTGTGACACTTATAGGAATAGCCCAACGGATTGATTGGAAAGAATAACTTTGAGGTGGTTTCGTACCCTACCATAATCTCTTTGTTTGTTCTCCGCTATTAGTGACTTTGGCGTGACTCTTTGCTGCATGTTGAGGAATAGTTATGTGATCCAATTATGTTATTATTGTTGAGGGAACTTGCACTAGTGAAATCATGAACCCTAGACCTTGTTTCAACGCAATGCAATACCGTTTGTGCTCACTTTTACCATTAGTTACCTTGCTGTTTTTATATTTTCAGATTACAAAAACCTTTATCTACTATCCATATACCACTTGTATCACCATCTCTTCGCCGAACTAGTGCACCTATACAATTTACCATTGTATTGGGTGTGTTGGGGACACAAGAGACTCTTTGTTATTTGGTTGCAGGGTTGCTTGAGAGAGACCATCTTCATCCTACGCCTCCTACGGATTGATAAACCTTAGGTCATCTACCTAAGGGAAATTTGCTACTATCCTACAAACCTCTGCACTTGGAGGACCAACAACGTCTACAAGAAGAAGGTTGTGTAGTAGACATCAAGCTCTTTTCTGGCGCCGTTGCCGGGGATGTGAGTGCTTGAAGGTATATCTTTAGATCTTGCAATCGAATATTTTTGTTTCTTGTTTTAGCACTAGTTTAGTTTATAAAAGAAAACTATAAAAAATATGGAATTGAGTTTGCCTCATACGCTTCATCTTTTTAATATCTTTCGTGAGTATGATGGAAAATAAAATTGTGCCAAAGTGTTAGAAGAAGAATGCAATAAAATGTTTGGCACTAAATCTTTGAATGATGAGCATGATTGCAATGTTGTTAGTATGAACTTCTTGAATATCCATAGTACTAATGATGATTGCACTAGTTATGATGAAAATGTCTCCTATAAACATGTCAATTTTGTGGAGTGCATTGGGTTTGCAAGTACACACCAAATAGGGAAGATAGATATTGCACGAGGCATAAGCATTTAGAAACTAAATGGTTGCAAGAAAGGCTAGAAGTTTGTGCTGAAAATTTAAAGTTTCTTAGCCGTACTTGTGAACTTTGCAATGAACATGATCATTTCAGTACCCAATGCAAATTGTTTCATGATCGTATCATGTCCAAAAATTGTGATGACTTGATTTCCCTTGCACATCATAATGAACTTAGTTTGCTCTTGGGTTATGAAGAAATAAAATGTATAACTAAGGTTATTCCAGAATTTGCCCTTGATAGAGTTCTTCATTTTGATCTAGAGGAAATTTATATGTATTGTGCGGTGAATTGTATTGAAAATCCTTATATCGCCAATTACATAAAGAAAAGAAAAAAATAGAATATGAAGAGAATACTAATAAAAGGGAAGAGACTTCCCAATATCCTCCTATTATTTCTTATGATGAATCAGGTAACGAGGAGGAGCCTTCTATTCAACCAATCTCATTAATAAGGAGCTCCAAAAATAGGATTGAACCCACACATGATGTGGTGAAGAAGAAGAAAAGAAAAAGGAAGAGAGGTAAAAAGATATCTCTCCCAAATAATGCTGCTCCTATTACTGTTGTGCCTCATGAAAATATAATTGTGGAAGATGATGCACTTGATGATGATCTCGTTGTGCCTATTGCTTATTGTGATGATTATGGTTGGGAAGATAATGATACTTCTTATGATCTTGAAAATATTTTTGGCACTTGCTTGGAAGAATATGATAATTGCTATACTATTGGTGCTATCTATACTATTAATGATGAGGGTGATTATGCTTATGCTATGAAAAGGCCCAAGCTTGGGGATGCTATGTTTGATGAAGATGATGTTTTTGAGAATATATTTGCTGCAACTTAAGTTTGTCCCAAGCTTGGGGATGCTACGTTTAATGAAGATGATACTTTTAGTCTCCCAAGTTTTGATATGCAAATTTATAATGATGATAGCATGCCTCCTGCTTATGATGATTATATTGATGAAAGTGTGTTTGGAAGAGTGTCAACTTTAGGAAGTAATGATCCCACTATTTTGGAGGATGTTGAATCTTATTATGATAATTATAAAAGTGGATTTGGAGAGGTCATGGCTTTATTTAGTGATGATTCCACTATCTTGGAAGAGGTTTCAATTGATTATGATGAGAACAAAGTTGCTATCTATGATGATTATTGTGATGACTTGTATGCTTTTAAGAATAACGATAACCATGAAACTTGTCATCATGATTTTAATTTTCAATTGGATTATGCCTCACATGATAGTTATTTTGTTGAGTTTGCTCCCACTAATATGAATGAGAAGAATTTTGCCTATGTGGTGAGTAGTAAATTTTCTATGCTTGTAGATTATGAAAAGTATGTTTTATGTGATGGTTATATTATTGAATACATTCATGATGCTACTGAAAATTATTATTAGGGAGGAATATATGCTTGTAGGAATTGCAATAATATCAAGTTTCCTCTCTATGTGCTTAAAGTTTCGAAGTTATGCTTGTTTTGCCCTCCTATACTAGTTGATTATTGTTCCCATAAGTTGTTTGCTCACAAAATCCCTATGCATAGGAAGCGGGTTAGACTTAAATGTGCTAGTCATATTTTTAATGATGCTCTCTTTACGTTACAATTCTTATCTTTTATGCGAGCATTGTTGAAATCATCATGCCTAGCTAGGGGCGTTAAATGATAGCGCTTGTTGGGAGGCAACCAATTTTATTTTAGCTCCTTGCTTTTTTTCCTGTTTAGTAATAAATAATTTATCTAGCCTCTGTTATTTCTGAGTTTTTATCTTTTAGTTAGTGTTTGTGCCAAGTAGAACCGTTGGGAATACTTGGGGAAAGTCTTGTTGATCTTCCTGTAAAAAACAGAAACTCTAGCGCCCACGAGATTAGCTGCCATTTTTTATTGGAGAGTGATATTTAGTCAATTATTTTTGAATATGATTAATATATAAATTACTCACGTCCAGAAATTTATTTGAGAATTTTATGAGTTCCATAAGTATACGTTTGATCCAGATTACTACAGACCGTTCTGTTTTTGACAGATTGTGTTTTCGATGTGTTGTTTGCTTATTTTGATGAATCTATGAGTAGTATCGGAGGGTATGAACCATAGATACGTTGGAATACAGTAGATATTACACCAATATGAATTTAGAATGAGTTCACAACAGTACCTAAGTGGTGATTTATTTTCTTATACTAACGGAGCTTACGAGTTTTCTGTTAAGTTTTGTGTTGTGAAGTTTTCAAGTTTTGGGTAAAGATTCGATGGACAATGGAATAAGGAGTGGCAAGAGCCTAAGATTGGGGATGCCCAGGGGACCCCAAGGTAATATTAAAGGACAACCAAGAGCCTAAGCTTGGGGATGCCCCAGATGGCATCCCCTCTTTCGTCTTCGTTCATCGGTAACTTTACTTGGAGCTATATTTTTATTCGCCACATGATATGTGTTTTGCTTGGAGTGTCATTTTATTTTATTTAGTTTTGCTTGCTGTTTTAATAAAATACCAAGATCTGAAATTCTTAAATGTTAGAGAGTCTTCACATAGTTGCATAATTATTCGACTACTCCTTGATCTTCACTTATATCTTTTGGAGTAATTTGTCATTTGCTCTAGTGCTTCGCTTATATCCTTTTAGAGCATGGAGGTGGTTTTATTTTATAGAAATTAATGAAATATCATGCTTCACTTATATTATTTTGACATTCTTTATAACAGCATGGTAATTTGCTTTGGTTATGAAACTAGTCCTAATATGATGGGCATCCAAGAGGGATATAATAAAAACTTTCATATAAAGTGCATTGAATACTATGAGAAGTTTGATACTTGATAATTGTTTTGAGATATGGAGATGGTGATATTAGAGTCATGATAGTTGAGTAGTTGTGAATTTGAGAAATGCCTGTGTTGAAGTTTGTGATTCCCGTAGCATGCACGTATGGTGAACTGTTATGTTAAGAAGTCAGAGCATGATGTATTTATTGATTGTCCTCCTTATGAATGGTGGTCGGGGACAAGCGATGGTCTTTTCCTACCAATCTACCCCCCTAGGAGCATGCGTGTAGTACTTTGTTTCGATAACTAATAGGTTTTTGCAATAAGTATGTGAGTTCTTTATGACTAATGTTGAGTCCATGGATTATACACACTCTCACCCTTCCACCATTACTAGCCTCTCTAGCACCGCGCAACTTTCACCGGTACCATACACCCACCATATACCTTCCTCAAAACAGCCACCAGACCTACCTATCATGGCATTTCCATAGCCATTCCGAGATATATTTCCATGCAATTATCCACCATTCTGTTTATTATGTCACGCTCCATCATTATCATATTTCTTTGCATGATCATGTATTTGTGGAAAAGCCACCGGTCATAATTCTTACATACATGTCACTCTTGAGTCATTGCACATCCCGGTACACCGCCGGAGGCATTCATATAGAGTCATAATTTGTTCCAAGTATCGAGTTGTAACTATTGAGTTGTAAGTAAATAAAAGTGAGATGATCATCATTATTAGAGCATTGTCCCAGTGAGGAAAGGATGATGGAGACTATGATCCCCCCATAAGTCGGGATGAGACTCCAGACGAAAAATAAAAAAAAAAGAGAAAGAGGCCATAAAAAGAAGAAGAGAAAAGGCCCAAATAAAAAAATAAAAAAAATAAAAAAATGAGAGAAAAAGAGAGAAGGGGCAATGCTACTATCCTTTTACCACACTTGTGCTTCAAAGTAGCACCATGATCTTCATGATAGAGAGTCTCCTATGTTGTCACTTTCATATACTAGTGGGAATCTTTCATTATAGAACTTGGCTTGTATATTCCAATGACGGGCTTCCTCAAAATGCCCTAGGTCTTCGTGAGCAAGCAAGTTGGATGCACACCCACTTAGTTTCTTTTTAAGCTTTCATACACTTATAGCTCTAGTGCATCCGTTGCATGGCAATCCCTACTCACTCACATTGATATCTATTGATGGGCATCTCCATAGCCCGTTGATACACCTAGTTGATGTGAGACTATCTTCTCCTTTTTGTCTTCTCCACAACCACCATTCTATTCCACCTATAGTGCTATATCCATGGCTCACGCTCATATATTGCGTGAAGATTGAAAAAGTTTGAGAACATCAAAAGTATGAAACAATTGCTTGGCTTGTCATCAGGGTTGTGCATGATTTAAATATGTTGTGTGGTGAAGATGGAGCATAGCCAAACTATATGATTTTATATGGATAGCTTTCTTTGGCCATGTTATTTTGAGAAGATATGATTGCTTTGTTAGTATGCTTGAAGTATTATTATTTTTATGTCAATACTAGCACATATGCCCGTGCGTTGCAACAGGAGGGTTATAACTATGTTTAAAAAAACTGGAACTATGTTAAACCACCACACATGTTGTGCTATGGAGTAAGTAAATGCTAGCTGTCATGAATTAGGATTGCCCAAGTAACAAACTAGATTGTAGGAGAAGAGTCGCTAATGACAAAAATGCTTCATCAACGTGGTTCTTGGAGATGGGACTCATGGAACATGATAGCAGTTGCTAGAGAAAGATAGTATGACGTTCCTCCAACACCATGTTGAGAACTCACCCGATGGCATGCCAAGCAACAATTCGGGTTGCTAATGTTATGGGCATCGCCGTCGCGGCTAAAGGAGACCATGTGAGGGAGGAGTTTGGACATAGGCGCACAAGGAGGGGTTAATATTATAGGTGTTGGTCCACAAACAATTCAGTCCATGCACTTAAGATTTACGGCCCTGGAAGAAATTTAGCACACCAAAAGCAATGCATTATCTGAAAATAGCTTTGCTAAAAATTAGTTCCTTTTGAGACCTAAGGAAGACACCTAATAAAAAATACAATAAATACATGATTGATGCACCTTTCAGATTATTGTTTCTCATCCCATAAAATTAGCATAGGCCGGTTTAGATGTCATGCATGCAACGGGGGGTACGCAAAGGCACAATCTCGTTTAAATATCAAATGCATAGAGAGGGGTGTATGCCCTTGTATATTTAATCCCACAAATTGTTCCAATTAATATCCATGCATGCCCACAAGTTATACTCTTGTTTCGCACCCTTATTCCTTATTCAGCCCACAATTGACTCACCTTTAATCCATGTTTATTGTCATGCAGCCTCCTATAGCCTCTTTTAATCCCAGAAATTATTCCAATTAATATCCATGCATGCTCGTGATTAAAGGCAGCGCACAATTCCTGCATTTTATGTCATTCACAGCGAGGCACCTCCTTCGTCCTGGTTAATTCCCGATTTCTCGTGTTGCCAGGCTACTCGCGAACATATAAGAATTGGTAGAATTTGATGTAAGAAGTCGAGGTGGGATTATTAAATTATGGAACCTGTGCGTCCTTCACCCATCATATATTTTCCCGAAGCTTTCCAATGAAAACATGAATTGATGCTTAACCTAGATCGCCACTGCAGCGACTTCTACTACATGAGGTCTTGAGTTTGATTCTCCACTTTGCCTATTAACTTTTTCTTTGTTTTGCTGTAGTAGGCCCAATTGCGCGCCTGATGGCCCATAACAGTAGCACGCAGCAACTACCTGGCCCACTACGCGAATATTTTTTGTTTTGATAGCATATAAGAAAATTAGTACCACCTCGGATTTTCAAAATTCTCAAAAAATATAATATGGGTGAACGGATGAAAAATTTGGAGAAACGCACCTTGCTTTATTAGTAGGTATAGATTAAACTTTTGTCTTGAATCTTATGGATCTGAATATTCTTGCCACAATAAAGAGAACTACATGGATAAATATGTTATGTAGCATTCCACATCAAAAATTCTGTTTTTATCATTTACCTACTCGAGGACGAGCATCAATTAAGCTTGGGGATGCTGATACGTCTCCAATGCATCTATAATTTTTGATTGTTCCATGCTATTATATTATCAACCTTGGATGTTTTATATGCATTTATATGCTATTTTATATGATTTTTGGGACTAACCTATTAACCTAGAGCCCAGTGCCAGTTTTTGTTTTTTCCTTGTCTTAGAGTATCGCAGAAAAGGAAAATCAAACGGAGTTCAATTGACCTGAAACTTCACGGAACTTATTTTTGGACCAGATGAAGCCCACGGAGTATCGGAGTTGGACCACGAGACTCCCGGGCTGCCCACAAGGGTGGGGGCGCGCCCACCCCCTGGGCCCGCCCCTGCCTCGTGGACAGCCCGGAGGTCCACCAACGTACTGCTTCCTCCCATATATACCCATATACCCTAAAAACATCAGGGAGCACAATAGATCGGGAGTTCTGCCGCCAGAAGCCTCTGTAGCCACCAAAAACCAATCTAGACCCGTTCCGGCACCCTGCCGGAGCGGAGAATCCCTCTCCGGTGGCCATCTTCATCATCCCAGTGCTCTCCATGATGAGGAGGGAGTAGTTCTCCCTCGGGGATGAGGGTATGTACCAGTAGCTATGTGTTTGATCTATCTCTCTCTCGTGTTCTTGAGATGGTACAATCTTGATGTATCGCAAGCTTTGCTATTATAGTTGGATCTTATGATGTTTCTCCCCCTCTACTCTCTTGTAATGGATTGAGTTTTCCCTTTGAAGTTATCTTATCAGATTGAGTCTTGAAGGATTTGAGAACACTTGATGTATGTCTTGCGTGGGATAACCGTGGTGACAATGGGTTATTGTATTGATTCACTTGATGTATGTTTTGGTGATCAACTTGCGGGTTCCCGCCCATGAACCTATGCATAGGGGTTGGCACACGTTTTCATCTTGACTCTCTGGTAGAAACTTTGGGGCACTCTTTGAAGTACTTTGTGTTGGTTTGAATAGATGAATCTGATATTGTGTGATGCATATCGTATAATCATACCCATGGATACTTGAGGTGACATTGGAGTATCTAGGTGACATTAGGGTTTTGGTTGATTTGTGTCTTAAGGTGTTGTTCTAGTACGAACTCTAGGGCTGTTTGTGACACTTATAGGAATAGCCCAACGGATTGATTGGAAAGAATAACTTTGAGGTGGTTTCGTACCCTACCATAATCTCTTTGTTTGTTCTCTGCTATTAGTGACTTTGGGGTGACTCTTTGTTGCATGTTGAGGGATAGTTATGTGATCCAATTATGTTATTATTGTTGAGGGAACTTGCACTAGTGAAAGTATAAACCCTAGGCCTTGTTCCAATGCATTGCAATACCGTTTGTGCTCACTTTTATCATTAGTTACCTTGCTGTTTTTATATTTTCAGATTACAAAAACCTTTATCTACTATCCATATACCACTTGTATCAACATCTCTTCGCCGAACTAGTGCACCTATACAATTTACCATTGTATTGGGTGTGTTGGGGACACAAGAGACTCTTTGTTATTTGGTTGTAGGGTTGCTTGAGAGAGACGATCTTCATCCTACGCCTCCTATGGATTGATAAACCTTAGGTCATCCACTAGAGGGAAATTTGCTACTGTCCTACAAACCTCTGCACTTGGAGGCCCAACAATGTCTACAAGAAGAAGGTTGTGTAGTAGACATCAAGCTCTTTTCTGGAGTCGTTGCCCGGATGTGAGTGCTTGAAGGTATATCTTTAGATCTTGCAATCGAATCTTTTTGTTTCTTGTTTTAGCACTAGTATAGTTTATAAAAGAAAACTATAAAAAATATGGAATTGAGTTTAAATAGAGCTTGTCATAAATGGTTACGTCGATGCTAGCTTTGACACTGATCCGGATGACTCTAAGTCGCAAACATGATACATATTTATATTATACGGTGGAGCTCTCAGTTGGTGCAGTTCCAAGCAGAGCGTCATGGCGACGTGTGTAGCGGAGCACATAGCTGCTTCGGAAGCAGCGAATGAAGGAGTCTAGATGAAGGAGTTCATATCTGATCTAGGTGTAATACCTAGTGCATGGGGTCCAATGAAAATCTTTTGTGACAATACTGGAGCAATTGCCTTAGAGAAGGAATTCAGATTTCACAAGAGAACCAAACACATCAAGATACACTTCAACTACATCCACGATCAAGTCAAGGAGGGAGACATGGAGATTTGCAAAATACATACGGATCTGAATGTTGCAGACCCATTGACTAAGCCTCTTCCACGAGCAAAACATGATCAGCACCATGAATCCATGGGTGTTAGAATCATTACAATGTAATCTAGATTATTGACTCTAGTGTAAGTGGGAGACAGAATGAAATATGCCCTAGAGGCAATAATGAAGTAGTTGTTTATATTTCCTTATATCATGATAAATGTTTATTATTCATGCTAGAATTGTATTAACCGGAAACTTGATACACGTGTGAATACATAGACAAAACAAAGTGTCCCTAGTATGCCTCTACTTGACTAGCCCGTTAATCAAAGTTGGTTAATTTCCTGACCATAGACATGTGTTGTCATTTGATGAATGGGATCACATCATTAGGAGAATGATGTGATGGACATGACCCATCTGTTAGCTTAGCATAATGATCGTTAAGTTTTATTGCTATTTCTTTCTTCATGACTTATTCATATTCTTTGACTATGAGATTATGCAACTCCTGAATATCGGAGGAATAACTTGTGTGCTATCAAATGTCACAACGTAACTGGGTGATTATAAAGATGCTCTATAGGTGTCTCCGAAGGTGTTTGTTCGGTTGGCATAGATCAAGATTAGGATTTGTCACTCCGAGTTTTGGAGAGGTATCTCTGGGCCCTCTCGGTAATACATATCATGATAAGCCTTGCAAGCAATGTGACTAATGAGTTAGTTGCGGGATGATGCATTACGAAACGAGTAATGGGACTTGCCGGTAACGAGATTGAACTAGGTATGAAGATACTGACGATCGAATCTCGGGCAAGTAACATATCGATGACAAAGGGAATAACTTATGTTGTCCTTGCGGTTTGACCGATAAAGATCTTCGTAGAATATGTAGGAACCAATATGACCATCTAGGTTCCGCTGTTGGTTATTGATCAGAGATGTTTCTCGGTCATATCTACATAGTTCTCGAACCCATAGGGCCTGCATGCTTAATGTTCGATAACTATTTGTATTATGAGTTATGTGTTTTAGTGACCGAAGTTTGTTCGGAGTCCCGGATGAGATCACATACATGAAGAGGAGTCTCGAAATGGTCGAGAGGTAAAGATTGATATATTGGATGATGGTATTCGGACACCGGAATGGTTCCGAAATGTTTCTGGTATTTTTCGGAGTACCAGCAGGTTATCGGAACCCCCCGGGAAAGTAATGGGCCTACATGAGCCATAGGTGTCGGCGTTCTGGGAACGGGGGTCCCGAGACTTGCCTGCCTGCGGCGTGGCTCAAGTGGGGGCCCAGCGCGGCCCATCTTCATCAACGCAAGCTCAAGACCCTCGCGAGGGGCCAAGCCTCACAGGGCGGATGACAGGAAGCTTCCTCAGTGGCAGCCTCATCAGGCAGGCTCGCGAGGAGGTGGAGAGATCAAGGCAGGGGTACCTCGCGAGGAACCCGTGACGCAAGCCATGACGATCGAGACCAGGCGGGCGCCAGGCGGGCGTCGGCCTGTGTAGTGTCCTTGTTTCCCCTTTGGTGCAAAGGGGGCAAGTACAGGCCAAGGCATCGCGCAAAGGTTGCCATTCCGGTGCAACAAGACCAAGACCAGTAGAGCGGCAGGACGGAGGTCACCGTGGAGCCCACGACGGCGTCATCACAAGTGCTTTTGGCAGCCGAAGACCACCTTTGGTCAGGATAACTTGTACTATATGTTCCCCTTCAAAATGGCCAAATGTTGGCGCCCTTCCCGCTCATTATTTGGGGAGAGGCCCAGGGCCTCTATAAATAGAGCTAGCCACCACAGAGTAGGAGAGAGATCTGGTAGGACCCTAGCAGAGAGAGAGAGAGAGGCGACGGAACTCACCCTAGCAGTTCATCGCACCAGCTCAAGAACACCTCACGCGAGGCTGTTCTTCCCTTGTACTATTCATCATCAGCCCCTGAGGCAATCCACCAGACCACACACTAGACTAGGGTATTACACCACAACGGTGGCCCGAACCAGTATAAACCTCGTGTCTCCTGTGTTGTTCATCATTTTCATCTTAGTTCGCACGAGAGGATCGGACATAGATCGGTAGGGGAGAGATCTCCGCGCGCACCCCAGTGTTCGAACCTCAAGGGTCTGCCGAAACCCGAAATCCAACATTTGGCGCACCAGGTAGGGGTGCGCCGGAGTCCTCCCTCCTGACGACCCGCTCTCCCCCAACATCGCATCCCGCCCTCATGGCGGACAACACGCCACCCGCTCCAGCAACGGATGTCGACACCAGGGCCAGGGGCTCCGGGCCTTGGCCCCCGCCTTGCGACAGGTGCAGTGGCTGCGCAAGTTCAGGACCGAGACGCCGCCGCGCTACGACGGCACGACAGACCCGATGGTTTTCCTCCTGGCGTACGAGGAGGCCGTCCTCAGAGCCGGGGGCAACGACCGGGTGATGGTCAACTGGTTACCCATGGCCCTCACCGACATCCCGCGCGCGTGGCTCCTCCACCTGCCGACGACCTCTGTCACCTCCTGGGAGGAGCCGCGCGACCTCTTCCTCGCCCGTTTCACCGCACCAGCGCCGCCCATTGTCGTAGCTCTCCTGGGTGGCTCCCAGGCACCACCCTCGAGCCATCACGTCAAGCCGTTCACCCACCGGATCAGGACCGCCTATCGGAGTAATGGGCCACGGGTAGGCCAACCCGAGCCCCAGAACCTTTCAAGACATTGGGGCAGGCTGCGCCCCTCAAGACCCCAGGACGAAGAGCCGCCTTCTGAGGAGTCGACGGCAAGACGGCCGACTGCCCGCTCACGGCCGAGGCCCAGGGACGACTTCAGGATAAAGCCGACTCCCGACTGTCGACTTCCAGAGAAGCCGGCTTTGGGGAGTTGGCCTGAGACTCCAACAAACCCCATGACCTCATCAAAGGGGACGGGGCAGGGGCGTGGCTACAGCGAAGCCCACCCCCGCCCCTTACCAAGGGCAGGCATGGCCACAGCACGTCGTACCCCGGAAGATCTTCGTGCGGCATGGCACTGTTGCCATGCCGGCCCTGACATCAGCACCGCAGGGCCGAATCCTGCACCCACGACGGCTTGTCTGTACGGCCTAGAGGCAGCAGGCCCCACCAGTCAGTGAGACCCCGGGAGACGGCAGGAGAACAACCAGTCGGACCCATCGGGAGTCGGCCCGGGGGAGTCGGCCGAGCCCTCCCCTAGGGCCCACACGCCATTTATCAAGATGTGATGGGGAGTGGCGACAGTGATCGCCCGCCAGGCGGCAGGGCTATTGCCACGACCTCATGATCAAGCCTGCGTCATTAGAAGCACGGCTAGAGAAATCAGCAGCCGGGAAGACCCACCCGCGACGGACGCGGCCTGTCGGCTCCGTACTAGGCCAGTCGGCGGGGCCCGCCAGTCGGCGGGCCCCAGCGGTCGGCAGAGAAGATGGAGGCCAGAGGCACTGACGGCTGGGCCCGCGTCCAGCCGGATTACCATTGTACCCCTGGGGGTAGGCCTATATAAACCCCCCAGGGCACCCATGCAAAGAGTTGGAACCCATTAGCTCTAGGCCAGATCATATAGAAGGGAGAGAGCTAGCCTTGCCCTCTCCTACCTCCAAGAAACAGCTCAAGGAGCAACCGTGTAAACACTTTGCCATAGTGATCATGCGGAGACCCCGCAGAGCAGCAGTAGGGGTATTATCTCCTCGGAGAGCCCTGAAGCTGGGTAAGATTCGCCGGCGTGCATGTCTTCGCCTCATCCCGTTTCCAGGCACCGGCGACGTTCTACTCGCCCCCACCATGATAAGCCATCCTTTGGCATATGTCGCACCAATCCCCCGACATTTGGCACCCACCGTGGGGCCTGGTGCACTGCCGTCCGGAGACCTGTTCTGGACGGGAACCCTTTTTCTCCCTAGCGAGCGCAGCCAGCCAGGCACGCTAGACGGAGTTTGCACCGACGCTCTAAGAGGCGTTGAGATCACTTGCGCGGCCAGCTCCTTGGCCAAACTTGTCGGTGAGGTCCGCCTCTTCGATGAACCTGTGTCCAACGCAGGCCCGAGCGGCCCCAAGAACCTCCTCGTGGGCCTCCTCGATCAACTCCATGTTACCGGCGAGCCTGCCGTAGACTTGGAGTCCGTAGGCCCCACCGACCCGATGCTGGTCGACTCCGACACCGCGTCGCTCGACGCGTTCCCCACCAATGTGGTGGTCTACGACAAACCTCTCCCTCGCGCGGAGAGCATCGGAAGCACCGTCACCGAGGTGCTAGTCATCAGTCATGACGAGCTCCCCGGCGGAGGAGCACACGACTCACTCGGTGCGGCGCTGCAAGACCTAACTGCGCCCATTTCGGAAGACACTGACGCAGAGACGTTGGAGGCGCCGCGCCTTTAGCTCATTTATGGCGCGAAGAAGCTGGCCAGCATGAGGCGCTTGTCAGAAGCCTACCAGCGGGAGATGGATCGCGCCGTCGGCGGCTCGCCGGCCCCGGCGGGGCCCAGCCGCCTTGGCGCGGTCCAGCAGCGCGGCGTAGCCTTCGCCAACCTGTTTGGGGCAAGCCGCCCTGTGTACGCTACACCAGCGGAGAACATCCGAGCCGCCCAGGCAGCGGCGGATGAGCTGGACAATTTCGAGGGCGAAGAACGCCGCCTCATGATGGAGCGAGTCCAGCGGCTCCTCGACGTGGTCGCCGCGCAGAACGAGGCCGGCTGCCGCACGGAGGCGCCGCAGCAGCCAAACGACGACCTTCACCGAGATCAAGGTGCGATGTCTCGGACACCGACTGGCGGCGCCCGAGGAAGAAGAGACAAGGAGCCGGCTGTCAGCCACAGTCGGACTCGCATTACCATAGAGCGCGACCGAGACGGCCGCCCAAGAGCAGTGGAACGACGGGACAACTGTCTGCCTCCACCTCCCCGCAAGGAGAGGCGAGTCTCCTCGCCGCCTGTTGACCATCCGACTCTCGGCGACCGCCTTGGCCGCCGAGAGGGAGTTGGAGAGAATGACGCCCGCCACCGGATCGACCGACTTCACCGATCCTTAGCGCTGGAAGAAGAAGACGAGCTAGGTCCACCTTGTTTCGAGCCCCGCATTCGGGACGAGCCCTTTCCGAGAGGGTTCACGCTCCCAAGAGACACGCCCAAGTATACCGGCTCCGTGAAGCCGGAAGACTGGCTAGTCGACTACTCCACGGCTGTCAGCATAGCAAATGGCAACAAGCGTGTTGCCGTAAAGCACGTTCCGCTCATGCTCCAGGGCACGGCCCGGACATGGCTGAACAGCCTAAAGCTCCGCAGCATCAACAACTGGGTCGACTTCACCGAAGCATTCGTTCGCAACTTCACCAGCACGTACAAGCGTCCTCCCAAGCCTCATCAGCTCTCCTTGTGCGTGTAAGGCCCCGACGAGTCGACTCGCGATTACCTCACATGTTAGGCCGAGCTTCGGATCTCCTGTGAGGGCGTGCACGAGGTGCAGGCCATCGAGTACTTCACAGCCGGGTGCAGAGAAGGCACCCTCCTCAAGCACAAGCTCCTTTGTGACGAGCCAGAAAACCTCGACGAGCTGCTGATCATAGCGGACAAGTACGCCATGGCCGACTCCTCCATGAAGGCGGAGATTAAAATCAGCACAACTGGCAAAGTGGCTCCTCAAGCTCCAAGAACTCCGGCGGCAGACGCCAGCCGGCGACAACAGCAAGGCGACAACAAGCGCAAGGCCCCGCAGCCGGCTTCCAGCAGCCGACAGGTCGCGACCGTTGAAGCCCGGCAGCCAGATGAGCAGCCCCCGCCCAAGCGACACAAAGGCGGCAAGCCAAACTGGTTGCCGGCCTTCTCCTATGAGCAGACCGTGGATGGACCTTGCAAGTTCCATAGCGGCGCGAAGCCGTAGAATCACACCACCCGGAAGTGCCACTGACTCACCAGGAACGCCAAGGGAGACGGCCTCCTTCCTCCCCCGCCTGCTGGGCAGCCGCCTCCACCGCTGCCCCCGCAGCCGGCTGTCAGGCCAGTCGGCGCGGTACAAGACGAATACCCTGAAGAGCACGGAGCCTACATGGTGTTCACCAGTGTGGCTGATGATCGATGCAGCAGGCGGCTGCAGCGACAAGAGGTGAATGCAGTAGCATCGGAGACGCCAGAGTTCATGCACTGGTCCGAGAAGCCCATCAACTAGAGCAGGGCTGACCACCCAGAAGTGATGCCGAGTCCGGGCTCCTATGCCTTGGTCCTGGATGTCACCTTTGCTACACATAGACGAGCCGCACGTTTCTCGCGAGTTCTGATAGACGGAGGTAGCAGCATCAATATCCTGTACAAGGACACCATGGAGAAGTTAGGAATCAAGCAAAGACAGCTTCAGAACAGCCAAACTGTGTTCCACGGCATTGCTCCTAGGCTTTCCTGCTCGCCAATCAGCAAGATCCTGATGGACGTCCTCTTTGGAGACAAAGATCACTTCCGTAGAGAGTCCGTTTGGTTTGAGGTGGTGGACCTTGAGAGCCCATACCATACGCTACTTGGCCGACCCGCCTTGGCCAAGTTCATGGCGGTCCCCCACTATGCCTACCTCAAGATGAAGATGCCCAGTTCCAGGGGAATTCTGACTGTGGCTGGCGACTACCGGAACCCGTCTGCTTGGGCGGCTGAGAGCAGTCTGCTGGCCGAGTCCCTGGTAATCGCGGCCGAGAAGCGGCTCCTTGATCGAGTTGTGGCGATGGCCGGCAAGCAGCCTGAGGTATCGCCCAACCCAAAAGAGTCGGAGGCTGAGGGTTCGTTCAAGCCGGCCAAAGAGACAAAGAAGATACCCTTTGATCCGGAGCACCTAGAGAGGTATGCCGTCGTAGGGGCAAACCTCGACAGCAAATAGGAAGGCGAGCTCGTCGATTTCCTCCGTGAGAATCGGGACATCTTCGCATGGTCCCCCAAAGACATGCGAGGTGTACCGACGGAATTTGCCGAGCACAAGTTACATGTCCGATCCGATGCAAAGCCAGTCAGGCAGCCCCTGCGCCGCCTATCAGAAGAGAAGAGAAGAGTTGTTGGAGAAGAGATAGCCCGACTCCTAGCAGCCGACTTCATTATGGAAGTGTTCTTTCCAGAATGGCTAGCAAATCCGGTCCTAGTACTAAAGAAGAACAAGCAGTGGCGAATGTGTATTGACTACACGAGCCTCAACAAGGCCTGCCCCAAGGACCCGTTTGCTCTACCAAGAATCGATCAGGTGATAGACTCCACAGCCGGATGCGAGCTGTTGAGTTTTTTGGATGCATACTCTGGATATCACCAGATCAAGCTGAACCCGGCTGACGGACTGAAGACCACCTTCATCACGCCGTTTGGAGCCTTCTGCTACCTCACCATGACGTTCGGCTTAAGGAATGCCGGCGCCACCTTTCAGCGTTGCATGTAGAAGTGCCTCCTCAAGCAGCTCGGCAGGAACGCCCACGTCTACGTGGACGATGTGGTGGTGAAGACGGAAAAGCATGGAACACTGCTGGAAGACCTCAAGGAGACTTTTGAGAACCTGCGCCGGTTCCAGATCAAGCTCAACCCCGAGAAGTGTGTCTTCGGAGTACCAGCTGGCCAGCTCCTAGGCTTCCTGGTCTCTGAACGCAACATAGAATGCAACCCAGTAAAGATCAAGGCCATTGAGAGAATGAAGGTACCCAGCCGACTGCTGGATGTGCAGAAGTTCACCGGCTGCTTGGCGTCCATCAGCCGATTCATTAGTCGGCTGGGCGAGAAAGCTCTCCCCTTATACCAACTCATGAAGAAGACCACTTTCTTCGAGTGGAACCATAAGGCAGATGAAGCTTTTCACCAGTTGAAGAAGATGCTGACTACTCCACCCGTCCTGGCGGCTCCGACTCCCAAGGAACCTATGCTCCTGTTCATCGCCGCCACCAGCCGGGTAATCAGCACAGTCATTGTAGTGGAACGCAAGGAGGAAAAAAGCCAAAAGAGCAACAAGCAAGAAAAGATAGAACTCGGATAAATATATTTACATAACATAGGCCCTTGGCCGAATCTTCGAGCAGAAGTTCAAAATACACCCCGCGGGTGGAATTGTGCGAATTAACAAGTTCTTCAAAGACTACTGAAGTAGACAAAACAAAAATACAGCGGCAGCTTAGGAAGCAGCAGACGGATCCGGAGGGTCGGAGGAGGCGCCAGCATCAGGCGTCGGGGCGGCCGGCTGGGTAGTCTCGGCTTGATCGCCTCCGGCGGCAGTCGACTCGATCGCACGCGGCTCGTTGCTGGAGGCGCGGTCGAGCTGAGGCTGGTCGTCTGCTCCATCTTCTGGTGCCTCCGCCTCGCCTCCGTCCTCCGCCTCGCCCTCTTCCTCGACGCTGGAGCCAATCACCTCCGTCGAGTCCTCTCCGTAGTCTGGGTTCAACCCAAACCACTCCGGCGGTACCTCCTCGCCGTCTTCAGACCGCTCGGGGACAAAGATGCTGGTGTTGGTGTACTCGGCGATCGCCGCAGCATGCTTGTCATGGGTGTCTGCCGCAGCTGCCAGCTCCGGCTGGGCCTCCGACCGAAGCGTGGCCAACCGGTCTAGATCCAGCCCCGGATACCATGCCTTGACGAACTCCAAGGCCCGACGCGCTCGAGCTCGGGCCGAAGAGACCTTCCAGGCCTCAAGACGACCAGCCACGACCTCTAGCCAGCCGGCCATCAGGCTGGGGGTGCGCGGAGCCTGCATGTCCGGCCACAGGGCGGAAATCGCTTGGGCACCAACACGCTGAAGCCGACGCAGCATCCGGTGAGCCGGCCGAAGGCGAGACTCGATGCTCAGGATGTGCTCGTCAAGAGTTCGGGGGGCGTCGGCGGCAATCTCTGCGCCCTCCGCCCTTCGACCTTCACGGCCAGCCTCGATGGCTTGGATGGCGGCCTGCGAGTGCCCAGGAAATAAGATTGCAAAGACAAGAAGAAACAAAGAAGCAAGACAAAAACCAGGAGTCGGCACAACTTAAATCGACATCTCGAAGAAAGAAAGTAAAAAGAAACTCACCATCAATGATGTCTTCAATCTCATGGAAGCCGGAGGCCAGCATTGCCTCCTTGTTAGACCAGGAGGAGCGCTCGCTTGCAAACTCGGCCAGGAGGGCGGTTTCCGTCTCCTCCGCCTCCCTCTGCGTCTTCACAAGCAGCTCCTTCTGCTCTATCAATTGAGTGGCCAGCAGGTCACGCTCCATGGCGAGCTTGCTGCACTCCTCCTCTTTGGCACGCAAAGCGGAGTTGGCGTCGCTCAGCTGCTGTTGAAGAGCAGCATTGGCCCCTGAAAATAAGGAAGAAAGAAGGCGTCAATTCATCAGTAAAGAAGGTCGCCGGGGAGATCCGGCCCGACTGCTCAGCAGTCGGCCCGAATCTCGGGGAATACAGCCCGCGGGTGCGCCAGCGCGCCCCTGCAAAGAAGGAAAAAGACTTACTCTGGCTCTTCGACAAATCGGCGGTCCGCTTGCCCAGCTCTTCAACGTTACGGTTGAAGGCAGTGACACGGAGGTTGTGGTAATCCTGTGTCAAGCATTTCAGACAAAAAGTCAATACCCAGAGTTCATCAATTGGAGTTCCGGGCCTCCTGCTCAGTAGCCATCCCGAAACTCGGGGACTACACCCCGTGGGTGCGCTGGTGCGCCCCCACAGAGAGGAACAAGAAAACAAAGACCAAAGGAAAAAACATACCCGGACGGCTGCCCGCGATGCTAGGAACGCCTTGGTGCAACTCTGGAGAGCGTCGCCCTCAGCACGAAGCTTCGCCTGGACGTCCAGGAGTGCCTGGTTCAGCGGTCCTGTGCCGCCTCCTCGCACCCACCCAATGGGTGCGGCGCTCGTCGCTTCGGCGTCTGGGATCGCCGAGCTGGCGGTGCCGAAGTCGCCTTCTCCAGACGGTAGTGCGTTGGAGAGCCGACTTGGAGGAGTAGCCTCACCACGGCCTCGTCTTCGGTCGGCAGCACCAGAGGGTACACCGGCTGCTCGCCCTGCGCACCTTCAGACGGCGGCGGAGGCGGCGGCGGAACGTTCACATCCGGCGTAGAGGGGTCGCCGCCCTCCATCTCCATGACGGGGTTCTCCCCGCCGGCTTCTCCACTCTGCCCCGTGAGCTCTGGAGGCGGCGGCGCAGAGTTCAATGGGGTGACGAACACCGCCAATTGGCGGCGTGCGGCTTCCTCAGCCTGCCATTTCGTCGCGGCGGCGGCTTTGGCCTCCGCCAGTTTTTTCTTGCCAGAGGCCTCCGCCCTGTCGGCCTCCGCCTTCTCCAGGCGAACGGCCTCTTCTTCGTTGTGCTTCTCCTGCGCATTCCGCTCTGTCGCCTCCCGGAGGTCAGCAGCGAGGTCAATCCGCCGAGTGGTGTAGGACGTCTCCGCCGACCCCATGACGGAGGCGGCGGTGACCCTCTCAAGAGAGAGGGGAGCCCTGAAGCAAGAGGGGCAAGCAGAGACTCAGAAAAAGTCACAAAGAAAGAACAAAGCATTAAGACAGAATACTCACGCGGAGACCAATGGCGGTTTCTTCACTTCCTTATGGAAGCGGATGTCCTTCGCGGCCGCGTCGTCCCGCCGGCTCGCCGCAACCGAACCCTTGGGTTTCTTCGGCCGACTGCCAAACAAGGTCGGCACGGCCCTGCGCTTCTTCCCGCCGCCTGGAGCACCCGGCACGACAGAAGAGCCCCCGCCAGGCTGACTGGCTTCTGGCCGATGGCGGGGGGCAACTTCCCCCTCGGCGTCGGCGTCAGGCCAGTCGGCGAAAGTAGCCGAAGGCCTGAAGTCGCCTGCGGTTCCTCCTCCTCCCTCGGTGTCGTCCTCCAGAGCTGCCGCCCCCAGATCGGGGTCGTCGATGTCGCTCTCCGCCCGGTCGGCGAGGAACTCGCGGGCCGGCCCCGAAGTGCCGGCTGGTGGGTGGAGGAGGGGATTCTGACCAAAGCCGACTGGTCAAGACAAACTCGGCAAGAAAGAAGACAATCCAAAGAAAGAAAGGAGAGGTAACTCACCACGGGCGGGGGGTTGGCGCGGGAGTACGGCTCCTTGCCGAACCGCCAGTCCTCCAGGAGCTTGCTGTCCGAGAGGTAGTTCACCATGAAGGCCACCTCCTCGTGAGGCATGTCCTTGGTGCACATCCGACTGGGGTCGCGGTGCCTGCTCATCTAGCATATCATGTGGGGGCGGCCTTGGAGCGGGAGAACTCGGCGTGCCACGAAGGCGGCCAGCAGGTCTGGACCAGTCAGGCCCTCCGACTGTGTCAGCACTCGGAGTCGCGTGATGGCGCCGGCTCCCGCAGGTGTCAGCAACCTGGCCCGGTACGACCAGTTGGGCAGTCTCCCAGCCGGCGGGCTGGCTTCGAAAGCCGGCAGGTTGACCCAGTCGCCCTTCGCGGAGACGCTCCTAACATAAAAGTAGGATCTCTGCCACATCTTCACCGACTTGATCAGTGAGATGGAGGAGAAGGGATTGTCAGCTCCCCGACCTTCGCACGGCGATGAAAGCGCCGCACTGAGCCGGCACGCCCGCGGCCTGGGTGCCGAGCTTGGAGAATAAGAATTCTCCCTAGAGCTCGAGGGTGGGGACGATTCCAAGGAAGTCTTCTCACAAAGCCACGAAGGCGGACAGCACCACCACTGTGTTGGGGGTGAGGTGGTGCGGCTGGAGGCCGTGGAACTCCAGGAAAATCGGAAGAAACTGCTCGCCGGCAGCCCCAACAAGCGCAAGCAGTGCGAGCGGAAGATGACCCGCTCGCCCTCCTACGGCGCGGGGGAAATCTCCCTCTTCGGCGCAAGGCGCACCCGCACGTGATCCTCGCCAAGGAGCCGACGAGTCCGGCGAAGGAACTCAATGTGGTCGTCATGGACTTCGTAGCCGTCCCAAGTGCCGGAGCGCACCGGGGGACGCGCGGCGGCGGAGGAAGAACTCATCGCGAGCTGTCGCCGCGGTGTTCGCCGGAGCTTGGGCGCGCGGTGGAGCGAAGAAGAAGAAGGAGGAGGGAGAGGAGTAGTGAGAAGGAGGAGAGCGAGGAGCAGTGAGAAGGAAGAGAACGAGGAGTGGTGGGAAGGAGGGGCGCGCGTGCCCCCCTCTTACCCCTACTTATAGCCCTGTGGGCTGCGAAGCCGAGGGGGCGGTCGTGGGGATTTACTGCGCCCATGGCCCCACGACCCCCACGATCCACGATAAAGTTACTACGCGCTGTAACTCCACGGGAATCCCAACCGTCTACCGGGGCCACAGCGGATCCGCTCAGGCGCCGAGGCGCGGTAGTGGCGGGCCTTGCCTATGGGCCTGTCCAGTCGCGCGCGAAGGCTGGCAGGACGGCCCAGGCACGTGCCACCGCGTGACAGGCCTAGAACGGGCGGCGGCCTGGAGGTTTAGCTAGCACGCCAGTTGAATCCCGCCGCGATGTTCAAAATACTGTGCGAGTCGGAATTGAGTGAGTCCGAATCAAGCGAGTCCGACTCCTTCTAGTCGGCCCTGCAGAAGTCCATCAAAGACCATGTGTTGAGCACCCGGGAAGATAAACTGCTGAGGCTTCTCGGCCGATCGTCCGCGGCGCCTCACCAGCTTCGGAGACTACTGTTGGATTAATGGGCCACGGGTAGGCCAACTCGATCCCAGAACCTTTCAAGACATCGGGGCGGGCTGCGCCCCTCAAGACCCCAGGATGAAGAGCCGCCTTCTGAGGAGTCGACATCAAGACGGCCGACTGGCCGCTCACCTCCTTGGGGCAGATCCGCCTCCCAATGACCTTCGGCACCTACGACAACTTCCACACGGAGCTGATCGACTTCAGTATTGCCCCCATCGGCCTCCCCTACAACGCCATCCTCGGCTATCCGGCCCTGGCTCGGTTCATGGCAGCAACTCACCCGGCGTACAACCTCATGAAGATGACTGGGAGCAGCGGCGTCCTCACCATGCCAGGAGACACAAGGGATGCGCTGCAGGTGCTCCAGCTTGTTTTCAGGGCAGCCGCGGTGGTGCAGCCCACTGGCACCGACGCCCTTGAGCCCAAGGGGGCTACGCCGGCTAAAAATAAGCAGTTGTTCACCCAAGACAAGGCAAAAACCAAGCAGGTACCAGTCGACGAGGACGGGTCCGCTGGCGCCACCTTCACCATAGGGGCCAACCTCGAGCCCGAGCAAGAGAAAGCCCTGATTGGTTTCCTGCGTGCGAACAAGAAGGTGTTTGCGTGGGAACCTGATCAGTTAACAGGGGTGCCAAGGGAAGTGATTGAGCATCACCTCAACATGTGCCCCAATGTGCGCCCGGTGAAGCAGGAGGCAAGGCGGCAGTCTACTGAGAAACAAGCTTTCATCGTTCAAGAGACCCGGAAGCTAGAGGCGGCAGGAGTTATTCGCGAGGTTTGCTACCTTGATTGGCTGGCTAATCCGGTCGTTGTGCTCAAAAAGGGAGGAAAGGAGCGCATGTGCGTCGACTTCACCAACCTCAACAAGGCCTGCCCGCAGGATCCATTTCGGCTCCCCCGCATTGACTAGATAGTCGACTCCACCGCAGAGTGTGACCTATTGTGCTTCCTAGATGCCTTCTCGGGCTATCACCAGATCAAGATGGCGGTAGAAGACAAGGAGAAGATGGCCTTCCTGACCCCGTATGGAGTGTACTGCTATATGTGCATGCCGTTTGGGTTGCGCAACGCAGGCGCGACCTTTCAGCGGCTGATGCACATCGCCTTAGGACGGTAGCTCGGGAGGAACGCAGAAGCTTACGTTGATGACATTGTGGTGAAGTATCATGAGGCAAGGACCCTGATACAGGACCTGGAAGAATCCTTCGCGAGCCTCAACGAAGTGGACCTACGGCTCAACCCGGAGAAGTGCGTGTTTGGAGTCCCCTCAGGCAAGCTCCTGGGTTTCCTCGTATCCCACAGGGGCATCGAGGCCAACCCGGAGAAGGTCAAGGCAGTCGAAGACATGAGCCCGCCAAGGACCCTCAGAGAAATGCAGAAGCTCACCGGGCGTGTAACTGCACTGGGGCGTTTCATCTCCAAGCTGGGAGGAACGAGCGCTGCCCTTCTTCAAGCTGATGAAGAAAAAGGTCCCTTCGATGGACTGAAGAGGCCGACAAGGCATTCCAAGACCTCAAGAGGTACCTTACCAGTCCACCAGTGATGGTAGCTCCGCGTCCTCGGGAGCCCCTGGTGCTCTACCTTGCGGCTACCCCCTACTCCGCTAGCGCAGCCCTAGTAGCGGTCAGGGAGGAGCGCTGTGCCAAGGCCGCATCAACCGTCCGAACTAAAGCAAAGCAGAGCCAGGAGGGCCTCGCGAAGGCCACAACTGCAGCCGGAAAGGAATAGCCGCAGCACAAGAATGCACCCGGAGCAGGAGAGGCCCCTTCAGGCGACCAAGCACTGGGAGCTCCATCGTCTCAAGAGACGCCTCGACCTCTGGAGGACGCAAGCAGTGCCAGCACCCTCAACCTCGTCGAGCACCCCGTGTATTTCGTCAGCATAGTGCTACGGGACGCGAGGGCACGGTACCCCATGGCTCAAAAGCTCCTCCTCGTGCTATTAGTGGCCTCATGCAAGCTGCGGCACTACTTCCAAGGCCACCCCATCAAGGTCGTCTCGGCATACCCCTTGGAGAGGGTACTCAGGAGCCCTGGTCTGCGGCCCAGCCTTGGGGGCCATGCCTGCTCCTGGCGTTAGAGCCTCAGGAAGGGTGTTCGGTCCCGGAGCTGAAGAACTACCTGATGCAAGGGACTCTACCGGAGAATGAGGAGGAAGTGGAGCGTGTGTCACGGCAGGCCACGGCTTATTGCATCAGGGATGGAGAGCTCTATAGGAAGCGACCGAATGATGTGTCCTTACGTTGCATCTCCCGAGAGCAAGGGAAGGAGCTACTGGCGGACATACACGACGGAGACTGCGGGCACCACTCGTCATCCTGAACCCTCATCGGCAAGGCATTCCGTAGTGGATTCTATTGGCCCACAGCACTCAACGATGTTGTTGAGCTTGTGAAGGCTTGCGAGGCCTGCCAGTTTCACGCTAAGCGGATCCATCACCCTGCGGGGGGTCTACAGACTATACCCCTCTCATGGTCGTTCGTAGTTTGGGGGCTCAACATTCTGGGCCCGTTTCCTCGGGCGCCAGGGGGCTATCGCTACCTCTACGTCGCCGTGGAAAAATTCACCAAGTGGGCTGAGGTGGAAGCTATCTGCACAATCCCGGCAGGCTCATCAGTCAAATTCATCAAGGGCCTCGTGAGCCGATTTGGGGTGCCCAACCGCATCATCACCGACAACGGTTAGCAATTCACTAGTAATCTCTTCAAAACTTACTGTGCTAACCTTGGAACGCAGATATGCTACGCTTCGGCAGCACACCCCCGGAGCAATGGCCAGGCCGAGCGGGCCAACGCGGAGGTCCTGAGGGGCCTCAAGGCCAGGACCTTAAAGAAGAAGCTGGAAGCCTGTGGCAGGGGCTGGTACAATGAGCTCCAGTCCGTGCTGTGGTCAATCCGGACGACAGCGACCAAGCCGACTGGCGAGACCCCGTTCTTCCTCGTCTACGGAGCAGAGGCTGTTCTCCCTCACGAGGTCAGGTGTCGCTCCGTGCGGGTCCTGGCATTCGACGAGGCTCAGTAGGACGCCATGCGGGGGACGAATCTCGTGCTGGGGGAGGAACATCGTCGGGAAGCCGCACTGCGAGTGGCAAGGTATCAACATGTGCTACGACGATACCACTGCCGCAACATCCACCCCAGGACCCTTGAGGTAGGGGATCTCATGCTCAGACGGGTTCTCTCCAGGGAGGGGCTGCACAAGTGCTCTCCCATGTGGGAGGGCCCGTTCAAGGTTGTTCATGTTTCCAGGCCTGACTCCGCATGCTTGGAGACTCCGGAGGGAGTACCCATCCAGAACGCATGGAACATTCAACATCTCCGGAGGTTCTACCCTCGAGCGAGGCCTAGCGCCAAGGAAAGGCCCGGTGCCTGTGAAGTAGGCCAATGCATGTGAAGCTATCGCGTTTTGGAAAAGGCCTGGTGCCTATGAAGAAGGCGAATGCCTGGGAAGCTATCGCGTTTTGGGAAAGGCCCGGTGCTTGTGAAGAAGGCGAATGCCTGTGAAGCTATCGCATTTTGGGAAAGGCCCGGTGCCTGTGAAGAAGGCGAATGCCTGTGAAGCTATCGCATTTTGGGAAAGGCCCGGTGCCTGTGAAGAAGGCGAATGCCTGTGAAGCTGCTGCGTTTTGGGAAAGGCCCGATGCCTGTGAAGAAGGCCAATGCCTGTGAAGCTATCGCGCTTTGGGAAAGGCCCGGTGCCTGTGAAGAAGGAAAATGCCTGTGAAGCTCGCTGCCCGTGACACTCTCACGTAATAATGAGTGGGTTTGTACATGCCCCAGAGTCTCCGGAGTGCCGCCCTCGGGCCTCGGGGGCTCCCGCCCACGCCCAGTGGCAGCACTTAGCTCCACGCTAGTGAGAAGACGTCGAAGACTAGAATAGGTGCCGGACGCGGCTTTCCCATTTGCTTTCTGCATTTGTCTTGTTTATTCCCGTTTGAAGTTTTATTGGAGTTGCTGACGTTCTGGGCTTGTGACTCTTTGTCTTTCTCGCTCGCTTGCCTCGTTTTCTCTCGCACAAGTCTCGCGAGGGAGTCGCGGGCGCCCTCGCGAGTGTTTTTCTGCCCCAATCGTTTGGAGCTTCCCTATCCGAGTCCTCTGTGGGAGCACCCCTCCCAGTCCATGCCCCACGGGCATTGTGACACGAGCGCAGGACCTAGGCTGATCGCCCCCACAACCAAGACCGTAAGCTACCCCCTAACTAATCCTTGCAGGGCATGAAGTGCACGGCGAGGCCTCAGCCTCCGGAGGCGAGGGCCGCGTCAAGCTCCACCAAGCTCAAATGACTCCCGCACATGGACACGCAGCACGGAACATAGCGCAGAAATGGCAAAAAGCAACGTGACACTTGACAGCAATAGTTCTAACACGCCCCCACGGTGCCCTATACTACCTTCTTCTTACGCAGGAAAGGAAGGAAACAAAATGGACACGACCTGTCCAACACCAACCTACAGCAAAATCTCAAGCTGCTCCTGGGGATCAAGCGGACGCCTCCTCTTGCTTCACCAGGGCACGGCGGCGGATGGACCCGCTGCCTTCACCCAGGCGGGCGCGACGGCGCGGGGGCTGGTCGTGGCCACCGCTGGAGGAGCTGCTGCCTGAGGGAGAGTTGCCGAAACTTGGCGAACCCCGAGCACCCCCGCCTGTACGCCAGTCGCCATCTTCATCCTGGTTAGTGCCGGGGCTAGGCAGGCGGCCGCGGTCGTCGTCTTCAGGGCAGCACCCGGCACGGCGACCATCTTCCCCAAACACCCTCACGTAGAGGGTGGCGTCGCCATCGAACTTGAAGTACAGGGTACACCACCGGCCCAGGCCGCGTGCACGAGCAAACGTTTGCCAGCCGCACGTTAGGGCCCCGTTCCCAGAGACGGAGACCTCTAGCGAAGCCCAGGAGGCCCTGCTGCAGCAGCCGTCTGCCTGGAGCCAGCAGCCGCACCGAGCACTGGCCGGCAGTTCATCTACGAAGAAACGTGGGAGCTGGAGCCGGGTGCTGGATGGGTCCGCCGGCCACACGACAAACTCCGGCAGCACCTTCGCAGAGCGGAAGCATGGTCTAGGGGCGCGCCTCCATGACTACGGGAGGCTACCACGGGGACCGTGGTGTACTTGCGAGGGCGGCCTCAGTCGCGCTTGGTCGGGGGAGGGTCAGGCCCTGCCCGGGGAGCCTTTCCTTTCTCCGCGGCCGAGAATCTCTTTGGGGCCATGGGGACGGCGATTAGCCAAGAAGAAGAAAAGGAGCAGCAAGAAGGGATGGACTGAAGGGGCTCGCCTAGCCCCGTACTTATAGCCGGAGGAGGCCAACCGCCGAGCACCATGATCGCAGGTAATCATGACCAGTTTCTCTGCGTGCAGGGACTTGCCAAGTCGTGCGGTCATCGAGGCATCGTGGGAAGCACATACGCCCACGTCTAGTCAACCGCCACGCGGCACCCAAGGCCGCAGGCTGTTGTGGCCCGCGGCGCTTCGCGCTTACCCCTTCGCTTCCCCGCCAGGCCATGCCCGGGCGCGCCTTGGGCCCGGGGGCTACTGTCGGCGTTCTGGGAATGGGGGTCCCCAGACTTGCCTGCCTGCGGCGTGGCTCAAGTGGGGGCCCAGCACGGCCCATCTTCATCAACGCAACCTCAAGACCCTCGCGAGGGGCCAAGCCTCGCGGGACGGACAACAGGAAGCTTCCTCAAAGGCAGCCTCATCAGGCAGGCTCGCGAGGAGGCGGAGAGATCAAGGCAGGGGTACCTCGCGAGGAACCCGTGACGCAAGCCATGGCGATCGAGACCAGGCAGGCGCTAGGCGGGCGCCGGCCTATGCAGTGTCCTTGTTTCCCCTTTGGTGCAAAGGGGGTAAGTACATGCCAAGGCATCGGGCAAAGGTTGTCATTCCGGTGCAACAAGACCAAGACCAGCAGAGCGGTAGGACGGAGGTCACCGTGGAGCCCAAGACAGCGTCATCACAAGTGCTTTTGGCAGCCGAAGACCACCTTTGGTCAGGATAACTTGTACTATATGTTCCCCTTCAAAATGGCCAAATGTTGGCGCCCTTCCCGCTAATTATTTGGGGAGAGGCCCAGGGCCTCTATAAATAGAGCTAGCCACCATACAGTAGGAGAGAGATCTGGTAGGACCCTAGCAGAGAGAGAGAGAGGCGACGGAACTCACCCTAGCAGTTCACCGCACCAGCTCAAGAACACCTCTCGCGAGGCTGTTCTTCCCTTGTACTATTCATCATCAGCCCCTGAGGCAATCCACCACACCACACACTAGAGTAGGGTATTACACCACAACGGTGGCCCGAACCAGTATAAACCTCGGGTCTCTTTTGTTGTTCATCATTTTCATCTTAGTTCGCACGAGAGGACCGGACGAAGATCAGTAGGGGAGAGATCTCCGCGTGCACCCCAGTGTTCGAACCTCAAGGGTCTGCCGGAACCCGAAATCCGACAATAGGGGAGAGCGAGGGGAGCCCGCAAGGGGTGTCGTGCCCCCCATGGGCAGTTCGAATTGGACAAGGGGAGGGGGCGTAGCCCCCCTTTCTTTCCCCCTCTCCCTCTCCTTCCCTTTCCCCCTCTGAAAGAAAGGAAGGGGGGCGACTAAGACTAGGAGTCCTAGTCGGTTTCCCTCCATGGCGCGCCCCCTTGTGGCCGACCTCCTCCCTCTCTCCCTTTATATACGGGGGCAGGGGCATCCCAAAGCACATAAATTGTTCTCTTAGCCGTGTGTGGTGCCCCCCTCCACAGTTTACTCCTCCGGTCATATCGTCGTAGTGCTGAGGCGAAGCCCTGCGCGGATCACATCACCATCACAGTCACCACGCCGTTGTGCTGACGAAACTCTCCCTTGACACTTTGCTGGATCAAGAGTTCGAAGGAGGTCATCGAGCTGAACGTGTGCTGAACTCGGAGGTGTTGTACGTTCGGTACTTGATCGGTTGGATCGTGAAGACGTTCGACTACATCAATCGCGGTAAACTAACGCTTCCGCTTTTGGTCTACGAGGGTACATGGACACACTCTCCCCCTCTCGTTGTTATGCATCTCCTAGATAGATCTTGCTGATTATAGGAATTTTTTTGAAATTGCATGCTACGTTCCCCAACAGGTGGAATATGGAATAAACGCAAATCACATGATGATCACGGAGTTCACCAACAAGCACAAGCTGGATCCCAAGAGCATGGAGGAGGCCATCTTCAGGCTTCATGAGAAAATTGAGCATCTCCAAGCCCAGATCTATGACTTGCAAAACCAATACTATGAGTATGAATATAGATTCAAGAGGATGAGTTTGGCTGCAGATTCGAGGATCCCGGAGGCTCGATCATCCTTCTATGGTGATGAGCCTATGCCATGGATGATGGACGACAAACCTACTTCATCAACAACTCCTTCATCACCTTCCACGAAGAAAGAGATTTAAATACATGGGTATGGGCACTCCCCTTGGCAACCTCCAAGCTTGGGGGAGTTGCCCCGGTATCGTATCACCATCACATCTTTATCTTTATCATTTTTCTTAGATTGATCCTTTTAGTTATATCTTGATCAAGTAGAAGGAAGTTTATGTATGATCTAGCCTTTAGTTTTGCTTTATGTTCCCTCTATGTAAAGAGTAGTTTTGAGTTAAGGGCTTTACCTTATTGCTATGATATTCAGGAAATTAAATAAAAATAAAGAATAAAAAGAAATAAAAAGTTCATATATTGATCTTACGGAGAGTAATGACTTCACATATAAAGAGTATGATGAGTAAAACTTATTGAGAGTTGATAAACATAGTTTCGGTCATTGTTGCAATTAATAGGAAGTAGTAAAGAAAGAGAGGTTTCACATATAAATATACTATCTTGGACATCTTTTGTAATTGTGAGGACTCATTAAAATATGACATGCTAAAAGGTTGATGTTGCACAAGGAAGACAACATACTAGGTTATGTTTCCTTATATCCGAATAGAAGTTATATTGTCATGGATCATCCAACATGTTGAACTTGCCTTTCCCTCTCATGCTAGCTAAATTCTTTGCACCAAGTAGAGATACTACTTGTGCTTCCAAACATCCCGAAACCCAGTTTTGCCATGAGAGTCCATACCTACCTATGGATTAAGTAAGATCGTTCAAGTAAGTTGTCATCGGTGCAAGCAATAAAAATTGCTCTCTAAATATGTATGATCTATTAGAGTGAAGAAAATAACCTTTATATGAACTTGTGATATGGAAGAAATAAAAGTGATAGACTGCATAATAAAGGTCCTTATCACAAGCGGCAATATAAAGTGACGTTCTTTTGCATTAAGATTTTATGCATCCAACCATAAAAGCGCATGACAACCTCTGCTTCCCTCTGCGAAGGGCCTATCTTTTACTTTTATCTTCTACCCTTACACAGGAGTCATGGTGATCATCACCTTTCCTTTTTATACTTTTTCCTTTGGCAAGCACTATATGTTGGAGAGATCCGGATATATATATATCCACTCGGATATAGGTTTACATAAAGTATTATAGTTGACAATACCCTTGGGTAAAAAGTTGGGAGGCAAAACTATAAGCCCCTATCTTTCTCTGTGTCCGATTGAAGCTTTGAGCCCATAAGTATCACGTGAGTGTTAGCAATTGTGAAAGATTACATGATAGTTGAGTATGTGGACTTGCTGAAAACCTCTTTAATTGACTCTTTCCCATGTTATGATAAATTGTAATTGCTTCAGTGATTGAGATCATAGTTTGTTAGTTTTCAATGATGTTTCTGATTCATACTCTACCTTGTGAACGAATTGTTACTTTAGCATAAGAAATTATGTGACATTATATGTTGCTGTCCTAAAGATAATCATGATGCCCTCATGTTCGTATTTTATTTTATCGACACCTCTATCTCTAAACATGTGGACATATTTATCGATATCGGCTTTCGCTTGAGGACAAGTGAGGTCTAATCTTGGGGGAGTTTATACATCCATGTTGCATCATGCTTTTATATTGATATTTATTGCATTATGTGCTGTTATTACACATTATATCACAATACTTATGCCTTTTCTCTCTTATTTTATAAGGTTTACATGAAGAAGGAGAATGCCGACAGCTGGAATTCTAGACTGGAAAAGGAGCAAATATTAGAGACCTATTCTTCCCAACTCTAAAAGTCCAGAAACTTCATAGAGCATGTTTTTGGAATATATAAAAAATATTGGGCGAAGAAAGAACGAGAGGGGGCCACCAGCCAGCCACAAGGGTGGAGGGCGCGCCCTACCCCCTGGGCGCGCCCCCGACCTTGTGGGCCCCCTGACAGGCCTCCGGTGCCCATCTTTAGCTATATGGGGTGTTTTGACCTGGAAAACAATTAGAAGGAAGCTTTCGGGACGAAGAGCCGCCGTCTCGAGGCAGAACCTGGGCAGAACCAATCTAGGGCTCTGGCAGAGCTCTTCTGCCGGGGAAACATCCCTCCGAGAGGTGGAAATCGTCACCATCATCATCACCATCGATCCTCTCATTGAGAGGGGGTCAATCTCCATCAACATCTTCACCAGCACCATATCCTCTCAAACCCTAGTCCATCTCTTGTATTCGATCTTGGTCCCAAAACCTCAGATTGGTACCTGTGGGTTCCTAGTAGTGTTGATTACTCCTTGTACTTGATGCTAGTTGGTTTATCCGATGGAAGATTATATTTTCAGATCCTTAATGATAATTAATACTCCTCTAATTATGATTATGAATATGATTTGGGAGTAGTTACGTTTGTTCCTGAGGACATGTGAGAAGTCTTGTTATAACATATAAGTAATCATGTGAATTTGGTATTCGTTTGATATTTTGATGATATGTATGGTGTCTCTCCTATAGTGGTGTTATGTGAACATCGACTACATGACACTTCACCATTATTTGGGCCTAGGGGAAGGCATTGGGAAGTAATAAGTAGATGATGGGTTGCTAGAGTGACAGAAGCTTAAACCCTAGTTTAAATGTTGCTTCATAAGAGGATGATTTGGATCCATATGTTTCATGCTATGGTTAGGTTTACCTTAATACGTCTTTCGTAGTTGTGGATGCTTGCGAGAGGGGCAAATTATATGTGGGAGGCTTGTCCAAGGAAGGGCAGCACCCAAACACCGGTCCACCCACATATCAAATTATCTAAGTAACGAACGCGAATCATTTGAGCATGATGAAAACTAACTTGACAACAATTCCCATGTGTCCTTGGGAGCGCTTTGCTTTATATAAGAATTCGTCTAGGCTTGTCCTTTGCTACAAAAAGGATTGGGCCACCTTGCTGCACCTTAGTTACTTTATTTACTTGTTACTGATGACCCACAAGTATAGGGGATCTATCGTAGTCCTTTCGATAAGTAAGAGTGTCGAACCCAACAAGGAGCAGAAGGAAATGATAAGCGGCTTTCTGCAAGGTATTCTCTGCAAGCACTGAAATTATAGGTAACAAATAGTTTTGTGATAAGATAATTGGTAATGAGCAACAAGTAACAAAAGAAAATAAAGTGCAGCAAGGTGGCCCAATCCTTTTTGTAGCAAAGGACAAGCCTTGACAAACTCTTATATGATGTAAAGCGCTCCCGAGGAGACATGGGAATATCGTCAAGCTAGGGTTCATCACGTTCTTATGATTCGCGTTCGGTACTTTGATAATTTGGTATGTGGGTGGACCGGTGCTTGGGTACTGCCCTTACTTGGACAAGTATCCCACTTATGATTAACCTCTATTGCAAGCATCCACAACTAAAACAAAAGTATTAAGGCAAACCTAACCATAGCATGAAACACATGGATCCAAATCAGCCCCTTACGAAGCAACGCATAAACTAGGGTTTAAGCTTCTGTCACTCTAGCAACCCATCATCTACTTATTACTTCACAATGCCTTCCTCTAGGCCCAAATAAAGGTGAAGTGTCATGTAGTCGACGTTCACATAACACCACTAGAGGAGAGACAACATACATCTCCTCAAAATATCAAACGAATACCAAATTCACATGACTACTAATAGCAAGACTTCTCCCATGTCGTCAGGAACAAACGTAACTACTCACAAAGCATACTCATGTTCATAATCAGAGGGGTATTAATGTGCATATAGGATCTGAACATATGATCTTCCACCAAATAAACCAACTAGCATCAACTACAAGGAGTAAGTAACACTACTAGCAACCCACAGGTACCAATCCCAGACTTAGAGACAAGAATTGGACACAAGATATGAACTAGGGTTTGAGAAGAGATGGTGCTAGTGAAGATGTTGATGGGGATTGACCCCCTCCCGATGAGAGGATCGTTGGTGATGACGATGGCGATGATTTCCCCCTCCCAGAGGGAAGTTTCCTCAGCAGAACAGCTCTGCCAGAGCCCTAGATTGGTTCTGCCTCGTGGCGGCGGAGTCTCGTCCGGAAAGATGGCTTATGGTTTTTTTCCTCATCGAAAGACTCCATATAGTAAAAGACGGGCATCGTAGGGCCACTAGGGGGCCCATGAGGTAGGGGGCGCGCCTAGGGGGTAGGGCGCGCCCGCACCCTCGTGGGCAGGGTGTGGCACCCCTCTGGAACTTCTTGCGCTCATTATTTATTATGTATTGTGAAAATGACTTCCGTGAAGTTTTAGGCCTTTTGGAGCTGTGCAGAATAGGTCTCTAATATTTGCTTCTTTTCCAGCCCAGAATCCCAGCTACCGGCATTCTCCCTCTTTATGTAAACCTTCTAAAATAAGAGAGAATAGGCATAAGTATTGTGACATAATGTGTAATAACTGCCCATAGTGCAATAAATATCGATATAAAAGCATGATGCGAAATGGACGTATCAACTCCCCCAAGCTTAGACCTCGCTTGTCCTCAAGTGAAAGCCCAAATCGAAAAATATGTCCACATGTTTAGAGATAGAGGTGTTGATAAAAATAAAATATGGACATGAGGGCATCATGATCATTCTTAGAACAAGAACTTATATAATTCTTGTGATATGATCTCTTATGCTAGAGTAACAATTAAATCACAATTTCAAGTATGAATCATAAACTTCATTGAAAACTAACAAACTATAATCTCAGTCATTGGAGCAATTGCATTTTATCATAACATAAGAAAGAGTCAATATAAGAGCTTTTCAGCAAGTCCACATACTCAACTATCATATAGTCTTTCATAATTGCTAACACTCACGCAATACTTATGGGTATGGAGTTTTAATCGGACACAGAGAAAGATAGGGGCTTATAGTTTTGCCTCCCAACGTTTTACCTCAAGGGTAAAGTCAACAATAATAGTTCATGAAAACTCACACCCAATTATCCATATATACCAGGATCTTTCCAACATGTTGTGCTCGCCAAAAGATAAAATTTAAAAAGGAAGGGTGAAGATCACCATGACTCTTATGTAAGGCAGGAGATAAAAGTAAAAGATAGGCCCTTCGCAGAGGGAAGCAGAGGTTGTCATGCGCTTTTATGGTTGGATGCACAAAATCTTAATGCGAAAGAACGTCACTTTATATTGCCACTTGTGATATGGACCTTTATTATGTAGTCCGTCGCTTTTATTTCTTCCATATCACACGATCGTATAAAGCTTATTTTCTCCCACACTAATAAGTCATACATATTTAGAGAGCAATTTTTTTATTGCTTGCATTGATGACAACTTACTTGGAGGATCTTACTCAATCCATAGGTAGGTATGGTGGACTCTGATGGCAAAACTGGTTTAAGGGTGTTTGGAAGCACAAGTAGTATCTCTACTTGGTGCAAAGAATTTGGCTAGAATGAGGGGGAAAGGCAAGCTCAATCATGTTGGATGATCCATGACAATATAATTTATCTCAGATGTAAGAAAACATAACTGATTACGTTGTCTTCTTTGTCCAACGTCAACTCTTTAGCATGTCATAATTTAATGAGTGCTCACAATCATAAAAGATGTCCAAGATAGTATATTTATATGTGAAGACCTCTCTTTCTTTATTACTTCCTATTAATTTCAACAATGACCAAAACTATGTTTGTCAACTCTCAACAGCTTTTATTCATCATACTTTTTCTATGTGAGCTCATTACTCTCCGTAAGATCCATATGATCTCTTTTATTTCTTTCTCTTTCTCTTCTATTTACTCAAGATCATGGCAAAACAATCAAGCCCTTGACTCAACACTAATCTTTATTATATATAGCTCACAGACTCGATTACATAGAAGGATCATAAAGCAAAACTCACAACTAGATCATACTAAAAAGCTTTTATTCTACTAGATCAAGATATTAGGATTAGCATCTTTATTTTCCATGAGATATTTAATAGCACCATGATCAGTGTGAATAGTTACTTTAGAATCAACAATATAAGGTCTGAACTTATCACAAGCAAATACAACTGCTAAGAATTCTTTTTCAGTAGTAGCATAATTTCTCTGAGCATTGTCTAGAGTTTTACTAGCATATTGAATAACATTTAATTTCTTATCAACTCTTTGCCCTAGAACAACACCTACAACATAATCACTAGCATCACACATAATTTGAAAGGGTAAATTCCAATCAGGTGGCTGAACAATAGGTGCAGAGATTAATGCTTTCTTAAGTATTTCAAATGCTTCTACGCAATCATCATCAAAAACAAATGGTATAACTTTTTGTAATAAATTCGTCAGAGGCTGAGAAATTTTTGAGAAGTCCTTAATGAACCTCCTATAAAAACCGGCATGACCAAGGAAACTTCTTATACCTTTGATGTCCTTGGGACATGGAATCTTTTCAATAGCATCAACTTTAGCTTTATCAACTTCAATGCCTCTTTCAAAAACTTTATGCCCCAAGAAAATACCTTCATTAACCATAAAGTGGCACTTCTCCCAATTCAAGACAAGGTTAGTTTCTTCACATCTCTACAAAACTCGATCAAGGTTGCTTAAGCAATCATCAAAAGAGGATCCATAAACGGAGAAATCGTCCATGAAAACCTCACAAATCTTTTCACAAAAGTCAGAGAATATAGCCATCATGCATCTTTGGAAGGTAGCAGATGCATTACATAACCCAAAAGGCATACATCTATAAGCAAAAGTACCGAACGGGCAAGTAAAAGTGGTCTTAGATTGATCATCAGCTGACACAGGTATTAGAGAGAAACCAGAATAACCATCTAGAAAGCAAAAATGTGTATGTTTGGATAATCTTTCAAGCATTTGATCAATAAAAAGGTAAGGGGTAATGATCTTTTTTAGTAGCCTTATTTAATTTGCGGAAATCAATTACTATCCTATAACCTGTAATAATTCTTTGAGGAATCAATTCATCTTTATCAATACGAACGACAATAATACCCCCCTTTTTAGGGACACAATGGACAAGACTTACCCACTGACTATCAGCAATGTGATAAATAATACCTACCTCCAGAAGCTTTAGTATTTCCTTTCTTACCACTTCTTTCATCTTAGGATTCAGCCGTCGTTGGTGATCACGAACTGGTGTGGCATCTTTCTCCAAATTTATTTTGTGTTGACATAGTGTGGGACTAATGCCCTTAAGATCATCGAGAGTATATCCAATAGCAGCATAGTGCTTCTTCGGAGTTTTCAATAATCTCTCTTCTTCATGCTCTGAAAGGTTAGCACTAATAATAATAGGATATACCTTTTTCTCATCAAGATAAGCATATTTAAGAGTATTAGGTAATAGTTTAAGCTCAAACACAGGATCACCATTGGGTGGAGGAGGAGGATCCCCTAGGATTTCAACAGGCAAATTGTGTTTCAGGATGGGTTCCTGTTTAAAGTATACTTCATCTATTTCCCTTCTTTCATTCATAAACATATCATTTTCATGGTCTAGCAAATATTGTTCTAAAGGATCACTTGGAGGCACGGCAATAGAAGCAAGACCAATAATTTCACCTTTACTAGGCAATTCCTCTTCATGGTGTTTTCTAGAAATTTAGAAAAGTTGAACTCGTGAGACATATCACCTAAACCAATAGTAATAACATCCTTGTTGCAGTCTATCCTAGCATTAACAATGTTCAAGAAGGGTCTACCAAAAATAATGGTACAAAAGCTATCTTGTGGGGAGCCAAGAACAAGAAAATCAGCAGGATATTTAGTTTTCCCACACAAGACTTCAACATCTCTAACAATTCCCATTGGTGAAATAGTATCTCTATTGGCAAGTTTAATTGTGACATCAATATCTTCTAACTCAGCGGGTGCAATGTCATGCATAATTTCTTTGTATAAGTCAAAAGGTATTGCATTAGCACTAGCACCCATATCACATAAGCCATGATAACAATGATCTCCTATTTTAACAGAAATAACAGGCATGCCTACCATAGGTCTATGTTTATCTTTAGCACAAGGTTTGGCAATTCTAGCGGTTTCATTACAGAAATGAATAACATGCCCATCAATATTATCAGCCAAGATATCTTTAACAATAGCAATATTAGGTTCAACTTTAATTTTCTTAGGAGGTGTATAAGTTCTAATATTGCTTCTACGAACCACAGTTGAAACTTTAGCATGATCCTTCATCCTAATAGGGAAAAGTGGTTTCTCAACATAAGAACTAGGAACAATAGGATCATTATAAGTGATAGTCTTTTCTTCAACTTTAATAGGTGCAGCTACTTTTACTTCTATGGGAGGATGATATTTAAACCACTTCTCCTTGGGGAGATCGATATGAGCAGCAAAAGATTCACAGAAAGAAGCTACTATCTTAGAGTCAAGTCCATGTTTAGTGCTAAATTTACGGAAAACATCAGTATCCATAAAAGATTTAACACAATCATACTTAGGTGTCATACCTGACTCCTTACCTTCGTCGAGGTCCCAATCTTCAGAGTTGCATTTAATTCTTTCCAATAAATCCCATTTGAATTCAATAGTCTTCATCATAAAAGAGCCAACACAAGAAGTATCGAGCATGGTGCGATTGTTATCAGAAAGCCGAGCATAAATTTTTTGAATAATCATTTCTCTTGAGAGCTCATGATTGGGGCATGAATATAACATTGGTTTAAGCCTCCCCCAAGCTTGAGCGATGCTTTCTCCTTCGTGAGGCCAAAAATTATATATATAATTGCGATCACGATGAACAAGATGCATAGGATAAAACTTTTGATGAAATTCCAACTTCAATCGTTTGTAGTTCCAAGACTCCATATCGTCACATGGCCTATACCATGTCGATGCATCTCCCCTCAAAGATAAAGGGAAGACCTTCTTCTTAACAACATCTCCGGGTACACCTGCAAGCTTAAATAATCCACAAACTTCATCCACATATATTAGATGTTCATCAGGATGTTTTGTTCCATCTCCTTAAAAAGGATTAGCTAGCAGTTTTTCTACTATACCAAAAGGAATTTCAAAGCAAGCATTTTCATTTTCAGTAGGTTCAGTAGGTTGAGGAGCAACTCTTTGCTCTACTGGTCGGGGTGAAGATACCCCGAACAAGCCCCTTAGAGGATTACTTTCCATAGTAACAAGTGATAGCAAATTTCAGCACACTATATAAATTTTTCCTTACCAAATTCCACCTACCAAAGGCGCTTCACTCCCCGGCAACGATGCCAGAAAATAGTCTTGATGCCCCACAAGTATAGGGGATCTATCGTAGTCCTTTCGATAAGTAAGAGTGTCGAACCCAACGAGGAGCAGAAGGAAATGATAAGCGGTTTTCAGCAAGGTATTCTCTGCAAGCACTGAAATTATAGGTAACAAATAGTTTTGTGATAAGATAATTGGTAACGAGCAACAAGTAACAAAAGTAAATAAAGTGCAGCAAGGTGGCCCAATCCTTTTTGTAGCAAAGGAAAAGCCTGGACAAACTATTATATGATGTAAAGCGCTCCTGAGGACACATGGGAATATCGTCAAGCTAGGGTTCATCATGTTCATATGATTCGTGTTTGGTACTTTGATAATTTGGTATGTGGGTGGACCGGTGCTTGGGTACTGCCCTTACTTGGACAAGTATCCCACTTATTATTAACCTCTATTGCAAGCATCCGCAACTAAAACAAAAGTATTAAGGTAAACCTAACCATAGAATGAAACACATGGATCCAAATCAGCCCCTTACGAAGCAACGCATAAACTAGGGTTTAAGCTTCTGTCACTCTAGCAACCCATCATCTACTTATTACTTCCCAATGCCTTCCTCTAGGCCCAAATAATGGTGAAGTGTCATGTAGTCGACATTCACATAACACCACTAGAGGAGAGACAACATACATCTCATCAAAATAATGAACGAATACCAAATTCATATGACTACTAATAGCAAGACTTCTCTCATGTCCTCAACGTAACTACTCACAAAGAATATTCATGTTCATAATCAGAGGGGTATTAATGTGCATATAGGATCTGAACATATGATCTTCCACCAAATAAACCAAGTAGCATCAACTACAAGGAGTAATTAAAACTACTAGCAACTCACAGGTACCAATCTCGGACTTAGAGACAAGAATTGGATACAAGATATGAACTAGGGTTTGAGAAGAGATGGTGCTGGTGAAGATGTTGATGGAGATTGACTCCCTCACGATGAGAGGATCGTTGGTGATGATTTCCCTCTCCTGGAGGGAAGTTTCCCTGGCAGAACAGCTCTGCCAGAGCACTAGATTGGTCCCGCCAAGGTTCCGCCTCGTGGCGGCGGAGTCTCGTCCAGAAAGATGGCTTATGATTTTTTTCCTCATCGAAAGACTCCATATAGCAGAAGATGCGCATCGGAGGGCCACCAGGGGGCCCACGAGGTAGGCGGGCGCGCCAGGGGGGTAGGGCGCGCCCCCACCCTCGTGGGCAGGGTGTGCCCCCCTCTGGAACTTCCCGTGCTCATTATTTATTATATATTCTAAAAATGACTTCCGTTCAGGACTTTTGGAGCTGTGCAGAATAGGTCTCTAATATTTTCTCCTTTTCCATCCCAGAATCCCAGCTGCCGGCATTCTCCCTCTTTATGTAAACCTTGTAAAATAAGAGAGAATAAGCATAAGTATTGTGACATACTGTGTAATAACAGCCCATAATTCAATAAATATCGATATAAAAGCATGATGGAAATGGACGTATCAGTTACCAGTTACGAATTATCTTATCACAGAACTATCTGTTACCGCTAATTTCAGTGCTTGCAGAGAATACCTTGCTGAAAACCACTTGTCATTTCCTTCTGCTCCTCGTTGGGTTCGACACTCTTACTTATCGAAAGGATGACAATAGATTCCATATACTTGTGGGTCATCAAGCACTTTCCCGTTTGCTCGAAAGCAGGGGTTGGGGGTGTATGGTAAATCCGCACACCCGCCTCGTAAATAATAAAGGGGGAGTCTGACGCTTCGATGTTTCATCATAAAGTGACTTGCTTCCCCGTAAAAACATGGTTACCAAGGTGAGAAGATAGAGGGCACGTGCGGCGGAGCCAGGCCCGTCCGGCGGGATTGTCAACCTTTCCGAAGACTACTTGAAGCTACGCCAGAGGGATCATGCACAGGAAATTTCCCGCCGAGCCAAAGACTCTGGAACCAAAGTCCAAGAGTGTCGTCCTCGGCGTGGAAGACCAGTTCAGGGGATACTGACAGTATCCTGGATTAGCGGGTACTAACCTAGTCGGCTCGTACTCCTCCGGTTGGGCCGATGCACCCTCATTCATCTCAAGATGGTCTCCAGAAGTCGCACGATGGAGGTGTGATTGACTACACCTATCGAAGACTTGGCATGTACTTCAAGACTTCTCCATCCGTCTCCATGCCTAGATATCGACCTTGTAACCCTAGATGCCATGCCTGACATGTATATAAGCCAAAGGGTTTGGCTCATAGAGGGGACTTCAACACAATCACATTCACCTATCTCTAGACTTAGAACACATATGTCGATCTTGAGGTAGATCAACTATATACTCGATACATCTCCATTAATATAAACAAGAGTAGTACATGGGCTTTTACCTCCATCAAGAGGGCCCGAACCTCGGTAAACACCATCTCCTTGTTCCTGTTACCAGCTCTCCAAGATCCATAACTCAGGGCCCCCTACCCCGAGGTCTGCCTGTTTTCACATCGACACCCGCAAAGTCACTGCTAGGATCACAAAAGATTCATGTGAGATAGTGTCGGTCATCAAAAATAACCATTGTTTTGCACTCAGTTCCATTGTGTTGCACAGGTGCTCCGCTAGATCGCCGTGCACAAGAGCCCACATGCACCTTGCCATTGTGCATTCAGGAAGCGAGTGTGTCCACAAATCTGCAACTCCGCACAAAGCACAACAACTTGTCACGGAGATATTTCTATGAACTCTTACATCCTCAATGAGTAGCGAGTTCTTTGCTAGCCTCCAAAGAAACTTGTGTATCTCCCCTGGGTAAGATGTTTTCCATGATGCCATGTCCCTGTCATTACTCGACGAACCAGTTGTGCCATCTAACCATGCTTCCTATGATGCCTCGACTTAATCATGCACTAATCATACACGCAAATGCGCACGATCAAGATCAGAGACTCACGGGAAGGTATCGCAACAAAACTCTAGACACAAATAAAAATAATACTAGCTTGATACACTACAAAAAAAATACACTTCCGTGATGATACGTGCTTGTCACAGTAGGTCACGTTTTCTGTGAGGCATGTATATCCATGACGATTTTATGACACAATCAAGATACTCATACCTGTGCTGTCGTAGAAGTGTTCCATGACAATAGAAAAATTATGATCACGGAAGTGTCCACTTCAATGAAAATAAATGTCATGTCATGGAAGTGCTTTCGTCAAAGGTAACTAACACATGGCATCCACAATAACGGGTCGCCGTTAAGCTATCGGGTCCGGTTTTGGATCCGATAACCCACTACCAACCACGACCAATGGCGATTTTCCATGTGTAAAATTCTCATTGGCCGATGGAACCACGTGTCAGCTCCGCGTTAGCACATATGTCACTCATCCAATGGGCGAGATGCGCCTATGATATGTTGATACATAGACTGGCCCAAAAGTGGGCCATAAAGATTAAATGGGTTGGCCCAACTAAAGGCCCACAAGATTTTGCAGACCATAATGGGCCGGCACAGCTAAAGGCCCACAAGATTTTGCAGACCATAATGGGTCAGCCTAGCTAAAGCCCCACAAGCTTTTGAAGACACTAGTGGGTCGTCCCATTAAGAGGCCGCCATGTTTTGGGCCAAATGCCGGCCCATATTTGATCTGGTCCATTAACAGCCTGCCGAGTTTCGGGCCTAATAAGGGCCCATATGAGATCCAGCCAGTTAATAGCCTACCATGTTTTGGGCCATATTACCACTCATATCAGATCCGGCCCTTTAAGAGACTTTGGGATAAATTATGACCCATATCAGATTCGGCCCGTCAACTAGACGCTGTGCTTTTGGGCCCACTTGAGGTCCGGTTATGATTTCTGTTTGCTAAAGGCCCATTTAGTAATACGGCCTGATATTAGTTTCGGCATGTTCAAGGCCCATTTAATATTTCAGCACTATATTTATTTCGGCATGTTAAAATCCCGTCATATAATTGGGCCTAACTATGGTCCGCTTTGCATCCGGCCTGCTCACAGCTGATAATATGATTGGGCCAAACAAGGACCAAGACAATTTTGGCATGTTAACGGCCTGTCATATGATTGACGCAATCATGGGCTAGGTTCTATTTCGGCCTACTGTCGGCCCATGAGCTGTTTGACACGTTTCAGGCCCAACCTACTTTTCAGCCTACTAAAAGCCCATTGAATTTTCTTGCGAAAATAGGGCCGGCGGTTTACTCGGCCTATTAAAGGCCCGAAACTACTAGTGGACCAGTTTACATTTAGGCCTGTTAATGGACCAAGATGACAGGGCCCATGATGCGACCCATACATAGGATTTGCATGACGGCCCATTTATGTACCGTAATTTTACGGTTTGGCTGGTTTACTTTTCATGGAGCGAAGAAGGATATATATAGAGAGGACAAATGTTTCCTACAAGAAGTGGTAGTTACCACCACTTGCGTTTTGTTTGTTATATGTAGTATCTGTCGAAACCGAGAATATGTACATGTAGTATGTAATATATAAGAATGTTTAGGTGGTATGTATACTAATTTTCAGGTAGTATGTAGTATATTTTGAATATGTTCTTTTTTATGTAGAAATATGCACGTATTTCACAAATATAACAAAACCTATGTGCTCATATGCAATTTTTTTCATGTAAATTGCTTTGAAATATCTTAGATATAATATATGAACATATTTAAAATAATAAAATAGTATATATATACTACCACATGATAGTATATGAGATATGTGGGGTAACTACCACCGGGTGGTAGGATGTATTTTTCCTATTTGTGAGATATAGTAAAATAACTGCAACATCATGAATAAGAAAACATCTAGACTATACAATAAAGAAATTACGGCATATTACATCCACTGGGCATCAAAGTTCGTCACTATGATAATAAACTAGTTAGTTGCACGTGCTTTGCACGTTAATACTTAGTCATGCACGACAATAATGAATAACTCAGCATGCACGGCTCGCGGAACATTTTCCATTTTTCAATGAGCGTTGCAAAAAATAGTTTCCTTGAGTGTTATAAATAAAGCATATCATAGGATGGACGATATCATAGACAAATTAATTACTAATTTTTTTAGGTGAAGCTGATAAATAATTAATTCAAAGATTTTGGTATTCATCAGTTGCAAGAAAATTGAAATGAGACCAGCCGATTTAACCTAGAGTCTGATGCTGAGGCAGGTGTGATGGTGAGGCCGATCTTGGAGTGACCTGGAGGTGGGGCCTATGCGAAAACACCATTGTTGGTGGAGGGGTGTCATAGGTTGATGGGTTTGGGTGCAATGGGGGTGCATGCAGCTCGCCGATGATGGAATCTGGCAAGGTTTAGAGGGAGGCCGAGGGGCCAAAAGAGGTGGAGTCGAGCAGGGCAGAGGGCGGGGTGGTCCGCTGTTGGGCCAACGTCAGGTAATGGTTCTAGAAAGAAGAAGAAGAACACCAAAATGAGGAGGAATCTGAAGTTGTGGCCGCTGAACCTGAATCGGACTGTGGACAAAACTTAATGAAATAAATTCTGTGTAGGCACATGAATGCAGGTGGCTCCTTAATTCAACATTTAAGGGAGTTGTTAAATTTATTTTTGCTTGTCTTTTATCTAGACATTTTTTTCCACATGCCTTTTACCCCATTTAGTGCACAATGTCAATAAAAACCTGAAATAAACCATTCATGACCATCCTTTCATAAAGATTTAAAACATGTAAAGTTGATTCTCATGTCCCCATACAATGGATGATGCGAAGGTATAGGGTGCAGCATAACTAAGTATTAACAACATTTAGAGAAATTTTCCTAAATATTAAAATAATCACAACTCACTCATCTTGAATCAAAACACGAAACGATGATAATTATTTTGGGACTTTCTCAAATATGTGGTTAACATTTTATCTAAGACACGTGTGTTCCTTTATGAAATAATTGTATCGTCAACATATATCTTTTCAATGATTCATTTTTATAATACCTAAGATAATCTATTCATATTATGTCCATATGATTTATGTAGTTGGGAATGTATGAAATGTAAATATTTTTGGGTGGAAATAATACATATTTAACTCTATGCAAATATTGCTTTAAATATAGATCGATAAGTACTGCAATAGAAGAAATAATAGTATTTACTTCAGAGAAGTACATAATAATCCAAAAAAATAAAAACGGAAAATTAAATTGGCGGCTGGACCAGCAGGTCACTTTTTTACTTCTGGGCGAACACACCAACACAAATAGGTCTCTATTTTTTACTATTATCCGGCCAAATCGTGGAGACTTGAAGCATTTGAAGTTGACTTTTCTTTTGGAGGTTTGTACCGAGCTGGCCTTCCTTTTAGTTTGTGAAAAGAATCAGTAGAGTAGCTGTTAATTTTTTATTTAAAGAATCCTCTGGAGTTTACTAGAACAATGTTGGGTGGACCCCGTATGTCACATGCTCAGTACAAGTCTAAAGGATGCCACGTGCGCATGCAGGAGCCAGGCTGCACCATGGCGAATCCCTGGAATAACAGCCGTAGGATTTTCATATCCAATGGTATGTATTGCACCAGAATCCAAGCAAACAAATCTGACCCATTCGATTGAAACTATCCAATGGTCCATATTGTGAGTTACTCGTACACTATATAGGAGTATAGATAAAGCACAAGCAGACATCAGATTACATACACTGGGCATCAAAGATCGCCACCAATGCAAATAAACACGCTGACAAAATAATATACAAAACTACCAATACTTCAATAGAGTTCAAGAAAGGTTAGCACTGCTCGGGAGCTGCAGCACAACCAGCTGAGCTAGCTGATAAGACTGCGCTTGTTTGACGCTTATATCCTCACCACTCTGAAAGAGAAACAAGCAGACATATGACAGGTTTTGCACATATAAGTATCAATGCTGACAATTCATCACATTTCTTATTGATGAATAAAGTGACACAGTTTAAAATAGCATTAACACAATATGGTGTTGTTCAGGTTAAGACATGGCAGGAAATGACATTGTGAAGGAGTTGGCAGCTTTACGACACCACTGAATTATAGATCAAGAACTCATAAGTATCACTGGTTAGTGTGTTGTCAATTTATCCCATTTCAGATTGGCAAATAAAGAGATGGTTTAAATAATAGTAGAATTATATGACATTAATCATAGTTAAGACATTGCAGAATATGACATTGTGCTGTACTGGGTAGGTTCACCACACCACTGGATTACAGATGAAGAACAGAAGCATACATGCGGTGCAAAAGAAGATCACTTGCTCTATATAGTTTAATTTACATGGTATAAAGAAGGTACTTGGTTGTATAACTGAAAACTTAAATTGAGAAGACAAACTTTTGTTTATGAACTACATAATAAACCTTAAACATGCAATTTGATGCAAACACCAAAAATAAACAGCTGTTGCAGTCATGCCTAACCAAATATACACAACAAAGTTTGAAGGCTTGAGAAGGACAAACTTACATTAGTGGTGAAGACCGGCTCTATAAAGCCCATGTCCATGCTGATGGGGGGGGGCAATTCAAGAATTTCACCACAAAATCTTCTTCATAAGCATTGCCTTTATTCTACATTTTTTAAGAGTAATTATAGATGTGATAATATAAAAAAATGGAGAATATTTAAGAGAATATGAAGAGTGATGCTACATAACCAAGTAGCTAAAATTGTAAGTACAGTGATATAGGAAAAAGGTACAGCCAAGAGCAATGCAGAGCTAAACTTCTTCAGTACCATCGGTGTTATCCAACCTTATGGTAAGAGTAAATATAGATATGATGTGTAGAAAATGGAGGGCGAAGGTAAATAAGCTGCAGAGTGATGGTACATGAACAACTAGCTGTCAATATAAGTACACTGATAAAGGACAGCAAGTACTTACAGGAACAATGCATAGCTAAACTTTTTCATTGGCATTGGCTATATTCTACACTGATGCAACAATTAATACAGATCAGATAATTTGGAGCAAACAATTGATAAGCAAGCTAGCATGCATACTGCTGTCACATAATGAACCAGGTATGAATGGAAGTATAGTGATACATGACAACACGTACAAACAATAGCAAAGCAGCGGGCAACATATTTGTATATCTCGTCGTCCTTTTCAAACTGGAATTCTTCTTCGAGTAGATTTCCTGCAAAAGAGATCTGTAAGGCACATGCGGAAAAGTACAAGTTCAAATCACTACTGCAGGATGCTGCTAACGCGACACTATGTTCAGAGACCCTTCGACGAAACTGTATGCGATGCAATAATCGCAAACGATGGTGAAAAACCCGTCAAAGAAGGTGCAACACGTTTGCGATGAAGGATGCATCAAACACAATTCAAATTTTAGTTATGTGTGTGATGCAGGGCATATGGTTCAGTTCAATTAACTGTTTGCGATAAGGAGGAACAAAAGAAACGTGCAGCCAGATGAAGGCGTGTGCGATATACATCTGTAACACCCTCGATGCGACTATAGCTCCCACGTGTCGAGGCACGACTTAGATACATAATCGCATTGAAGGCATATGTCGCAAGTTAGGTAATCTTCACAACATCCCATGTGATATGAATAATAAAGGGAAGAACATAGTTGGCTTACACTCGCCATGTCACATCAAAGTACATAAATAACATTACATCATCCAAAACACTCATGGCCCGACTACGGCGCCAAAATAGAAGAAAAACCAAACATGCGACAACGGTCCCAATCACCCCCAACTGGGCACCACTACTGATCATCAGGAAAAGACACGTAGTAACGCTGAGAGTCTTCGTCGAACTCCCACTTGAGCTCGTACTCGTCACCTGGAGCGGAATCACCTGGACCTGCATCTGGAGTTATAGTATCTGTGAGCCACAGGGACTCAGCAATCTCGCACCCTCGCGATCAAGACTATTTAAGCTTATAGGAAGGGTAAGGCAAATATATATGTGGAGCTGCAGCAAGCGACTAGCATATATGGTGGCTTATAGGAAGGGTAACACACTCAGTTGGTTCATTTTAATTAATTAAGGTTCAAGTTATCTACAACCGGACATTAACAAATTCCCATCTGCCCATAACCGCGGGCACAGCTTTCAAAAGTTCAATCCCTGCAGGGGAGTCCCAACTTAGCCCATGACAAGCTCTCACGGTCAATGAAGGAATAGACCTCCTCCCAAGACGTTCCGATCAGACTCGGTATCTCGGTAATTCAAGACAACTCCGACAATGGTAAAACAAGTCCGGCAACACCACCCGCTGTGCCGACAAATCCCGATAGGAGCTGCACATATCTCGTTCTCAGGGCACACCGGATAAGCTAAGCGTACGGGAGCCAACGTAACCCAAGTTGCCGAGGGACGGCCCCGCACGGTGCTCTAGGTTGGACCAACACTCAGAGGAGCACTGGCCCGGGGGGGGGGGGTAAAATAAGATGACCCTTGAGTCCGCGAAACCCAAGGGAAAGGCTAGGTGGCAAATGGTAAAACCAAGGTTGGGCACTGCTGGAGGAGTTTTATGCAAGGAGGGCAGTCAAGGGGTTCCCATTATAACCCAACCGCGTAAGGAACACAAAAATCCGGGAACATAACACCGATATGACGGAAACTAGGGAGGCAAGAGTGGAACAAAACACTAGGCGAGAGGTCGAGCCTTCCACCCTTTACCCAAGTATATAGGTGCATTAAGATAACATGGCAATATAATGATATCCCAACAAGTAAATAAAAAATGTTCCAACAAGGAACGGCCTCCAGTCTTCACCTGCAACTAGCAACGCTATAAGAGGGGCTGAGCAAAACGGTAACATAGCCAATCAATGGTTTGCTAGGACAACAGTGGGTTAGAGGCTTGACATGGCAATTTGGGAGGCTGACAAGCAAAAGGTAGGCATCATAGCATTGGCATAGCAAAAGAGCGAGCAAACTAGCATAGCAAAGATAGTAGTGATTTCGAGGGTATGATCATCTTGCCTGCACAGTTGTCAGAGTTGACTGGATCCTCAAGAGCAAACTCAACGGGCTCCTCATTAGCGAACTCGTCTCCCGGCTCTACCCAAACAAGACAAACAAGCAACAAGGACACAATGAACCACGTGCAAGGATCAAGCGATATTATGCAATGATGATATGCTATGCGGGATGCGATGCGGGATGCAAAATGCAAGATATGACAGGAAATGCATGAACCTGGCCTCAGCTTGGAATTCCAAGGGTGCCACTGGAAAGATGATATGAAATCGCTTGAAAACGATGTAAAGAACGCCGAAATCGGAGATACGGTTTGGAAATGGCAAGCGATTCAAAATTGACATCGATCTGCGATTTACAGCAAGTAGGCATCTAAATGCAATGAAACGAACATGCTACAGCCACCAAACATGACAAGAAAATACTTGGCAGGGATGCACACAAGATGCTTAACAAAAGTCTAGCACTGAGCTACGGCCAATTCATCCATTAGGAGGTTCAAACAAGCATGGCAAAAACGCAAATGCAAAGCTGATTTCAGACTTAAGTGAAATCAACACTTGTCTGAAATTTCAGATCACGAAGCCCTCTTCGGAGCAGCAAAACAACATGAAACATGACCTGATTAAGACAAGTAAGAACATGGCGTGGAGCTACTCAACAAGCTTAACAAAAGACCCAAAGTGACCTGGGGCCAAAAGGGTTCACAAAATATACTAACGGGCACACGAACATAGCTAAAACACAATCCGTTTTCAGACTTCGTGAAAACTGAGACATGCTGAAATATAACTCACGAAGGCACGCAAACGAGCTCGATGCACTCACCACGGTGCAAGTCATGGCAAGGCAAGCATACATCCATTAAGAAGGCATAAAATGCAAGCTATACATGGCGAGAACAATGGCATAGCATGCACGGATCAACTACAATAACATCGGCAAAATCGCAAACAAGCTGACGATCTGCCCAGATTCACAATGAAGCAAAAGTAGAGCTCGATTGACTCAAGCTAGGGTGCTCCATAATTGCAAACAAAGACATGGATGGATAGAGCATAACATGATTAACAAAACACCTTTACTGATCATCCTCAAAAGAGGCACGGATCACTAGGAAACAAGCTGAACATATGGCATCATGAACTAAATAATCCCAGACTTAGTGAAAACTACTAAGTCCCTGAAAATTGATTTACCGGGTGCCTCACTTTGCAAGCTTGCACAAGTCACCACACACATCCTAAAAATGCATGGGTTGCACCTCTGTAAAGAAGACAAAATCCTTAACAAAACATAAGAAGGACTCACAGGCATATCATGCACACAATAATCATGGCAAAAATGACAAAAGTCTAAGATGAACTAGCAGATCTGACAATTAACTCACGAAGCCCTCTTCTAACAGCATATCGGTCATACAATGGAATGGAATGAAATGATGTACTCGTTGAGACGAACATTTTGATATACAATATGCCCAAATCGGAGCTACGAATGCGGAGATACGGCAGGTCAAAGTATGCACAAAAAATTAGGGTTAGGGAAGAAAAGTCAACCGAAAATATCTCCAGATCCAGATCTAGAATCACTATTCACGGGCACGGACTTCGAGGTTGCCGTATTCTTCACCGGAGTTCGTCGGGGATCGCCGAAGCTTGGAGAGGAGGAGGCCGGACGGCGGGGCCGGCCAGATCCGAGGCGCGGCGGGGTAGCGGCGGCGATGGCGAGGTCGGTGGCGGCCGGGCGGCGGCTCGGCGGCGCGGGCTCGGCGCCGGGCGGGGCGGCAGCGAGGTGCGGCGGTCGCCGGCGTCGAGTGGCGGGGCGGCTTCGGCCACCGGGCGCGGGAACGGAGGAGAGAGGCGGCGGCGCTCGGGCGAGGAGGCGGCGGCCCGGACGAGGCGGCGCGGGGGCCAGGGATGGGCCTGGCGGGCCGGCGGCGGAGGCAAGTGGCGCGGGCCACGTGGCGGGAGGCGGTTGGCTGCGGCGGCGGGGCGGACAATGTCCGACCGGGTCGGACACGTCCGGCCGGCGCGAGGGAAATTTAGGGTTTCGTGGGGGAGGAGAGATCCGAAAATGGAGGGGGTCTATTTATAGGCATGAGTGGAGCTAGGAGAGTCCAAATGAGGTGCGGTTTTCGGTCACGCGATCGTGATCGAACGCTCTAGGACATGGAGCAGAGTTTGGTGGGTTTTGGGCCAAATTGGAGGGGTGTTGGCTGCAACACACACGAGGCCTTTTCGGTCCCTCGGTTAACCGTTGGAGTATCAAACGAAGTCCAAATGATACGAAACTTGACAGGCGGTCTACCAGTAGTAAACCAAGGCCGCTTGGCAAGTCTCGGTCCAATCCGGAAATGTTTAATCCCCACACACGAAAGAAAGCTAGAAATGACCACCGGAGGAGAATGAAGCGCCGGAATGCAAAACGGACAACGGGGAAAATGCTCGAATGCATGAGATGAACACGTATGCAAATGCAATGCACATGATGACATGATATGAGATGCATGAAAACGAAAACAACACACGGAGACAAAGACTCGAACCCCAAAAATAAATATAACTTAATGCCGGAAACGGCAAGAGTTGGAGTACAAATAGGGAAAGTTACATCCGGGGTGTTACAACACTCCACCACTACGAAAGGATCTCGTCCCGAGATCTAGGACTGAAAGAACTCCGGGTACTCAGGATGGAGGTGATCCTCGCGTTCCCAGGTAGCTTCACGGTCAGAATGGTGTGACCACTTGACTTTGAGAAATTTGATTGACTTGTTGCGAGTCTTGCGTTCAGTCTCTTCAAGAATAGCAACTGGGTGCTCACGATAAGAGAGATCTTCTTGGAGCTCAATGTCCTCGAAGATGACGGTGCGGTCAGGAGTCTTGAAGCTCTTTCGAAACTGAGAGACATGGACCACGTCATGAACATTTCCAAAGTTTGAAGGAAGCTCGAGTTGATAGGCGAGGTCGCCTCTCTTGCTGACAATCTTGAAAGGTCCCACATATCTAGGGGAAAGCTTCCCTTTGATACCGAAGCGACGAGTACCTTTCATAGGAGAGATACAGAGGTAAACATGATCTCCGATCTCGAAAGCCAAATCACGGTGCTTACTATCATAGTAGCTCTTCTGGCGGGATTGGGCTGCTTTGAGGTTATCTCGAATGACTTTGCACATTTCTTCTGCCTCTTTGATTAAGTCATTACCCAAAAGCTGACGTTCACCGGTTTCAGACCAGTTGAGAGGGGTACGGCACTTCCTGCCATACAGAATTTCGAAAGGGGCCTTGCCCGAACTTGCTTGAAAACTATTATTGTAGGAGAATTCAGCATAAGGAAGACAATCCTCCCACTTCATGCCGAAGGAGATCACACAAGCCCGGAGCATATCTTCAAGAATCTGGTTGACACACTCGACTTGACCGCTTGTTTGAGGATGGAAAGCTGTGCTGAAGCGGATGTTAGTGCCCATGGCCTTCTGGAAAGAATCCCAAAACTTCGAGGTAAAGATGCTGCCACGGTCTGAAGAGATCACTTGAGGAATACCATGCAGAGAGACAATACGAGAGGTATAGAGTTCCGCCAATTGAGCTGCAGTGACCGACTCTTTGATAGGCAGAAAGTGAGCCACTTTGGTGAGTTTGTCGATGACAACAAATATAGCATCATTGCCACGCTTGGACTTTGGAAACCCAGTCATGAAGTCCATCTCAATGTGGTCAAACTTCCATTCTGGAATGGCAAGAGGTTGGAGGAGACCAGCTGGCCTTTGGTGTTCTGCCTTCACTCTTCTGCAGACATCACATTCATTCATGAATTGAGCGATCTCGCGCTTCATTCGAGTCCACCAATAAGCTTGCTTAAGGTCCTGATACATCTTCGTGCTCCCAGGGTGGATGGAGAGGAGAGAATTGTGAGCGTCATTCATGATCACTTTACGAAGTTCACCTTTGGGCACAACAATACGATCCTCGAAGAAAAGAGTGTCCTTGTCATCAAGGCGGTAGCACTTGTACTTGGACTGACTCTTGGCAATCCCGATCTTCACCTTTTTCACCATAGCATCAAGAAGCTGGGCTTGGCGAATCTGGTCTTCTAAGGTAGGAGAGACTTGAAGGTTGGCGAGGAAACCTTGAGGAACAACTTGCAGATTAAGTTTGCGGAAAGCTTCACAAAGCTCGGGTTGATAAGGCTTAAGAATCAAACTGTTGCAGTAAGCCTTCCTGCTCAAAGCGTCAGCAATCACATTGGCCTTGCCTGGAGTGTACTCGATGCTCGGATTATACTCTTGAATCATTTCAACCCAACGAGTTTGCCTGAGGTTGAGATTAGGCTGAGTGAAGATGTACTTGAGACTCTTGTGATCAGTGAAAATGTCCACTTTTCTTCCCAATAGAAGATGTCTCCAAGTCAAAAGAGCATGCACAACTGCCGCCAACTCGAGATCATGAGTGGGGTAGTTCTTCTCATTAGGCTTCCACTGGCGAGATGTATAAGCAACAACTTTCTTCTCTTGCATCAATACTGCGCCAAGACCTTGGAGAGAGGCATCACAAAAGACCTTGTACGGCTTGGATTCATCAGGTGGAGTCAGAACTGGAGCAGTGATCAATTTCTCTTTTAAAGTGTTGAAAGCAATATCACACTCCAGAGACCAAACATACTTGATGTGCTTCTGAAGAAGATAAGAGAGAGGCTTCGCGATCTTAGAAAAGTTTTCAACGAATCTTCGGCAATAGCTTGCGAGACCGAGAAAATTGCGGAGTTGCTTCGCATTCTGAGGAGGTTCCCAATTCACAATTGCGGACACCTTCTTAGGATTCACGGCAATGCTCTTGGCAGAGATGATATGACCAAGATAAAGAACCTCATCGAGCCAAAATTCGGACTTGGAGAACTTGGCGTAGAACTAATGTTCCCTGAGCTTATCAAGGACCAAACGCAAGTGCTTGGCATGATCTTCCTTGTTCTTCGAGAAAACTAGAATGTCGTCGAGATAGACCAAAACGAAGTCATTGGTGTAGGCGTTGAAGATGAAGTTCATCATGCGAGAGAACGTCGGAGGAGCGTTGGCGAGGCCAAAAGACATGATAGTGTGTTCATATGAACCAAAGCTTGTTCTGAATGCTGTCTTGGGAATATCTTCTTCACGAATGCAAATCTGGTGATAACCCATACGGAGATCAAGCTTGGAGAATACGTGGGCACCTTTGAGTTGTTCGAACAGCTCATTGATGTTGGGAAGAGGGTATTTGTTCTTGATGGTCTTCTTGTTCACTGGACGGTAATCAACACAACGGTCTGTTCCATCCTTCTTCTTCACAAAAAGAACACCACAACCCCACCGAGAAGAACTAGGCCGGATAAGACCCGTTCTTTCTTGCTCATCGAGTTGCTTCTTTAGCTCTTTCAACTCTTCAGGTCCGAGCTTGTAAGGACGCTTGCACACAGGTTCCGTGCCAGGCTCAAGTTCAATAACGAATTCAACTGGCCGGTGCGGAGGCATTCCTGGGAGCTCTTCTGGAAAGACGTCTTGATATTCGCAAATGACTGGAATTTGCGAGATGGCGTCCAATTCACCCTTCTCATTGAGAGAAAACAGACGAATGGTATCATCACGAGCGGCAAAGACAATTACATCCTCAGATGAATGAGTCAATTGAATCTGCCCGGCTGCACAATCAAGCTGAGCCTTGTGCTTAGAAAGCCAATCCATCCCGAGAATAAGATCAATATCCGAGTTACCAAGAACCATTGGAGAAGCCAGAAACTTGAAATCACCCATCATGATAGAAACATCCGGAACTATTGAAGTAGCCCTCATAGAATTAGCCGGAGAAACCACTCCCATAGGTTTAGCCAACATTTGTGAAACGAAGTCATGCTTGGAAACAAATGATCTTGACATGAAACAATGCGATGCACTAGTGTCAAAAAGAACTTTTGCTGGAAAAGAGTTAACTCGAAAGTTACCCATGATCACATCTGACGAGTCCTCTACCTGAGCTGCATTCATCAAATTCACCTTGGCATGCTTGGGGTTATGCTTGACCACAGCTGTACTTGCCGATCTGACAGGAGGAGGAGGAGGAAGACGCCTCTGGTTGAAACACTTGTTGGCATAGTGACCCTTCTGTTGGCACTTGTTGCACGTGACCTCTGAAAGAGTACGGTGATACGAAGCACTCGATCTTGGAGCTTGAGACGAAGTCTTGTTCTAAAAGCCAGGGTTGGGTGGGTGGGAAGAACCAATGCCACCTTTGCTCTTCTGCTGATACGGCTGACGGAACGGAGGAGGAGGAAGCCAAAACTTCTGCTGCTTGGCCACTTGAGTAGAGGAAGAAGAAGTAGCATCTCTGACTCGCTTCTTGGAAGCATCACACCTCAACTGAGCAGCCTCTTGCTTCAGTGCCATGTTGTAGAACTCATCGTACCTCAAGGGCTCAAAGAGGACAAGAGCGAGCTAAATTTCTTCTCTGAGACCACCCCTGAACTGATATATCATGCTCTTCTCATCAGGCATGTCCTGCTTGGCAAAGCGGACGAGCTTCTGGAACAACTTGTTGTAGTCATAGACAGACAAAGAGCCTTGCTTCAGATTGCGGAATTCCTCACGCTTGCTTTCAACCACGCTCTGGGGAATATGATGAGCTCGGAAATCTCGACGGAAATCATCCCAAGTGATAACACGTCCACCTCTGGAGTCCTTGTACTGCTGGAACCATTCTGCAGCTTGATCTTTGAGTTGGAAGGAAGTGAACTTGAGAAAGTCCTCAGGCCTGACGTTGCTGCACTCGAAATGCTTACACAGATCCACAAGCCAATCGTCAGCATCAGTTGCCTCAACACAATTGCTGAAAGTCTTTGGCCCGTTAGCAAGGAACTGGTTGAGTGTAGCAAAGTGACTCTGATTGCTACCTTGATTCCCTTGACTGCCTTGATTGCGCTCTTGAAGAATTTGCATGATCAACTGTGTGTTTGCATTGGTTGCGGCCATCACAGCTTGCCATGCCTCCGGAGGAGGTGGAGGCAGTGGCGGATCAGGATTCGGAGTCGTGCGCGTTGGAGGAGCCATCCTGAAGAGGTTGACCACCATTAGCACATTGACAGATAAATATTGAAGCTGAATCCAACGGAATGGAAATTGCAACATATTGTCTTCACATCCGAACAAAATGAACGAATGCATTCCTCTTGAAATGGTCACATATCCATAAATTGAGAAGCCACGTAGAATTAAGGTAGAGAAATAAATCAACAAGGTACGGATCAAGAACGAATAATCGGTAAGAAATCCCAATCTCAAACCAATATCCATGGAAGAAGAACTAGAGCTACTAGAATTCCCACCTATGAAACTCCTGAACCTTTCCGGTTATGCAATCAGGTGTTGGGGACATAGGGGAAGCATAATATCTCACCCAAACTAGCAAATCCTACATCCAGCTGTATCCATCCTTCAACACATAACCAAGAAAACTTCGGAAACCATCTACCTCAACCTTCGAAAAGCATCCGTTATACAAGTTATGGAGATACTCCTGAACTCCCGCCCCAGTACTGGGTGGCGTCGAGGTTATCTCACCAACGAACTGCATAAAAGAGATTTTCGATGTCGGCGAATATATCTCAAGTATTCCAGAATTGCAACGATAAAATTATGATGACAACACCTTAGAGCTCAACTCCCCGGGACACTTCCACTAAACCCCTGATAGGAGGCACCAAGACAATGTTCTCATCATAAGCCATCGAAACGATTCCAAGATACTGGCGTGATCCTAAATTTTTTTTAGTGAAATTTGAGAAGGGAAGAGTCAAAACTCTACGTCAGGATGCCTTACCAGAGCGATGAGGAGACTGGGAAGTAAAAAGAATTCCTAAACTCTCTGATATATAATTCCTAAAGACTCAAAACATTTTTCTAGACACAACTCGGCCGCTAAAAACGATCAAGCAATGGGGCTCCTATGGTCGGGGAAGGCACTGATTACCAACTTGTAACACCCTCCATGCGACTATAGCTCCCACGTGTCGAGGCACGACTTAGAGACATAATCGCATTGAAGGCATAAGTCGCAAGTTAGGCAATCTTCACAACATCCCATGTAATATGAATAATAAAGGGAAGAACATAGTTGGCTTACACTCGCCACATCACATCAAAGTACATAAATAACATTACATCATCCAAAACACTCATGGCCCGACTACGGCGCCAAAATAGAAGAAAAACCCAACATGCGACAACGGTCCCAATCACCCCCAACTGGGCACAACTACTGATCATCAGGAAAAGGCACGTAGTAACACTGAGAGTCTTCGTCGAACTCCCACTTGAGCTCGTACTCGTCACCTGGAGCGGAATCACCTGGACCTGCATCTGGAGTTATAGTATCTGTGAGCCACAGGGACTCAGCAATCTCGCACCCTCGCGATCAAGACTATTTAAGCTTATAGGAAGGGTAAGGCAAATATATATGTGGAGCTGCAGCAAGCGGCTAGCATATATGGTGGCTATCTTATTCGCAAAAGAGAGCGAGAAGAGGAGGCAAAGCACGAGCGAGAAACTAGAGAGCAACCTGCGCAAACATTACTCCAACACCGTGTCCACTTCCCGGACTCCGCCGAGAAGAGGTCATCACGGTAACACACTCAGTTGGTTCATTTTAATTAATTAAGGTTCAAGTTATCTACAACCGGACATTAACAAATTCCCACCTGCACATAACCACGGGCACGACTTTCGAAAGTTCAATCCCTGCAGGGGAGTCCCAACTTAGCCCATGACAAGCTCTCACGGTCAACGAAAGAATAGACCTCCTCCCAAGATGTTCTGATCAGACTCGGTATCTCGGTAATTCAAGACAACTCCGACAGTGGTAAAACAAGTCCAGCAACACCACCCGCTGTGCCGACAAATTCTGATAGGAGCTGCACATATCTCGTTCTCAGGGCACACCGGATAAGTTAAGCGTACGGGAGCCAACGTAACCCAAGTTGCCGAGGGACGGCCCCGCACGGTGCTCTAGGTTGGACCAACACTCAGAGGAGCACTGGCCCGGGGGGGGGGGGTAAAATAAGATGACCCTTGAGTCCGCGAAACCCAAGGGAAAGGCTAGGTGGCAAATGGTAAAACAAAGGTTGGGCACTTCTGGAGGAGTTTTATTCAAGGCGGACAGTCAAGGGGTTCCCATTATAACCCAACCGCGTAAGGAACACAAAAATCCGAGAACATAACACCGATATGACGGAAACTAGGGCGGCAAGAGTGGAACAAAACACTAGGCGAGAGGCCGAGCCTTCCACCCTTTACCCAAGTATATAGGTGCATTAAGATAACATGGCAATATAATGATATCCCAACAAGTAAATAAAAATGTTCCAACAAGGAACGGCCTCCAGTCTTCACCTGCAACTAGCAACACTATAAGAGGGGCTGAGCAAAACGGTAACATAGCCAATCAATGGTTTGCTAGGACAATGGTGGGTTAGAGGCTTGACATGGCAATTTGGGAGGCTGACAAGCAAAAGGAAGGCATCGTAGCATTGGCATAGCAAAAGAGCGAGCAAACTAGCATAGCAAAGATAGTAGTGATTTCGAGGGTATGATCATCTTGCCTGCACAGTTGTCAGAGTTGACTGGATCCTCAAGAGCAAACTCAACGGGCTCCTCGTTAGGGAACTCGTCTCCCGGCTCTACCCAAACAAGACAAACAAGCAACAAGGACACAATCAACCACGTGCAAGGATCAAGCGATATTATGCAATGATGATATGCTATGCGGGATGCGATGCGGGATGCAAAATGCAAGATATGACAGGAAATGCATGAACCTGACCTCAACTTGGAATTCCAAGGGTGCCACTGGAAAGATGAGATGAAATCGCTTGAAAATGATGTAAAGAACACCGGAATCGGAGTTACGATTTGGAAATGGCAAGCGATTCAAAATTGACACCGGTCTGCGATTTACAGCAAGTAGGCATATAAATGCAATGAAATGAACATGCTATAGCCACCATACATGACAATAAAATACATGGCAGGGATGCACACAAGATTCTTAACAAAAGTCTAGCACTGAGCTACGGCCAATTCATCCATTAGGAGGTTCAAACAAGCATGGCAAAAACGCAAATGCAAAGCTGATTTCAGACTTGGTGAAATCAACACTTGTCTGAAATTTCAGATCACGAAGCCCTCTTCGGAGCAGCAAAACAACATGAAACATGACCTGATTAAGAAAAATAAGAACATGGCATGGAGCTACTCAACAAGCTTAACAAAAGACCCAAAGTGACCTGGGGCCAAAAGGGTTCACAAAATATACTAACGGGCACACGAACATAGCTAAAACACAATCAGTTTTCAGACTTCGTGAAAACTGAGACATGCTGAAATATAACTCACGAAGGCACGTAAACGAGCTTGATGCACTCACCACGGTGCAAGTGATGGCAAGGCAAGCATACATCCATTAAGAAGGCATAAAATGCAAGCTAGACATGGCGAGAACAATGGCATAGCATGCACGGATCAACTACAATAACATCGGCAAAATCGCAAACAAGTTGACGATCTGCCCAGATTCACAATGAAGCAAAAGTAGAGCTCGATTGACTCAAGCTAGGGTGCTCCATAATTGCAAACAAAGACATGGATGGATAGAGCATAACATGATTAACAAAACACCTTTACTGATCATCCTCAAAAGAGGCACGGATCACTAGGAAACAAGCTGAACATATGGCATCATGAACTAAATAATCCCAGACTTAGTGAAAACTACTAAGTCCCTGAAAATTGATTTACCGGGTGCCTCACTTTGCAAGCTTGCACAAGTCACCACACACATCCTAAAAATGCATGGGTTGCACCTCTGTAAAGAAGACAAAATCCTTAACAAAACATAAGAAGGACTCACAGGCATATCATGCACACAATAATCATGGCAAAAATGACAAAAGTCTAAGATGAACTAGCAGATCTGACAATTAACTCACGAAGCCCTCTTCTAACAGCATATCGGTCATACAATGGAATGGAATGAAATGATGTACTCGTTGAGACGAACATTTTGATATACAATATGCCCAAATCGGAGCTACGAATGCGGAGATACGGCAGGTCAAAGTATGCACAAAAAATTAGGGTTAGGGAAGAAAAGTCAACCGAAAATATCTCCAGATCCAGATCTAGAATCACTGTTCACGGGCACGGACTTCGAGGTTGCCGGATTCTTCACCGGAGTTCGTCGGGGATCGCCGAAGCTTGGAGAGGAGGAGGCCGGACGGCGGGGCCGGCCAGATCCGAGGCGCGGCGGGGTAGCGGCGGCGATGGCGAGGTCGGTGGCGGCCGGGCGGCGGCCCGGCGGCGCGGGCTCGGCGCCGGGCGGGGCGGCAGCGAGGTGCGGCGGTCGCCGGCGTCGAGTGGCGGGGCGGCTTCGGCCACCGGGCGCGGGAACGGAGGAGAGAGGCGGCGGCGCTCGGGCGAGGAGGCGGCGGCCCGGACGAGGCGGCGCGGGGGCCAGGGATGGGCCTGGCGGGCCGGCGGCAGAGGCAAGTGGCGCGAGCCACGTGGCGGGAGGCGGTTGGCTGCTGCGGCGGGGCAGACAAAGTCCGGCCGGGTCGGACACGTCCGGCCGGCGCGAGGGAAATTTAGGGTTTCGTGGGGGAGGAGAGATCCGAAAATGGAGGGGGTCTATTTATAGGCATAAGTGGAGCTAGGAGAGTCCAAATGAGGTGCGGTTTTCGGCCACGCGATCATGGTCGAAGCTCTAGGACATGGAGCAGAGTTTGGTGGGTGTTGGGCCAAATTGGAGGGGTGTTGGGCTGCAACACACACGAGGCCCTTTCGGTCCCTCGGTTAACCGTTGGAGTACCAAACGAAGTCCAAATGATACGAAACTTGACAGGCGGTCTACTGGTAGTAAACCAAGGCCGCTTGGCAAGTCTCGGTCCAATCCGGAAAATTTTAATCCCCACACACGAAAGAAAGCTAGAAATGACCACCGGAGGAGAATGAAGCGCCGGAATGCAAAACGGACAACGGGGAAAATGCTCGAATGCATGAGATGAACACGTATGCAAATGCAATGCACATGATGACATGATATGAGATGCATGAAAAGGAAAACAACACACGGAGACAAAGACCCGAACCCGAAAAATGAATATGACTTAACGCCGGAAACGGCAAGAGTTGGAGTACAAATAGGGAAAGTTACATCCGGGGTGTTACAACATCATACGGTCCACTCCGATGAACTGTTTGTGATGAGGAGGAACAACAGAAAAAGGCAGCTAGATAAAGGTGTGTCGATGGAGGGCATATGCTTTAGAAGGATTAACTGTTTGCTACTAGGCAACAGAACAGAAACGGTCAACCAGATCAAAGTGTCTGTGATTGATGGCATACACTTCACACGGATGAACTGTTTGCAATTAGCCACAACAAATAGAAACACTTAGACAGATAAACGTGTGTGCGCTAGACAAGCACACATTCTAATTAAAAGAAGTGTGCGTGATGGTAATAATGAGCGTGCACAGTTGTTGGAACAAGACGTGTGCTGACATTGCCTTTTGTGGTGCACCCTATGGTGCAAATGCCACGTACGAGGCCGAGAAAGCGTGCCCAAGTTACGCCTTCCGAGAATAGTGTCGCACTTAGAACTGTCAATAAATTTTGAGCATGTGTCCTGTCACATTCCAAATAACTACCATGCTCTATTTAATTGCAAACCTGTTCACACCGATCAAAACCTAAACGGTTTCCCACTTAGGAGTGTATTAGTACTCTGTTATAAATACTACTACTCCAAGATGACTGCACATTCCTCCTCAACTCCTCATACACAAAAACAAACAAGTCATTCATCATCGTTCCCTTGCATCTCCCATGGCCAGCGTGAGTTCTGGGCCGAGAGATTGCCACCAGGGAGAGGCGAGCATGGAAGCGGAAGCACGAGAGATGTCACGCCTCGCCACGAAAGCAACCCTCATGTCCCGCTGCACGACCGTAGCAGCACAGAGGTCCCGCCGCACCGCCGAAGCAGCATGGAGGTCCTGCCATGCCATTGATGCAGCAGACTGGTCTGGCCATGCCGCGGAAGCATAGGAGATGTCCCGCCGCGCCGGGAATGCAGCAGAGATGTCCTGCCGCGCTGCGGTGGCCTAGGAAAATGTCTTGTAGGTAGGCGACGACTCTTACACGCGCATGCATGCGATCGTCCATAGCCATATGGATCAGATCTCCGGCTGGGCGAGGGTGTAGGACGACATGAAAGCCTTGTTTGAACAGGCTACCGGCGTCATCTGACAACTGCGGGAGGGCAATGCGAAGCTCCGAGCCAGAAGGGCGAAGGAGGCAGAGGAGACCACTGCCTTGTTTAAGAGGACAGACATCATCGTCAAGAAACTTACGGATGAGAATGCCATGCTCCGCATTGAGTGCGAAAGGCTGGTGAAGGAATCCATGGATGCTACCAAGCAGCATATTAAGGACATGAAACTAATAAAAGAGATCACCACCGCTCGTCGCGAGAACTAGTCTCCGAAACCTGTAGCGCATCAAGAAACTAGAGATTAGTGAGCCAGATCGTTGTATGCTTCTTCCTTCTTCTTTTGCCCTTGGGTATTTCGGGCGTAACTGCATGTGGCTTTTTTAATTATCTTCCTAAATATGTAAGACAATTATTATGCACTGTCATCGTCCTTATATTCATCAGTCCTGCTATAAGTCGCATTCGATGCTATATAGGATCGTCGGATCTTACATCAAGATCTGTGCAAAACTTTCTTTTCAGATTTCCTTTTTCTCTCTTAAATCTCAGTCAAGTGAGACATTGCCACGCCGTCAAACAGGGGCTTAGGCTCCATTAATGGAGACGTTGGGTGGGAGGTGCGCAGGGAATAGAGGTCAAAGGGCTCTCCTCTCGATGAGCACGCACAGGGGTCTGATTGCATGCCTCCCGTATTCAAATAGCTACCCCGCACGACACCTCCTAGCTAATAAAAAAGGGGACGTGTGGTGGCACATAATTTGTAAGTAGAACACCCATGGTTTCAATAATACTCGTGTTTCTGATTTGTAACGTGACAGCACTTGTTCCAAAATGACTTTGTTGATTGTTAATGTGTGCGCCTTCGCAAATCAGACAAAAAATTACCACATCATGTTGATGCCATGTCATGACACCATGCCAAGTTTTATGATTTTCACACGTGTTCTGGATTTACAGGAATTAAAAAACCAAGTTTCTCAATATTTCCAGTCGAGCCACGATGCCCAAATGCTTGAATTTCATTCCCATTTCTTGCATGGGACCTAGAAATTCACCCAAGGGCACACATATGATTTTTCAACCAACTTTGGTGCACTGGAGGATGTGCTTGTAGTTCAAATTTGAATTATGCACATTAAATGACCAAAAATTCAATTAATGTATAAAAAAGGACAAACAAACCTAGAATAATTCCAAAATTTAGCATGATACCTCTATTTGGTCTAATCTACCTGTGTAAAAAATTAAGGCGGGAGAAGATAGGGTATGTCGTTTCGCACATGGAGGTGACACGTTCCCTTTCGGAACCACAAGCCTTCTTGAGAGAAGCTCCGGTTTGCAAGATGCTTATACCAAAGTTTGTCTCAATTTAGCCAAAAAATTTACCACAGCATGTTGGTGCCATGTCATGATACCATGCCAAGTTTCATGATTTTCAGGCATGTTTTGGATTTATAGAAATTAAAAAACCAGGTTTCTCAACCTTTGTGGCCGAGCAATGATGCCCAGACATTTGAATTGCATTCCCATTTCTTGCATGGGACCTAGAAATTCACCCAAGGACACAGATGTGATTTTTCAACCAACTTTGGTGCACTGGAGCATGTGCTTGTAGTTAAAATTTCAATTATGCACATTAAATGCCCATAAATTCAATTAATGTGTAAAAAAGGCCAAACGAACCCAAAATAATTCCAAAATTTAGCATGATACTTCTATTTGGTCTAATCTACCCATGTAAAAAAATTAAGGCGGGAGAAGGCAGTGTATGTTGTTTCACACACAGAGGTGACATGTTCCCTCTCGGAACCACGAGCCTTCTTGAGAGAAGCTTCGGTTTGCAAGAAGCTTATACCAAAGCTTGTCCCAATTCAGCCAAAAATTTACCACATCATGTTGGTGCCATGTCATGACACCGTGCCAACTTTCATGATTTCAGGCGTGTTTTGGATTTACAGGAATTAAAAAACCAAGTTTCTTAATGTTTTCGGCCGAGCAACGACTCCCAGATGTTTGAATTTAATTCCCATTTCTTGCATGGGACCTAGAAATTCACCCAAGGACACACATGTGATTTTTCAACCAACTTTGGTGCACTGGAGCATGTGCTTGTAGTTCAAATTTGAATTATGCACATTAAATGCCCGAAATTTGAATTAATGTATAAAAAGGCCAAACAAACCCAGAATAATTCCAAAAGTTAGCACGATACTTCTATTTGGTCTAATGTGCCTGTGTAAAAAATTTAAGGCGGGAGAAGGTAGTGTACGTATGCCGTTTCGCACATAGAGGTGACTCGTTCCCTCTCGGAACCACGAGCATTCTTGAGAGAAGCTCCGGTTTGCAAGAAGCTTGTACCAATGCTTGTTCCAATTCGGCCAAATTTTTTACCACAGGATGTTGGTGCCATGTCATGACACCATGCCAAGTTTCATGATTTTCAGCCGTGTTTTGGATTTACATGAATTAAAAATTCAAGTTTCTCAATCTTTTCGGTCAAGCCGCGACGCCCAGATGTTTGAATTTCATTTCCATTTCTTGCATGCGACCTAGAAATTCACCCAAGAACACACATGTGATTTTTCAACCAACTTTGGTGCACTGGAGCATGTGATTGTAGTTCAAATTTGAATTATGCACATTAAATGACCAGAAATTCACTTAATGTATAAGAAAGTCCAAACGAACCCGGGAGAATTCCCAAATTTAGCATGATACTCATATATTTCTATGTTGCCTGTATAAAAAATCAAGGGGGGGGGCAGCATATATCGTTTCGCACACAAAGGTGACACGTCCCCCCTCGGGAACCATGAGTCTTCTCGAGAGAAGCTCCGATTTGCAAGAAGCTTATACCCCAAAACTTGTCCAAATGTGGCCAATTTTTTACCACAACATGTTGGTGCCATAAAAAGACACCATGCCAAGTTTCATGATTTTCAGGCTAGTTTTGAATTTCCAGGAATTTAAAAACCAAGTTTCTGAATGTTCCTGGCCGAGCCACGATGCCCAGATGTTAGAATTTGATTCCCATTTCTTGCATGGGACCTATAAATTCACCCGAAGACAAACATGTGATTTTTCAACAAACTTTGGTGCACTGGAGCGTGTGCTTGTAGTTCAAATTTGAATTATGCACATTAAATGCCAAAAAACTCAATTGTATAAAAATGCCAAACGAACCCGAAACAATTCCAAATTTAAACACGACACTCATGTAGTTGCATGTTCACTGTACATAAATGTTCTAGCATACACTTCCCCATCCTTTCCCTCTGTAACACCATTTTGTCTTTCAAAACATAATGAAAAAATTAGGTATTCCACAAACAGTTTACTAGAAAGAATCGTGTGGGATGCGATATAAAATATCTTTGTGCACTGTCTTGTATGGCTTACCCAGGAAGCTTCGTCGTCTACAGTCCACCGCCCCCACTTGAAGCACACTTGCGCGCTAGTTTCTCATGGCACTAAGCGAAATTTTTCAGCCACCGTGGAAATATATATCTCCCCGCCCCCTCCTTCCCACCAAAAGCCACATTTCCACTGTTCCTCCTTGCTTTCCAAGTTCATACCTTCACTGCTGCTTACTGGCAGCCTAGCCTCGTCACCGACGACCCTTCTTCTTGCAGCACCGCTTCCTCGCCGGCTACCCTTCTTCTTGCAGCGCCGCCTACTCACCGGTGACCCTTCTTCTTGCAGCACCGCCTCCTCGCCGGCGACCCTTCTTCTTGCTGCGCGGCCTCCTCGCCGCCGACCCTTCTTCCTGGGCGGCCTCGTCGATATGGTCATGTAATCCACACCCACCCACACCATCCTCCTCCTTCCCCGTCCCACATGCCCCGACCGACGACATGACACCTTTCACCGAAATCACTGTCCCCCTCCTCATATTAAGCGCTACCCACAACCATTTTGCACGCAGTATAACGTGGAGCTCAGTAGCATCTAGCAGCGGAGAAGCAAATCGCGGCTACATGTGTGCATGAGGTTGCTATGGCTGCCATGCATGCCAACCGCCAGATCTTGGAGGAGCACCTCGTCTTCGAGGCCACCGTCGACAGTGCCACACGGTTGTCTACTTTAAAACAGAGTTTGTGATGTTTTCTCGAGGCCATCACCAATGCCTTCTAGTGATTTTTCCTCTGTAATGTTAATATGCAATCTGATGTTTAGTTAACGGTTTGGTCCTCTTAAATGTAATGTTCAGTTAACAGTTTGGTCCCCTAAAATGTAATGTTCAGTTAATAGTTTGGTCCAACAATTCCTACATTTCGTAGTATTGTTCTCAAGCATTCTTTGTTTTGTTAACTGTCTTATATTCTAGTACATGTTTCTATTCTGCAATGTCGTGCTCAGTTAACTATTTTGACTCATTTGGTCTACTTTCCACTTAACTGTTTGGTTTAATTCTGCAATTTGATATTCATTTGCTGTGGGTACGATTTTGTATTGTTATGCATGTGAAATAAATCGAATTTGGTTATACTCAATACATATTCTACTGATAGTATGGAAACTCTCAATTAACTTGATCAAGATCTTCCTTATGTGTGTTGCAGGGAAACAATGGGAGACACTGCAGTTTACCATCGAGGTATGCTCATGCATGGTCCTTTCGCTAATAGCACATTATTGTGCAGGAATAATTGTAATATTTAGGTTTCTTACAATTTGGTCTTGCAGATGTAGGTCCTGCTGTTAGAGGCTTAGACCCACTGTTTGACCCAGTTTGCATATGGGGAAATGAGATGTCCATGAATATCAGTCAAGTAAAGAAACTCAGAAAGAGTGTTAGGATGAAGAAACTTGCGACGGATAACAGCAAGATCTTTGTTTGCACAATGAAGAAGACATCAGTCAACTATAGGATGGTACTAACTCTTTTACCTTGTTTTTACCCCTTGCGCCATTTCAAAATTTATAACAGTGATTTATGAATATCTTTGTTTTCAGTACTTTTCAAAGCAGTTCACCGATGATTACCTCTCAAACCACCTGCATGGTCAAGAGGCGAGGAAGGTATTCATTCAACACCCACGGTACAATATTGAAGTCTTCCTGAAGAGGATGAAGGTTGGGCGGGCAATTATCCATAGCCACTGGCCTAGAGTTGCAAGGACATTCAACATCACTGAAGGCTCAATATTTGCCTTACGCTTCTGTAGTTTCCCAGATGAGATTCATCTGTCAATTTACCGTGTATGATGCTACTTTCTATAGGTTTTCGATGTTTCATGTGAAACTTGGTGCTGTTGTGTAATGGCGTAACCGAGTGCCCAAGCTATCTGATTTAATTAGATTATGAAATCCTGGTTGCTGTTATACGGATATGAAATATCTAGTGTATTTTATAAGAAATATCAATTTGATTACTACATGGATTATCAATAATAGGATAATTACCCTGCTGATTGGGGTTTTCTATTGCAGACGGTTACTCAGACAACACCGTGGGCGATGAACTCAAACAACCCACACGGTTCCTAGAAAGTAGGCGTGTTCGATCAATTAACAATCACACACGGCTTCCAACAGAGAAATGTTTGTGTTAGGCTACCTTGCACAATTGTTTCCACACAAAAACTATGTGTGATATACATAGGAATGGAAATGTTTTTTTGGGATTCGCCGTGTGGAATGTACATATGAACGGAAACGATTGGGTTTCGATGCCTTGCCAGATCGCACACAACCTCATTTTGTGTGCCAGGAGGGCCTATCCCCGATGATTTCTGGGTCGTGTGGGAAGGACCCCCTATCGCCCACACTCACTTGGCGACGGTTCGAAGCGCCATTGCAGAAAGGGGTAAAAAACGGTTTGTATACCAGGTCTCTACACCAGTAAATTGTCATGTGGTATCATAGACTGTACCTCATCCTAGGAACGAGACCAATGCATAACAAGGTTTTTCCATTCAATGTCTTCTAAATTTAGCATAGGAGACTTCACCAGAAATTCATTTATAGACTTGCCATCAAAGTGTGATTTCCTCAGGTAACACCGATACTGCTGCAATGCTTCCTTGAAAAGCGCAAGCATGCTTTGCTTGTCATGACTATCCAGATTGACCCTCGCCTACTTACAACAATGTAAAGTAAATCATTAATGTGTTCAATTAGGAGAAAACAGGAAAATAATCACCATGAATAATAGCACTTACACGTAAGTGGGACAGGAAAATGTGAAAATGGTGTTTGTCTTCACTATAATCTTCCCACGATGGGAATATATGCACTTAGTCCCTAACAAAATTGAAAGCATTGTATTTTAAACTAGGAATCACTACTAGAGAAAACCTTAGCAGTAGTGCGGGTTTTTGGCCTTGCAGTAGTGCGGGGTGCCTCGCTACTTAGAAGGCGCTACATCAAAAGCTTAGCAGTAGCGTGGGTCCACACACGCTACTGCTATAAGTACTTAGTAGTAGCAAGTTTTCCGTAACGCGCTACTGTTAAGTACTAGCAGCGGGCCTCTGCGCCCGCACTACTACTATTATTGCGTATTCTATTTTTTCATTTTATGTCATATTCATTGTCACACCCTAGCTAGTTCAAGCATTAGAGTGTGCACCATGTTCAAATTTATCTTAAATTTGAAATGGGGATGACAGAACCCCCAGCACCCCCCCTGGAACAACTAGGGTTTACTAAAAACTTTTTCAATGAACCTGAAATGCCCTTCTAAAAAGCCCACCCTTTTTGTTTTGGGTTAAAACCTTTGACAAAAATGGTGCACCTTTTTCTAGGACATCTTAAGGTCATTGGATTAACTCTTATAGTATTTGCATTTGGGCATTTAAATGCTATAAAATATTTTAAATGCTCAAATAATCATAAACTAAAATGTTTGCTGTTGGATATATTCTAAGCAGTAGCCATGATTAATTTTATGATTTTTGGATATGCCCTGGCATTTTTAATAAAGCCCTGAAGTTACAGAAATAATACAATAAATGAAAAAAGAAAAAGAGAGAGAAAGCAAAGACTTTCATGTCGCCCTGGCCTGGCCCAGCTCGGCCCAGTCCACTGGCTCCTGCCAGTCATCCTCCTCCTCTCGCCAGGAGGACGAGAGGCACGTAGCCGGCGCCCGCGGCCACACGTCAGCCACCTCCTACTTCCGCCGACGCCCCGGGCACGCCTACGAGTGCCACGCACTCCCCCTCGTTCCCCTCTCATTCTCCCCACTCTCCCCGTGCCCCTCTCCCTCCTCTGGTTCTCTCCCCATCCCCTGCCGAGCGCAGCCGTCGCCGCCAACAAGCACCACCGCAGCCACCGCCGTCCACTCATTGCCTTGCCGTGCCAAGAAGTTCCGCCATCATCCACTGCTTCGCCTAGACCCATCCCCGAGCGCTCGCTCGCCCCGGAGACGCTGCACCGAGCTCGTCTTCAACCTCGGTCGCCGGAGATCCCCCTCGCCGCCCCGCTCGCTCCAGCTCTTCCTCGAGCCCGCCGATCGCTCCCCTACAACTGCAGTGAGCTACTGACCCTTCTCCCCCTCTCCGTTCTAGCTCTCGTGCACCGTACGCGCCGCCTCGAGTTCGCCCGCATGCACTGCCGCCTGTGACCACCACCGACGAGTCTCCGACCATCTAATGGTCCGGCCGTTGTGCCCAGCTTCCTCCCCGCGCCGTGTAGAGCACGTATGTGCCCTGCTTGAGCCACCACGACCGTCACAGCGATGACCGCGACCTCACCCGAGCCCTGGCGACGACCCCAGGCCCAACAAGCCACACCACTCGACGCGGACGAGTGCCCACGTCACTTAGATGCCCTCCGCCGGCCATTTGGTCGCCGGAGGAACAAACCCGCACCCTCCGCCGTCCCTGGCCTTGCCGGCGACGAGCCCTTGGCGAGTTTGATCCGGGTTGACCACAGTTTGATTTTCCCCTGACTCACTGACGTGTGCGCCCGAGGCCACTAATTAAACTAGGTTAGTATTAGTTTAACACTAACTAAATTTAGTTAGTTAGTTGACACTGACAGATGGGACCCACAGGTCAGGGTTGACCTGGACCATCTCAGTTGACCGCTGACGTCACACTCACGTCAGGATGACGCATTAAATCCTTTTCTGGATTTATTCTTTAATAGGAAATTCCAGAAAATAGCCAAAACTTCTAAAAATCATAGAAAATCAGCCATAGCTCCAAATCAAACAATTTATATATGAAAAATGATCAGAAAAATTCGATCTATCCATTTGTAATGACTTCATGCATGAAAAAACAAGTTAACCTTGCTGTTTAAGCAAAATAAGATAATGCACTAATAAGGCTATGTTAAATGAACTAATATTTGAATCTTTGATTCAAATGAGTTCATTCCTTTCAATTTTAGCTTGCATTAGGCCAAGACGCATTCATTTTGCCATGTCATAGCATGCATCATATTGTTGCATATTGTCATGTGTTGATTATGTTCGGTGTGTCTTTCGTGGTAGGTTCTGCCTCCGAGGATAACCCCGAGTATCCATCTGAAGGGCAGTACCCTACTACCACTACATCAGGCAAGCAACCCATTGATCATTCCAATACAAACCCATGTTCTAGCTTCTGCTCTTGTTTACTGCATTAAGACAACGCGATTCAAACTGCTGTGTGCTACGGTAGTTGAACCCTTATCCTCTGCATGACCTGTCATTGCCACAGTAACTAGATGAAACCCACTAGCATGTGTAGGAGTTGATTGAGCCACGTATGCGTTTCCTACCTTGCTATGCCTGCTATGCTTAGAGTTGTGTCAGGTCTGGTTCATCTAGGTGATGGGCTAGAGTGAAATGATTATGTCAGTAATGTGAGGGATGTGTTGAACATGATTTGGGTAAGGTATCGATGAGAGGCCATGTAGGAGTACATGGTGGGTTGTTTCATTGAGGCCGTCCATAAGAACTGAGATCTGTATGTGTGATTTAAGATTCAGTTACTACCATACATTGGGCCCGAAACCAATGGACCCTCTCGGCTTCTTATTCACCCTAGTACTTTGTCCAGGAGTTGCAATTAGTTTCTGGTGTTTGTAGGTTATGTGTTGGCGGCCGTGCGTAGCGCTGACCCTAGGGGTGGGCTATGTTGGGGTGGGCTATGTTGTGGTAGATACACCGTGGCACGGTGTACCGAGTCACCCGTTTGGTGTCTCGGGAACCATGTTCACATTGTTCGGGGCCGTATGTGGAAACCTCGGCCGGACTCCCTGCGGATGGAACCTGGATAGGCGATAAACCTGGACTAGAGGCTTGAGTTTTTAGGTAGGCCGTGGCTGACACCCTCATTGGGCTTCCGCTTGAAGGTTGCCGAGTACATGTCGTGTAAACGGTGGTAAGTGGTGAAAGCGTGTATGAAGAAGTACAACCCTACAGGGTATAAAACTATTCGAATAGCCGCGTCCACGGTAAAGGACTACTTGGTTGCCTATACAGTTCATAGACAAGTTAATTGATACTACTAAAAGACTCAAGATAAGTGTGAGTACCGAGGATGGCCCTCTCATAGGATGACGAGGGAGGATCCCCGGTGGAGTATTGTGTTGGTGAGTAGTGGACTCGTGTGTGAAAACTATTTTACTAGTGGAGTTCCGTAGGATAGCTTAGCCAAGAGTCAAAGCTGGCTTGCTGCAACAACCCCACCACCTTCTTGAGAATGAGCATGTATAGTAGGTTCTAATATAAGACTTGTTGAGTACCTTTGTACTCATGTTTGCTTAATTACTGTTTCAGATGACAACACCGCCCCCTCCGATGGGTTTTATGTAGACCTCGACATCGATGAGTAACTCGCCACCCAGGTGGTGACCCTGGCCATGGAGGGCCCTATGTAGATAGACAGGCTTCGAGAAGCCTTCTTGCTTTCTAGTGTCTGTACTCAGACTATTTACTTCCGCATGTGCTTGTATGCTTGTATGACTCGAGTGTCGGGTCATGTGACCCCTACCTGTATGAACATGTTCTGTATGGCTCTCTGGAGCCTTTAAATAAAGTACTTGAGTTGTAGAGTTTTGTTGTGATGCCATGTTGTATTTGCACATATCGAGCATATTGTGTGTATGATTGAAATGCTTGGTATGTGTGGCATCCGACAATCTAGTTGTTTATCCTTGGCAGCCTTTCTTATGGGGAAATGTAGTCTAGTGCTCCTCAAGCCATAGTAGTCTGCTATACCCGGTTCACCGGAGTCCTGCTAGCCCAGCACTACTGCTCAGGTCACTTGACTGGCCGGCATGTGTTTCACTTTGTTCCTATGTCTGTCCCTTCGGGGAAATGTCACGCGGTGACATCCGGAGTCCTGCCTAGCCTGCTACAGCCCGGGTTCCCCGGAGTCCTGTTAGCCTAGTGCTATGGCCCGGATTCACACGCTGATGACCGACATGCTCGATATGATTCACATATGCCTATCTCCATAGGTCTGTGCCTCTTTGGGTTCACGACTAGCCATGTCGGCCCGGGTTCTCTGTCATATGGATGCTAGCGACACTATCATATACGTGAGCCAAAAGGCGCAAATGGTCCCGGGCTATGGTAAGGCGACACCCGTGGGGATACCGTGCGTGAGGCCGCAATGTGATATGAGGTGTTACCGGCTAGATCGATGTGACATGGAATCGGGGTCCTGACATTCATACACCATTATACAAGTTTTCATACAGTGGCAATGTAGAGATCGTTTTTACATCATAATGAGTTATTACATCACTGGGTGAAATAACCGTGGACTAGTTTCAAGTGGATGGATCCATCCACTTGTAATTAATCTGCGGTTCTTTCACCCGATGATATAATAAATCATCATCATCATATCATTAACAACTTATCATCATAATACATCATTGTCATATAACACCTCCTCATGATCACCATTTTCATCAATGCGACATCATATAGCAAGTTGGTCACTAGTCATAATCACAACTCCTCCTCATCATCATCAACTCTAACACATTGTACCACATAATAACACATTGTATGTAGGACCTACTTCTCTCTCATAGGACCTACTACCTTTTCTTAGGTAAAATAGCATAAAACAAGATAGGCCCTGACTCTCCATTATGGAGAATGGAGATTATCCGGTCTTCAATTCTTGTCCTTCGCACAATGTTGTTTCCATGTACCTCCCTACGATTGACCATACATTTTTTCCCAATCTTTGATTGTCATGTCTTCATCGGTTTTAGAAATCCGATATCGACAAGAGTGATTCGTACGATCACCTGGCAGTATGTTCAAAACATCAAGGCGGCCTTTCTGAAACATCAGATGAGGCACACAATCCTTCGGGATTTTCTATTGAAAAACATAGTAATAGCTTCATAGTTCGCAATGTAGTTCAGTTTTAGAAGAATATATGCAAAATATGTACGGATGTTGTAATAGTAAAAAATCTTACCATGGCATCTCCATGGATGTTCCGTAGTTCAACACATGCACTAGTGGCACGTATTGACCATAATGCGGAGGAGTTTGATAATAGATTAGTAATAAATGAGATCAGATGATTTTTCTCCCGATAAGTTAATTCTGAGCCATCGGTGTAATAGGTTCTGTCTACCATCTTTCGCACACTCTTTGAAGAATGGAAATAAGCTATCAATGGAAATAATTTGTCAACTATTTTGAAATAAACAATATAAATTACTTAATAACTATGTTTGAGAAAATCACATAGCGGTAGAAGTGGAAGCGTATCAACAAGGACCCAAATGTCCATATTGTCTTGGGCGATGTCAGGATCACCAAGATCCATGGTGACAAGCATACCCTCATGAAATTCATCCATCTTGCAACGTGCTTCCTAATTCGGGCAACCAAAATGGGTTACAATCTCAGAACTGTACATATTTACTTCAAAATCCATACCATGATGGGTCCTTAGGTGAATTTTATTTGTTTCCATACTTTCATGATCGTCAAAATCCATCCTCTCCAAGACATAGTGTCTTGTATGACATGGGATAAGCTAGTCGAATTGTAAAATACGAAAATTACATGTTGAAGTAGTTGAAGTCGTGCTTAATTATGAAAAAAACTTGTCATCGTTACGTACTATTTCAACATGGAAGGTCTCCTAGAGCTTAATGCTAAAGCGCCAACCTTTGTCCAGGTGTGGCCTGTCACACAGACCTCGGTCGTTGTTGCACCAGTCGGACTCTCCCGGGAGACTTTAGTCGTCCGATGACGACATTTCCTTTGTTCATAATTCAAAGATTACACTTGTACAATTAAATATATGTACTACAAAAACTAAATTAGATCATTATTATTCATCACGGGTTGACTATCGGTCTGCCGAGTCTTTTCTTGAAAACTCTCCCTCACTGATTCCTCTCTGACATTTGCGACTGTCGGTGATGGTCGTTACTCCTCCTCCTCTAGTGCATAACAAAGGTCTAGCACAAGGAGAAGAAGGATAAACGACCCCCACGACAACAGATGGGATTCTCCGTCCTCTCTCATATATGGTGGACACATTCCCTCACTAATTTTTGCACTCTCGGTAATGGTCGTTATTCCTCCTTCCCCTAGTGCATAACAATGGACTAGCACAAGGAGAATAAGGAAAAACGACCCCCACGACAACAGTCAGGATTCTTCTTCTCTCATATATGGTGCAGACTTTCTCCCTCACTCTGTTGACTGCATGTATGGAGCCTCGGCAGACTTAAAGTCAACCCAAAATGTCGGCTAATTATCTTTCTAGAAAATCCAGGCCACTCGATATTTCCTACATATTCTAGCACAAGTCATGCCAAAATTCATGGAAAAATCCGGCATGACCTTTGCTAAAAAAGGACATATCGAGCGCCTGAAATTTGCCGAAACGGAAATTAATCAACACTCCAGCAAAACATAGGCCACTCGAAGGTGTAACCTATGGCCGGCCACTTGGGCAAGCACATATCATATTTGAGCAACACAAGATATACATGTTAATATCTACATCATATGAGCATTCAAACTTGATGGTCATTGCATTTTTCAATGGTTGAAAATATGAACAAAACATTTCAAAGTATCTTATAGGACTCAAATTGACATGGAGATTTGACTGGTCTCACCTCGAGGTTGGAGGGGGTCGGTGACGGGGACGACGGCGGGGATGATGGAGGGGCTCCTTGATTTCTGCAAAAACAAAAACCCTATAAGCTATCAACTAATCAAATGCATACGCCTTGCATAGTGGGGTCCAATTTGAGCATTCAAAATAGGAGTAGTTCTCCAATTTGAGCATTCAATAAGCAAAATCAAATTGTAAAATAAATAAGTATTCAAATTAGCATGCATTCAATAAGCAAAACTAAATTATCTCTTGCGTCCGTACATCGTCGAATATTATCACTAATACATCTCGAATAGTATCATACATATAACATCACTAATACAGCTAAAACCCTATCGAACGACGGGTATCGGCGCGGGCGATGGACACCCAAAGAGAAGGAAGCATCACGGGATCATAGCTCTAGTGAGATCCCTGAAGAACCTACCAGGTATTGGAGAACCTGCCCTCCAACGCAACCATGTAGCGATAGACGTGCTCATCCTCCTCCCTGACACGGTGACATACCACCTTCGCAGGGTCCTCAAGCCTCCGTACAATCACTGGCCCGCACGACCACCACCAAAGAAGGTTCGGGTCAACGATGGGCTGGCTCCTCACCAAGCTGCGCCCCCCTGTGACAGCCTTATTTTTGCCCTCCCTTATTTGCCTGATTTTCATTTGGCTTTAGTTTGAAATTTGGAGTTTTTGAATCTTTTCATATGGACTTAAACACTTGGGTACCCTTGGCTTTCACCCAAGTGCATCATTCCCCTCTCTAATCATCATTCCCCTTCTGATCCACCTCAAAATAATCTTGGGAATATTTTTCTTAAATGAAAAATATTCATTTTTCCTCTCTAAAACCCTAGCTAGTCCAATAAGATCCAAAGCAACCCTAATTTTTCTTGCCCACAAAAATCTGAGAAAATTCACAAATATTCTTTAAACCCTAGGGAACCTTCCTAAGCAAAAATATTTCATCACTTTTTGGAATATTTTTGCTACAGAAAATATTTTCTGTTCTGGACAGAAATGGTGGTTTCTATAGCAACTACCATTTTACTTGCTCCATTGTGCTTGAATTTTCTTGTGCATCATCACCTTAGTCGATGATGGTTAGCCTCCAAAGCACAGCCCCCAACTCCTAGCCATTTGACCTCAGTAACATCTCAAAGTTACTGATCAGAAACTTACCTGGCTTGTAAAATCTTCTCTACTGCATCTGCAACAAAACCAAAGCGTGGTAATCTTCAAAACTACCACGAACAACAAGCCAGACATGATATTTGGATGTTGGTCGGCCTGAGGGAAGAGCTCACGCGGTGACCACGCGTGTCCACAATGCTAGCATGCTTGTCGACGCGCTCTGAGTGTCGCCGAGCGCTCTGTTTGCGCGTGCTCGCTTCCCCCTTGTGCCCGAGCGTGCCGAACTTCGCCACCATCCTCGTCTCAATGCCATTAACTCCCCCCTAGCGCTCGCCGACGCCAGAGCTTGCCGCAGCAAGCACGGGCGTGGTCCGGCCAACGCCATAGTGCGCTCTGCACTGTGCTCGTCGCCTTCCTCTTGATCTTGTGCTCGTCCCCGTTCGCCCACAGTCCTCGCGTGAGCTGCGTCGCCTGCTCCACCTCTCACTGATGCCGCTCGTCACCGGGCGCAGCGTCCAGGTGTCACCGGTGGAGCCCCGATCCACCCCTGACGCTCGCCTATCAAAGGAACCACCCCCAGCCTCCTCGAGCACCATCCTCCACTCCCACACACTCCACGAACGTGTATATAGCCGTAGCCCGACCGGGCAGGCCACGGGCCGCCGTCCCCGAGCTCGAGCTCGCCGGCGATCCCCTCAGGTCATCGCGGTAGCTCCAGCCCCTCCCAGGCACGGGCGATCCTTCCAGGGCTTCCGCCTCTCTCCGATGAAGATGTTCCGCCCCCCTAGAGCCCCTGAAGTTGCCTCTGCTCGCTGTCTTCCTCATCTCCGGCGATCACCGCTCTCTGCCTCTGCTTGCGAGGTCGATTCCAACACCGTCCGACCACCCCTAGCTACGCTACGGGATCCCTCCCCCTCATTTTGGCCAAGGAGCCCTCATCACCGGTGAGAGCTCCGGCGAAGCCGCGACCCCCTCTGTTTCCTTCTCCCTCTCCACTTCACCTAACTAGCGGGGCCCGCTAGTCAACCACTATGTATGCGCGCGAAGCGGTATGAGTGGTGGCACCCTGAGGCTTTACGCCTTCGACGTCACCCCCTAGTCTGTTTTATTTAAATTCAAATTCAACTAATTTACAGAGAGCTTCAAACAGCTATAACTCTTGAACCATAAGTCTAAATGAATTGATTCTTTTTGCATTATGTTCTTTGCAAAGAAATCTAGCAACTCACCAAAAATGAGATTTTTCTGAGTTGTCTAGAATTTCTGGTGATTTTCAGAAGTGTTCTTGATATTTTCTTCTTGTGCTTAAAATTATTTTCAGAGGGTGAGGCTTGTCTTGAGGATCACCAGAAGGCTTGTGAACCTCATCTGCACTAAGGAAAGCCACAGCAACATTTTCATGGTGTCATTTCAATATTTATGATTTTCTTACTTGAATGAAATGATTAATCCATGCATTTAAATAACTATTATGTTATTTATATTCTGTTAAGTGGTTGTTAGTTATTATGCTTGATTTACAGAATGTTTGAAACTAGTTTAGTTGGTAACAAAAGCTAAGATCTACTTTTAGTAATGATAAAATGATTTGTTATGCATATCAGTAATTACTAATAGTTATTTTCTTGCACAAATAAAATAGTAAAATTTGCTAGAAAATTATGCTGTTAAGTGCTTGTTTAGCCACTTTGCTTGATTTACAGAATTTTTGAACCTAAGTTGGTTGGTAAAGAAATTAGGATTTGCTTGTATTGTTGATAGTATAATTTTTGCTATGCATATGGGAAATTAATCGAAGTGATTTTCTTGCATGAGAAAAATAATAAAACTTGCTACAAAATATCTTGTTAAAGTGAGAGTTATGCTGACCAGGGAAGTAATATGAGTTGTTGATGTTTATTCTTAGTGTGAATATGGTTGACATTAGTCATTTTCATTAATATGTGATGCATGTGTAGTATTGCATTTCATGGCATGCTATGACACCGGTCATTTTCATTTTAAGTTGAACCTGACTATAACTCAACTTGAATATATTGTTGACTAGGTCATGGTGTTGCTGAATCGAGTTTTTCCCAGTGCAACCACATTTGCCTTTGTGGGAAGGCCTTGATTCGGTCCATTGACATGCCTCTGGTCGGTGCCTCCAACTAGGGAAGGTTATGGGCATGCTTACCCTGGCCTGGTAAGTAGGCACAACCTTGTGTGCCTGTTTTTGAGATTATGGTACCGGGTCCCCGAGTGGGATCGTTTTGGCCACGACGGTGGTCGTTGTGTCTTTGGTAGACACGGGACCACCCAGGACTAGCCCGTTGGGGATTGGGTCGGAGTGGCCGGGAGGGTGTCATGGCAATGGAGGGGTTTCATCGGAATGCCGTCCACCCGAATGGGAGTGCAAGGCCATGGGTTCCGTGGTGTGGGTATAGCGTGCTATCTCTGCAGAGTGTATAATCTATCGATAGCCGAGTCCACGGTCACGGATGCCTCGTAGTAGGTCCCACCATAAGTCAACGTTTAATAAATTTGCACACTAAGTTATGGACTTTGCACTGTTGATGATGGCGGAAAGGCCATCGAGATGTTCGAAACCAAATATTGGTCGTGGTTGTGATCGCCGTAAGGATCACGAGTTACTCTTGTCAAGGCCACGATGTTGGTTTATTTGTGATCCGAGAACGATCACGGTTGGTAAGTCGGTCCCGAGGGATGTTTATCACAAGAGCATGATCGCAGCATGTTGGAACATTATTGCATTATTAATTGGTTAATTATCATGATATTGTTCGTCATTATGATGATGTCTGTTGTGAGCTTGCAAGTACATTCAATGTACTGACCTGGCGTGTCATGCCAAATTTCAGGAAAGTCTCGTTGGAAAGGAGTGTTGCTCGAGTCTAGATCGTGTCCACATCGGTGTCCCTGTGCTATGGAGTTTCCGCTACGACGTTGTTCCGCTGCCGCGTAGTTGTTATGATCGAGGCCCCTTTATGTTCACTAAATAATGTACATATTGTTTAGCCGCACCGTGTGTGTCGCTTGGCCTCGACCCCTGTTGTAATATAAACTCTGATCCGCTAGGATCAATAAAGCGGTTATATTCTGTACCAAGATGTTGTGAGTTGCCAGAAGACATGGTCTCTGGGCTGGCAATGCATGGTAAACCGGTCGCTCTGAGTCGGGGTGCCACACCCCCGGAAGGTAGCACCTTCCAGTACCAGCCCGGCGGAGCCCAGTCCTGGACATGGCCCCCTCTGATCAAGCAGGTGTCCTCCGCCGAGTCGACGACGAGGATGCGGGAATAATTGCTTTAACTAAAAAAATAAGAACAAATGTGACATGTTCAAAATATGACATGTCCACTTCAAAACGAATCCACCTAGAATACTATTAAATACACCTAAAAATAAACTAGTTCTGTTAATTTTCTTACTAAAAATAAACTAGTTCTGTTAATTTTCTTACTAAAAATAAACTAGTTCTATAGTCAAATATTAATTACATAATCAAGTCTCATATACCTAAATTTTCTTACTAAAAATAAACTAGTTCTATTAATTCAACTAAACACTTACTATAAATAAAAATAAACTAGTTCTTACTAAAAATAAACTAGTTCAACTAGTTCTATTAATTTTCTTACTAATTCTATTAAACACTTACTAAAAAATAGTAAAAAACTATATTGAATTTTTTTCTCTAAAATAAACACTACTGCCCTAATTAACATCTAGTTAAACCCTACTGCCCTAACCCTACTGCCCTAGTTCTTAAGCATCTACAAGTACTAACTAATTAGATGAACTGTAGCTAGGTACTTAAGCATCTACAACTACTTAAGCACCCATTGATGAGGAGGCCGGTGGGATCGGAGGAGGGAGGGAGGAGGGGTGGGAGGACAGAGGAGAGAGGAGGGGGAGGGGGTTGCCGGAGGAGGATGAGGGAGGGGGCGGTGGGAGGAGGGCTGTCGGCAGAGGAGGGAGGAGGGAAGAGGGGGCAGCCAGAGGAGGAGGGGGAAGGGGGCGGCCGGAGGAGGAGGGAGGAGGAGGGATGGATGGAGTACCTCGGTGGAGGAGCAGCGTGGAGGCGGCGGACGACGGGGCATCAAACGACGGGGCATACGGGCGGGGGAGAGTGACTGAGAGGGAGAGTGAGAGGGGCGGCCATGTCGGGAGGATAAGGAAGGGTTAGTAGTAGCACGGGTTCGAGAAAAGTGCTACTACTATGGAGCATAGCAGTAGCGCTGGGTACGAATACACGCTGCTACTAAGTGGGGCTAGCCATGTGCACCCAGTTCAAACTTAGCAGCAACATGTTTTGCTAATACACGCTACTGCTAAAATGATAGCAGTAGCACGGTTTATTTACACGCGCTACTACTAAGTAGCAGTAGCGCATGATTTTGTCCAGCGCTACTGCTAAGATGCTGTGTATAAGGTTTTCCCTAGTAGTGAATAACTGTAATGGGATTCCAATCTGCATGAATTGGCCGTCCTCTACAGTTGGGATAGGTCTTCGGTCGGTGGACTTGCTGTACTTTTTACTGGAGTGGGATTTTTTTATGGCGCTGATGCTATGGCAACTGAAATCAGCATACCTTTTGCTGGAATGCAGGTCTTGTGTGGTGGGCTAGTGGTGTGGCTAGTGAAGTATGGGTACAGTTTGCTGGAGTCGGTCCTACATTTTATGTCATTGGATGTAGATCCAATATAAGTGGGGTGTTGTGTGATTTCTCCGGCACCGCCATGTTTTTCAAGGACTTTGCTGGTGCTCCTTCATGTTCGGCAATCACACTCTTCCTTTTTGTTGTCTGATGCACAAGAAGATCATTTGAGTGGAAAAACATGGTATGATGACAGATGGAATATGTATTAATAATGGATGGGCATGGCATCTTGACATATATGATGAGTAAACTAAGCAGATGGCGGTGCAACAAAGTAGATGAAATGCAAGATACGTGCAATCAATAAAACCTTGGCAAATTAGAGCAAGCACCTTGATGGGTGAACAAGACATGCCATCTGCCTTCGACTCCTCGAGGTCAGAATAGTCATTAAGATCATATTTTGAACAAAAATCTGTAGGTGGGGAGCGTTTGAGTTTCATTGCATCCAGAATGGAAATCAATGCCTTGGTGCCAATTTTGTATTCATTGTAGTGTTCCACAATATTCTTCTAATGCGCGCATTCTGATATTCATTGTGATTACGTACAATATCTGAGAAGCGTGAAAACATAAATAGTAGTGAGATTATCTTTGTAATGTAGAGGATATTCCAATATAGGGGCTCCCTGCAAACCCTTGTGTGCTATCACTAGATTCTGATGAGAGAGCCCATGTGTGTTGTACTATGGTGTGTGCATTAATATAATCTAGTAGAAGCGCACAAAAAATAGGCTCCATAAGTAAGGATAGTTGGCAGATGATAGGTTCATAATATATTGTATAGAGAGTTTATTGCCAAACCATGAGAACAGGAGCACACAACTACTTGGTAGATCGTAGTGTACATAAAAGGGGTACACCATAACCAGCATATATAAATCAGGAAAATGGAATTGGCTGGAAAATACAGTGTTGTATTACCACTACTAATTGAAAACCTATCGATCACGTACAAGCCAGCTCTATCAGCTGTTGACTGTAGATGTCCCTGCTCCCCTTCGTGACAAGGAACATACTGTACGTACTAAATACAGAATAACAAAAGAGCAACATGTTAAAGAACAAAAGAGGAAGCATATTCTTGAGGTTCTGCTTCTTTGCATACAATGTTGGTTGCCCACTCTTGATGAATCACAGCGCCCAAAGAAATGCAATTCCATGCTGTCTCTCTATATGTGGCCACATGCATTTGGAAAATCATCTGAGAGCATTAGCTGACCAATTAAATGTGTGTATGTTAAATAATATCAGTATCCACTACTACAGGATGGTCCAAACGCGACACTATGATCAGAGACCCTTCGACAAAATTGTGTGCGATGCCGTAATCGCAAATGGTGGTGTAAAAAACCCGTCAAAAAAGGTGCAAAACATTTGCGATGACGGATGCATCAAACACGGTTCAGATTTTAGTTGCGTGGCGATGCAGGGCATACGGTTCAGTTCAATTAACTGTTTGGGATGAGGAGGAATAAAAGAAACGGGAAGCCGGATGAAGGCGTGTGCGATATACAACATACGGTTCACTAGGATGAACTATGTGTGGTTAGGCAACACAATGGAAACGGTTGAACTGAACAAGATGTGTGTGATAAGCGGCAAACAGGTCCGTAATCAGAAATTTGTGTGAAGACCAATAAGAACAGAGACGATTGCTGCTAATAAGCCGTGTGATTTGCTCTGTCTACAGAAGAATAACATGTATATATATAACTGAAATAAACATTCAATTACACAAGTGACTATACAGATCATTCACACACACCTCAATAAACAATTGCATGCATTCTAAAGTAGAAGAAACGATCATCTAGTCATCTACTTCTTGTGACGCTCCCGCCACTGCTCTGTGGCTCGATCCCTCGTCTGGGGCAGGAAGAAGACAGTTCCTCATGTCAATGAACTGGCTGTACATCTCGTAGCTTGTGTACGCGTCCATGGCCATGTACTTGACATGTTGTTCATCCAGTCTCTCATGCCACACACTGTGCCAGGCGTTCTTGTCCTTATTGATATCATTCTTCATCTTCATGTAGTAGGGGTCGATGATGGCCGAGGCGAGGTCAACCAGGGAGTTCAGTTTGTTTTCGCTGCCCCGGGCCTTCTAGTGGTGCTGGATGTTGACAAGATTCGGACATTTCAAGCCCGAAACCTTGAGCCCTTTTAGATTGTTGGTGGTGTCCATCATAGCGAAACTGTAGTAGGAGTTGTTGATAAACCTGGAGAACTGCTCACAAGGCGTTGTGGCCAGGTGGTAGTGGTAGACGAGGACGTCATCTCGCACGCACAACTAGGCGACGATAACCTTCTGATCATGCCTGGCATGACCCATGGTGTACTCGAGGTCGAAGATAACCACTTGGTACTTGTCCTCGGCAAGGAACTGCTCCATAGTTTGGATGGAGCTCTCCACCAAGACCGGATCGTTTGTGTACACCACCGAGAGAGCCTTCCCCCTCACGTGGGTGTCCACGATGTGTTGCGTGGTGAACTGCCTGGCATTGTCGTCATCGGCCGCTGGGAGCTGGCTGTCTTCTCTGTATGTGTCCTCGTGGGTGTGCTTATTGTGTCATGTGAGACGAGAGATGAAGGTAAAGGGCCCCAGGAATAAAAGAGGGCCGGGCGGCGTGGATTCTCGGAGCATTCGCATGGCAGTTTTTGCAGCGGGTTGCTGCATCGTCATACCGCGCCCGGCGCAAACGCATGCACACGAATGTGCATGATTGTGCACCAGCCTCAAACACTGGCAGCACACGTGGAGGGATGAGGGCAGAGCACCTGGAGGGAACGAGAGCATAGAGCACGCGGCGGGACGTGAGCAGAGCGCTCCGCGTCCGCCTGAACCACAAGCAACCACACGCATAGAGTAGTTGAACACACATCAAATGGTCACCTACAAGTCGGCCGACAGTTGCGTCGCTGCGTAGAGAGCGGCCGTGTGCAACCATCTCCGTCTAGTCTATAGTCCCCTTTATATTATGTGCCATACTTTGCCCTAAAATTTCACCAACAAAATGCTAATGCATGTTATGAAAATTATATATGGAAACTAAGTTCAAATATGAATCCAACTATATAATCTTTGGTGACATGCAGTCATATTTTATTTGTTAGATCATACTTATAAACTAGGACGGGCGTATAGTAGGTAATTAAATCGCAAACATTTTTTGATTAACCGTATGTGTACGTGGCCTTTCATCCTCCTCTCGCACGTCTAGTCACCCCGTTGTCGCAGACGGCTTACAGCGCAAGCTTGCGCAGCGCACGGGGGCGTTCTTTTCGCCAAATGGTGGCGCCAATGAATCGTCAGTGAGCCCGTTCCCGTGAAACCTCGTAGGTTCCCGTGATAGCTTCCCGCCCGACTCGATGAAATCCCCCAAAATCCCGATGCTTCTCGGCCTGCTATAAAAACCCTCACGGCTGGCGAGTCCTGTGTCGCATTTTCCCCTCCCTCCCTGTAGCTTATCTCATATGCTTCTCCCACAATCGCCAATGGCACCGATCCGTCATTGTCGCTTAGCCACTTCGCCTTCATCAGAGGACAGCTCCAGCTAGGAGGCTACACCATGGCGGCGGCGCAGTGTAGTGCGCGTGGCGTCCCTGTTGGGTGTGCGCGGAACATCCACCACACGCTCCGCCGCCAGTGCCCGTTGGCACCTGTTGCCGACCACCATTACCGCCACACCACCGTCGAAAGCCAGGGCCATCGCCCGCTCTGCCGTCGCGGCCCGAAGGCGGAAGGTGGCTGTCGTGGCTACCACCCCACTGTTGGCTACCGTGGCCATCACCCGCTCCGCCACCATGGCCTGAAGGCGGGAGGTGGTGGTCGTGGCCGCCACCCCATCATCGACTGCCATGGCCGCCAGCCCACCATCAACCACCGGGGTCATCACCCACTACGCCATCGCCACCCGAAGGCGGGAGGCACAGGTGGATGCCCGCACGTGCATCAGCGACCTTGCACGCTACATCGAGTTCCTGCGGGAGAAGGAGGAGCGCCTCGTCGAGCATGCAAAGAGCCTTACCGCCGTCGTGGCTGCGGCACACGCCACCTCAGAGGTGAGGAATCAGGAGATCTATGAGGAGAACAACCGCTTCGAGAGGGGTCGTTTGGAGCGGCAGAGGGCGTTCGAGGTGAGAATCGCTGAAGCTGCAACAGTGGGAGGCACCGTATTGCGGTTGCCGAGCTCGTCAGTAGGCTCCTCCTCCTCCTCCTATTACTGAGCATGCTCGGTAGAGGAGAGGCAGCCGGAAGTAGTACAAAGTGAAGGAAATATGCCCTAGAGGCAATAATAAAGTTGTTATTTATATTTCCTTATATCATGGTAAATGTTTATTATTCAAGCTAGAATTGTATTAAATGGAAACTTAGTACATGTGTGAATACATAGACAAACAGAGTGTCCCTAGTATGTCTCTACTTGATTAGCTCGTTAATTAAAGATGGTTAAGTTTCCTAGCCATGGACATGTGCTGTCATTTGATGAATGGGATCACATCATTAGAGAATGATGTGATGGACTAGACCCATCCGTTAGCTTAACACTATGATCGTTTAGTTTATTGCTATTGCTTTCTTCATGACTTATACATGTTCCTATGACTATGAGATTATGCAACTCCCTAATACCGGAGGAACACCTTGTGTGCTATCAAACGTCACAACGTAAATGGGTGATTATAAAGATGCTCTATAGGTGTCTCCGTTGGTGTTTGTTGAGTTGGCATAGATCGAGATTAAGATTTGTCACTCCGTGTATCGGAGAGGTATCTCTGGGCCCTGTCGGTAATGCACATCACTATGAGCCTTGCAAGCAATGTGATTAATGAGTTAGTCACGGGATGATGCATTACGGAACGAGTAAATAGACTTGCCGGTGAAGAGATTGAACTAGGTATGATGATTCCGACGATCGAATCTCGGGCAAGTAATATACTGATGACAAAGGGAACAACGTATGTTGTTATGCGGTTTGACCGATAAAGGTCTTCGTAGAATATGTAGGAACCAATATGAGCATCCAGGTTCCGCTATTAGTTATTGACCGGAGATGAGTCTCGTTCATGTCTACGTTGTTCTTGAACCCATAGGGTCCGCACTCTTAACATTCGATGACGATATGTATTATGAGTTATCTGATTTGATGTACCGAAGGTTGCTTGGAGTCCCAGATGTGATCACGGACATGCCGAGGAGTCTCTAAATGGGCCTAATAGTGGAAGAGAGGAGGCAGGCCAAGGTGTGGCGCGCAACCCCCTAGCCCAAACCAAATAGGACTAGGGCTAGCGGGGCCGGACCCGCCTTTCCTTCTCTTCTTCCTCTCCTTCATTCTTCTCCTACTAGGACTTGGAAAGGGGGGAACCTACTCCTACTAGGAGTAGGATTCCTCCCCTAGGGCGCGCCCCTTGTGGCCGGCCCTCCTCCTCCTCCCCTCCTTTATATACGGGGGAGGGGCACCCCATAGACACAAGTTTATCTTTAGCCATGTGTGGTGCCCCCCTCCACAGTTTTACACCTCGGTCATATTGTCGTAGTGCTTAGGCGAAGCCCTGTGTCGGTAACTTCATCATCACCGTCAACACGCCGTCGTGCTGAGGGAACTCATTGATAACCCACAAGTATAGGGGATCAGAACAGTTTTTGAGGGTAGAGTATTCAACCCAAATTTATTGATTCGACACAAGGGGAGCCGAAGAATGTTCTCAAGTATTAGCAGCCGAGTTGTCAATTCAACCACACCTGGACACTTAATATCTGCAGCAAAGTGTTTAGTAGCAAAGTAATATGATAGTGGTGATAACGGTAACAAAAGGTAACAGTAGTAAAAGTAATGTTTTTCGTATTTTGTAGTGATGATAGCAATAGCAACGGGAAAGTAAATAAGCGGAGAACAATATATGGAAAGCTCATAGGGAATGGATCGGTGATAGAGAATTATGCCGGATGCGGTTCATCATGTAACAGTCATAACCTAGGGTGACACAGAACTAGCTCCAGTTCATTGATATAATGTAGGCATGTATTCGGAATATAATCATACGTGCTTATGGAAAAGAACTTGCATGACATCTTTTGTCCTACCCTCCCGTGGCAGCGGGGTCCTTACGGAAACTAAGGGATATTAAGGCCTCCATTTAGTAGTGAACTGGAACAAAGCATTAACACATAGTGAATACATGAACTCCTCAAACTATGGCCATCACCGGTAAGTATCCCGATTATTGTCACTTCGGGGTTAACAGATCATAACACATAATAGATGACTATAGACTTGCCAGATAGGATCAAAGAACACTCATATATTGATGAAAACATAATAGGTTCAGATCTAAAATCATGGCACTCGGGCCCTAGTGACAAGCATTAAGCATAGCAAAGTCATAGCAACATCAATCTCAGAACATAGTGGATACTAGGGATCAAACCCTAACAAAACTAACTCGATTACTTGACAGATCCCATCCAACCCATCACCGTCCAGCAAGCCTACGATGGAATTACTCACGCACGGAGGTGAGCATCATGAAATTGGTGATGGAGGATAGTTGATGATGACGATGGCGACGGATTCCCCTCTCCGGAGCCCCGAACGGACTCCAGATCAGCCCTCCCAAGAGGTTTTAGGGCTTGGCGGCGGCTTCGTATTGTAAAACACGATGATTTCTTCTCTCTGATTTTTTTCTCCTTGAAACTCAATATATGGAGGTGGAGTTGGAGTTGGAGAGGCAACAGGGGGCCCACGAGGTAGGGGGCGCGCCCCCACCCTCGTGAAGAGACGGTGGGCCCCCTGGCCTTCATCTTTGGCATGTATTTTTCCTATTTTCTGAAGAGTGGCTCCATGAAGTTTCAGGTCATTCCGAGAACGTTTGCTCCTGCACATAAATAACACCATGGTAATTCTGCTGAAAATAGCGTCAGTCCGTGTTAGTTCTATTCAAATCATGCAAGTTAGAGTCCAAAACAAGGGCAAAAGTGTTTGGAAAAGTAGATACGTTGGAGACGTATCAACTCCCCCAAGCTTAAACATTTGCTTGTCCTTAAGAAATTCAGTTGATAAACTGAAAGTGATAAAGAAAAACTTTCACAAACTCTGTTTGCTCTTGTTGTTGTAAATATGTAAAGCCAACATTCAAGTTTTCAGCAAAGATTATAACTAACCACATTCACAATAACGCATAGGTCTCAAGTTTACTCATATCAATGGCATAATCAACTAGCGAGGCATAATAATAAATCTCGGATGAGAACACTTTCTCAAAACAATCATAATATGATATAACAAGGTGGTATCTCGCTAACCCTTTCTGAGACCGCAAAACATAAATGCAGAGCATCTTTAAAGACCAAGGACTGACTAGACATTGTAATTCATGGTAAAAGAGATCCAGTCAAGTCATACTCAATGTAAACTAGCAGTAATGAATGCAAATGACGGCAGTGCTCTCCAACTCGTGCTTTTTAATAAGAGGATGATGACTCAGCATAAAAGTAAATTGATAGGCCCTTCGTAGAGGAAAGCAGGGATTTGTAGAGGTGCCAGAGGTCGGTTTTGAAACAGAGGTGAATAATATTTTGAGCGGTATACTTTCATTGTCAACATAACAACCAAGAGATGGCGATATATTCCATGCTACACACATTATAGGCAGTTCCCAAACAGAATGGTAAATTTTATACTCACCCTTCCACCAACAAGCATAAATCCATGGCTTCCTCGAAACAATGAGTGCCTCCAACTAACAAAAGTCCTAGGGGGAGTTTTGTTTGCAATTATTTTGATTTAGTTTGCATAAAGCATGGGACTGGGCATCCCGGTGACCAGCCATTTATCTCGTGAGTGAGGAGCGGAGTCCACTCCTCTTGAGAATAACCCGCCTAACATGGAAGATACAGACAACCCTAGTTGATACATGAGCTATTCGAGCATACAAAACAGGATATTTATTTGAAGGTTTAGAGTTTGGCACATACAAATTTACTTGGAACGGCAGGTAGATACCGTATATAGGTAGGTATAGTGGACTCATGTGGAATAACTTTGGGGTTTAAGGGATTTGGATGCACAAGCAGTATTCCCGCTTAGTACAGGTGAAGGCTAGCAAAAGACTGGGAAGCGACCAGCTAGAGAGCGACAACAGTCATGAACATGCATTAAAATTAATCAACACCGAATGCAAGCATGAGTAGGATATAATCCACCATGAACATAAATATCGTGAAGGCTATGTTGATTTTGTTTCAACTACATGCGTGAACATGTGCCAAGTCAAGTCACTTAAATCATTCAGAGGAGGATACCACCCTATCATACCACATCATAACCATTTTAATAGCATGTTGGCACCCAAGGTAAACCATTATAACTCATAGCTAATCAAGCATGGCACAAGAAACTATGATCTCTAGTTGTCATTGCAAACATGTTTATTCATAATAGGCTGAATCAGGAACGATGAACTAATCATATTTACAAAAACAAAAGAGGTCGAGTTCATACCAGCTTTTCTCATCTCAGCCAGTCCATCATATAACATCATAATTGCCTTTCACTTGCATGACCGAACGATGTGAATAATAATAATAGTGAACATGCATTGGACTAAGCTGGAATCTACATGCATTCAATAAACAGGAGAAGAAAAGGCAATATGGGCTCTTTTGCCGGATAAACAATAATGCATATAAGAGCCACTTCAACAATTTAATTATGGTCTTCTCCTATCGACCCCTAAAGAAAACAAAAGACATAAAACTATTTACACGGGATAGCTCCCAACAAGCAGAAGAAGAACATGAAATATTTTTGGGTTTTCTTTTTAATTACTACTAGAAGCATGGAAAGTAAATTAATTAAAAGCTACAACTATTTTTTAGTTTTTTCTTGTTTTATTAAACACACAAGAAGAAAGCATAAAAGGAAAGTAAACTAGCATGTATGATACAATGAAAAAGTATGAGCACCGACATCTAGCAATGAGTGTGTGAACATAATATGTCGGTGGAAATACGTACTCCCCCAACCTTAGGCTTTTGGCCTAAGTTGGTCTATGGCCACGCTTGGCCTGGAGGATATCCATAATAGTAGTTGGGGTCGTACTGCGATGCAGCGGCTATCGCTTGCTGAGCTGCAGCGTGGCAACGAGCGGCCTCCTCTCTCCTCTCGTACTCATCTGCCTCCTCTCTGGTAATAGTATATCCTCCTCTTGCCTGATAATCAAAGAAGGCAGGAGTAGGGAGAGTAATACGGACATCATGGTGTCTGTCAAAGATTACTCGATACTGGAGAGCTGATTCGTTCCTCTCGGCAAACTGGTGGTGAACCATAGCATTAAAATCTAGATAAGGAGGAGGTAATTCAATATCATCTTCGCGTATGGCTATACCAAGAAAATTAGCTACGTGGGTTGCATAAATTCCACCAAAGAAATCTCCATTAAGTCTATTAAGATGCAACCTACGTGCAACAATGGCTCCCAAATTATATGATTTGTCTCCTAACACAGCACTCCTAAGAATACTAAGATCGGGGACACACATGTGACATGCCTCATATTTACCATTAATGCATCTACCTATGAAGAGTGCAAAATAATGTATAGCAGGAAAGTGAATGCTCCCTATGGTAGCTTGTGTAATATATCTAGATTCTCCCACGGTTATTCTAGCAAGAAAATCTCTACATTCATATTTGCGAGGATCCCTTATACTACCCCATTGTGGAAGTTTGCAAGCAGTGGTAAAATCCTCTAAGTCCATAGTGTAAGATTTATCATAAAGATCAAACAGGACAGTTGGAGAATTACGTGGAGTTGAAAATTCAAACCTCCTCACAAAGGTATTGGTGAGATAGTGATACTGGCTGCACTTCTCTTCCTCGAAGCTCACAAGGTCAGCGTTACGCAAATATGCGCTGAATTCTTCCTTAATTCCCGCTCGATCCATAAAGTTCTCAGAAGGCCATTCACAAGGACGCACTGGAGCGTCTCTTGGTGGCTCTTCATCAGCATCACGCATTGCAAGCCTGGGTCCTTGCTTCCTTGAAGAACCACCTTGGAACATTTTCCTAAGCATATTTCTTCCTCTGAAAAATTCTGAAATTTTTTAGTAACTTCAAAATAAAAGTAAACCAAACTCAATAATATTGATAGCAACTACTCCTACAAGTGCCTAGGGCCTATATGATGCATCAAAACTACTTTGACCATATAAATTTGACATGCAAGCTCAAGAACAGGGTCACCTAAGCAGCAAAAATTTGCAATGAATAAAGCACTAGAACAAAAACTAATTGGACCAATGTCGAGTCACATACCAAGGAACAATCTCCCCAAGCAGTTTTGTGAGAGGTGCTTTGAGCAAGGAGATCGAAAATGGCAGCAAGATGAGCTAGAACTCGTGCTTGAGCTGGATATTCGTGTTTGTGGGAGGAATATGAAGTGTGTGGGTGCAAGAATAAGTGGAGGAGGGCCACCATGGGCCCACGAGGCAGGGAGGCGCGCCCTAGGGGGTGGGCATGCCCTCCACCCTCGTGGGCAGGTGGTTGACCCCCTGGTGTGTTCTCAGTTCCATAAATCCTCAAATATTCTAGAAAAAAATCATATTTAAATTTCTGGGCATTTGGAGAACTTCTATTTTCGAGGTATTTTTATATTGCACGGATAATCAGATAATAGACAGAAAAATATTTATTTTTATTTATTTATTATAAATAACAGAAAGTAAAAGTGGGGTACAGAAGATTGTGCCTTCTAGTTTCATCCATCTCATGATCATCAAAAGGAATCCACTAACAAGGTTGCTCAAGTCTTGTTAACAACTCATTCTGAATAACATGGAACCGGAGAAATTTTGATTAACACTATGTTACCTCAACGGGGATATGCACATCCCCAAGAATAAGAATATCATATTTCTTCTTGACAGTAGGAAGAGGAAATTCAAAACCTCCAAATATAATTGATGGATTTTTTCCAGTAGAGTTGATACTATGAACTTGAGGTTGTTTCCTCGGAAAGTGTATTGTATGCTCATTGCCATGAACATGAAAAGTGGCATTGCCTTTAGTGCAATCAATAACAGCCCCTGCAGTATTCAAAAAGGGTCTTCCAAGAATAATAGACATACTATCGTCCTCGGGAATATCAAGAATAACAAAGTCCGTTAAAATAGTAACGTTTGCAACTACAACAGGCACATCCTCACAAATACCGACAGGTATAGCAGTTGATTTATCAGCCATTTGCAAAGATATTTCAGTAGGTGTCAACTTATTCAAATCAAGTCTACGATATAAAGAGAGAGGCATAACACTAACACCGGCTCCAAGATCACATAAAGCAGTTTTAACATAGTTTCTTTTAATGGAGCATGGTATAGTGGGTACTCCTGGATCTCCAAGTTTCTTTGGTATTCCACCCTTAAAAGTATAATTAGCAAGCATGGTGGAAATTTCAGCTTCCGGTATCTTTCTTTTATTTGTAATAATATCTTTCATGTACTTAGCATAAGGATTGGTTTTGAGCATATCAGTTAATCGCATACGCAAAAAGATAGGTCTAATCATTTCAGCAAAGCGCTCAAAATCCTCATCATCCTTTTTCTTGGATGGTTTGGGAGGAAAAGGCATGGGTTTCTGAACCCATGGCTCTCTTTCTTTACCATGTTTCCTAGCAACAAAGTCTTTCTTATCATAACGTTGATTCTTTGATTGTGGGTTATCAAGATCAACAGCAGGTTCAATTTCTATATCATTATCATTACTAGGTTGAGCATCATCATGAACATTATTAACATTACTAGTTTCAGGTTCATTACCAGATTGAGTTTCAGCATCAGAAATAGAAATATCATTTGGATTCTCAGGTGTTTCAACAATAGGATCACTAGAAGCATGCAAAGTCCTATCATTTTTCTTTTTCTTCTTTTTAGAAGAACTAGGTACATCTATATTATTTCTGTGAGAATCTTGCTCAATTCTCTTAGGGTGGCCTTCAGGATACAAAGGTTCCTGAGTCATTCTACCAGTTCTAGTAGCCACTCTAACAGCATTATCATTATCTTTACTATTCAATTCATTGAGCAAATCATTTTGAGCTTTAAGTACTTGTTCTACTTGAGTGGTAACCATAGAAGCATGTTTACTAATAAGTTTAAGTTCACCTTTAACATTAGCCATATAATCACCCAAGTGTTCAAGCATATTTGAATTGTATTTCAATTGTCTACCAAAATAAGCATTAAAATCTTCTTGCTTAGCTATAAATTTATCAAACTCATCTAAGCATGGGCTAGCAAATTTAGTAAATGGGATTACAGCTTTATCGTATCTATAGAGAGAATTTACCTTTACTACCTGTGTCGGGTTATCAAGACCATGAGTTTCTTCAATAGGTAAAGGATTAAGATTATATGTTTCTTCAACAGGCGGTAAATTAAGACCATGTATTTCTTCAATAGGAGGTAAATTCTTAACATCTTCAGCTTTAATACCTTTTTCTTTCATAGATTTCTTTGCCTCTTGCATATCTTCAGGACTGAGAAATAGAATACCCCTCTTCTTCGGAGTTGGTTTAGGAATAGGCTCAGGAATTGGCTCCGGAGGTGTCCAATTATTTTCATTTGTCAACATATTATTCAATAGAATTTCAGCTTCATCCGGTGTTCTTTCCCTGAAAACAGAACCAGCACAACTATCCAGGTAATCTCTGGAGGCATCGGTTAGTCCATTATAAAAGATATCAAGTATTTCATTTTTCTTAAGAGGATGATCAGGCAAAGCATTAAGTAATTGGAGAAGCCTCCCCCAAGCTTGTGGGAGACTCTCTTCTTCAATTTGCACAAAATTATATATATCCCTTAAAGCAGCTTGTTTCTTATGAGCAGGGAAATATTTAGCAGAGAAGTAATAAATCATATCCTGGGGACTACGCACACAACCAGGATCAAGAGAATTAAACCATATCTTAGCATCACCCTTTAATGAGAACGGAAATATTTTAAGGATATAAAAGTAACGAGTTCTCTCATCTTTAGTGAACAGGGTGGCTATATCATTCAATTTAGTAAGATGTGCCACAACAGTTTCAGATTCATAACCATGAAAAGGATCAGATTCAACCAAAGTAATTATATCAGGATCAACAGAGAATTCATAATCCTTATCAGTAACAAAGATAGGTGAAGTAGCAAAAGCAGGGTCAGGTTTCATTCTAGCATTTAGAGATTGCTTACTCCATTTAGCTAATAATCTTTTGAGTTCATTTCTATTTTGGCAAGCTAAAATAGCTAAAGAAGCTTCTTGATCAAAGACATAACCCTTAGGAATAACAAGTGATTCTTCATCATCACTTTCATCAGTATCATCAGATTCAATATTTTCAATTTCTCTAGCCCTAGCAAGTTGTTCATCAAGAAAATCACTAAGTGGCATAGTAGTATCAGGCATAGAGGTAGTTTCATCATAAGTATCATGCATAGCAGAAGTGGCATCATCAATAACATGCGACATATCAGAACGAATAGCAGAAGCAGGTGTAGGTGTCGCAAACTTACTCATAACAGAAGGTGAATCAAGTGCAGAGCTAGATGGCAGTTCCTTACCTCCCCTCGTAGTTGAGGGATAGATCTTGGTTTTTGGATCTCTCAAGTTCTTCATAATGATAAGCAGATATATATCCCAAGTGACTCAAAGAATAGAGCTATGCTCCCCGGCAACGGCGCCAGAAAATAGTCTTGATAACCCACAAGTATAGGGGATCGCAACAGTTTTCGAGGGTAGAGTATTCAACCCAAATTTATTGATTCGACACAAGGGGAGCCAAAGAATATTCTCAAGTATTAGCAGCTGAGTTGTCAATTCAACCACACCTGGAAACTTAATATCTGCAGCAAAGTGTTTAGTAGCAAAGTAATATGATAGTAGTGATAACGGTAGCAAAAGGTAACAGTAGTAAAAGTAATGTTTTTGGTATTTTGTAGTGATGATAGCAATAGCAACGGGAAAGTAAATAAGCGAAGAACAATATATGGAAAGCTCGTAGGCAATGGATCGGTGATGGAGAATTATGCCGGATGCGGTTCATCATGTAACAGTCATAACCTAGGGTGACACAGAACTAGCTCCAGTTCATTGATATAATGTAGGCATGTATTCCGAATATAGTCATACGTGCTTATGGAAAAGAACTTGCTTGACATCTTTTGTCCTACCCTCCCGTGGCAGCGGGGTCCTTACGGAAACTAAGGGATATTAAGGCCTCCTTTTAATAGAGAACCGAAACAAAGCATTAACACATAGTGAATACATGAACTCCTCAAACTACGGTCATCACCGATAAGTATCCCGATTATTCTCACTTTGGGGTTAACGGATCATAACACATAATAGGTGACTATAAACTTGCCAGATAGGATCAAGAACACTCATATATTGATGAAAACATAATAGGTTCAGATCTGAAATCATGGCACTCGGGCCCTAGTGACAAGCATTAAGCATAGCAAAGTCATAGCAACATCAATCTCAGAATATGGTGGATACTAGGGATGAAACCCTAACAAAACTAACTCAATTACATGATAGATCCCATCCAACCTATCACCGTCCAGCAAGCCTACGATGGAATTACTCACGCATGGCGGTGAGCATCATGAAATTGGTGATGGAGGATGGTTGATGATGACGATGGTGACGGATTCCCCTCTCCGGAGCCCTGAACGGACTCCAGATCAGCCCTCCCGAGAGGTTTTAGGGCTTGGCGGCGGCTCTGTATCGTAAAACGCGATGATTTCTTCTCTCTGATTTTTTTTCTCCCCGAAACTCAATACATGGAGGTGGAGTTGGAGTCGAAGAGGCAACAGGGGGCCCACGAGGTAGGGGGCGCGCCCTAGGGGGCAGGCGCACCCCCACCCTCGCGAAGAGATGGTGGGCCCCTGGCCTTCATCTTTGGCAGGTGTTTTTCTTATTTTCTCAAAAGTGACTCTGTGAAGTTTTAGGTCATTCCAAGAACGTTTGCTCCTGCACATAAATAACACCATGGTAATTCTGCTGAAAACAGCATCAGTCCGGGTTAGTTCCATTCAGATCATGCAAGTTAGAGTCCAAAACAAGGGTAAAAGTGTTTGGAAAAGTAGATACGTTGGAGACGTATCACTCACCCTCGGCCTCAGCTGGATCAAGAGTACGAGGGACGTCACCGCGCTGAACGTGTGCAGATCGCGGAGGTGTCGTGCGTTCGGTACTTGATTGGTTGGATCACGAAGACGTTCGACTACATCAACAGTGTTACTAAACGCTTCCGCTTACGGTCTACGAGGGTACATAGACACACTCTCCCCTCTCATTGATATGCATCTCCTAGATAGATATTGCGTGATCGAAGGAAATTTTTTGAAATACTGCGTTTCCCAACAGTGGCATCCGAGCCAGATCTATGCGTAGATGTTACATGCACGAGTAGAATAGAAAGAGTTCTGGTGATAATAGTCATACTGCTTACCAGCATGTCATACTTTGATTCGGCGGTATTGTTGGATGAAGCGGCCCAGTCCGACATTACATGATAGCGTTCATGAGACTGGTTCTACTGACATACTTCGCACACATGTGGCTAGTGGGTGTTTGTTTCTTCAACTTTAGTTGAATCGAGTGTGACTACGCCCGGTCCTTGTTGAAGGTTAAAACAACACATTTGACGAAAAATCGTTGTGGTTTTTGATGCGTAGGTAAGAACGGTTCTTTCTAAGCCCGTAGCAGCCACGTAAAACTTGCAACAACAAAGTAGAGGATGTCTAACATGTTTTTGCATGGCATATTGTGATGTGATATGGTCAAGATGTGATTATATAAATTGTTGTATGAGATGATCATGTTTTGTAACAAAGTTATCGGCAACTAGCAGGAGCCATATGGTTGTCTCTTTATTGTATGAAATGCAATTGCCATGTAATTGCTTTACTTTATCACTATGAGGTAGCGATAGTCGTAGAAGCAATAGTTGGCGAGACGACAACGATGCTACGATGGAGATCAAGGTGTCAAGCCGGTGACGATGGTGATCATGACGGTGCTTTGGAGATGGAGATCAAAGGCACAAGATGATGATGGCCATATCATATCACTTATATTGATTGCATGTGATGTTTATCATTTATGCATCTTATTTTTCTTAGTATGGCGGTAGCATTATAAGATAATCTCTCACTAAATTTCAAGGTATAAGTATTCTCCCTGAGTATGCACCGTTGTTGTTGGGGATCGTAGCAGAAATTTAAAATTTTCTACGCATCACCAAGATCAATCTATGGAGTCATCTAGTGACAAGAGAGAGAGAGAGAGGAGTGCATCTACATACCCATGTAGATCGCGAGCGGAAGCGTTCAAGAGAGCAAGGTTGATGGAGTCGTACTCGTCGGGATCCAAATCACCGATGATCCTAGTGCCGAACGGACGGCACCTCCGCGTTCAACACACGTACGGAGCGGAGACGTCTCCTCGTTCTTGATCCAGCAAGGGGGAGGATAAGTTGATGGAGATCCAGTAGCACGACGGCGTGGTGGTGGAAGCAACGGGATTCCAGCAGGGCTTCGCCAAGCGCTACTGGAGGAGGAAGAGGTGTCATGGGAGGGAGAGGGAGGCGCCAGGGCTTAGGGTGCGGCTGCCCTCCCTCCCCTCCAGTATATATAGGGGCTAGTGGGGCGCATGACCCCTTGGAGATCCCATATAGAGGGGGGGCGGCGGCCCCTCGGGGGGCAACGACCCCCTTAGGGTTTCCAACCAGGGGGCGCATGCCCCCTCGAGTGGCAATGACCCCCTAGGGTTTCCCACCCTAGGCGCCTTGGGCCCTTGGGTGGGGCACACCAGCCCACCAGGGGCTGGTTCCCACGCCACTTCAGCCCATGGGGCCCTCCGGGATAGGTGGCCCCACCCGGTAGACCCCTGGGACCCTTCCAGTTGTCCCGGTACAATATCGTTGACCCCCGAAACTCTCCCGATGGCCGAAACTGGACTTCCTATATATATAAATATTTACCTCCTGACCATTCCGGAACTCCTTGTGACGTCGGGGATCTCATCCAGGACTCCGAACAACTTTCGGTTAACCGCATACTAATATCTCTACAACTCTAGCGTCACCGAACCTTAAGTGTGTAGACCCTATGGGTTTGGGGGACACATAGACATGACCGAGACAACTTTCCGGTCAATAACCAACAGCGGGATCTGGATACCCATGTTGGCTCCCACATGCTCCACGATAATCTCATCGGATGAACCACAATGTCGAGGATTCAATCAATCCCGTGTACAATTCCCTTTGTCTATCGGTACGATACTTGCCCGAGATTCGATCGTCGATATACCGATACCTTGTTCAGTCTCGTTACGGCAAGTCTGTTTACTCGTTCCCGTAACACATCATCCCATGAACAACTCCTTGATCACATTGAGCTCATTATGATGATGTCCTACCGAGTGGGCCCAGAGATACCTCTCCGTCATACGGAGTGACAAATCCCAGTCTCGATTTGTGCCAACCCAAAAGAAACTTTCGGGGATACCCGTAGTGTACCTTTATAGCCACCCAGTTACGTTGTGACGTTTGGCACACCCAAAGTACCCTTACGGTATCTGGGAGTTGCACGATCTCATGGTCTAAGGAAAGGATACTCGACATTAGAAAAGCTTTAGCAGACGAACTACATGATCTTGTGCTATGCTTAGGATTGGGTCTTGTCCATCACATCATTATCCTAATGATGTGATCCCGTTATCAATGACATCCTAATTCCATTGTTAGGAAACTGTAACCATCTATTGATCAACAAGCTAGTCAACTAGAGGCTCACTAGGGACATGTTGTGGTCTATGTATTCACACATGTATTACAATTTCCAGATAACACAATTACAGCATGAACAATAGACAATTATCATGAACAAGGCAATATAATAATATCCATTTTATTATTGCCTCTAGGGCATATTTCCAACAGTTGCTACTGTTCGTCGTGTTGAGACACCATGTCATGATCGGGTGTGATAAGCTCTACGTTCACATATGCTACCTCTTGAGCACTTGCGTTGGTTTTCCCTTGAAGAGAAAAGGGTGGTGCAGCAAAGTAGCGTAAGTATTTCCCTCAGTTTTTGAGAACCAAGGTATCAATCTAGTAGGAGGCTACGCGCGAGTCCCTCGCACCTACACAAAACAAATAAATCCTCGCAACCAACATGATAAGGGGTTGTCAATCCCTACACGTCACTTATGAGAGTGAGATCTGATAGATATGATAAGATAATATTTTTGGTATTTTTGTGATAAAGATGCAAAGTAAAATAAAAGCAATGAAAATAACTAAGTATTGGAAGATTAATATGATGAAGATAGACCCGGGGGCCATAGGTTTCACTAGTGGCTCCTCTCAAGAGCATGGGTATTTTACGGTGGGTGATCGAATTACTGTTGAGCAATTGACAGAATTGAGCATAGTTATGAGAATATCTAGGTATGATCATGTATATAGGCATCACGTCCAAGACAAGTAGACCGACTCCTGCCTGCATCTACCACTATCACTACAACAAGAACCCCCCTTTAGCAACGCATCGATGCATTGTCGTTTGTCCCTATAACCGTTGCTAAGGTCTACACCAACGGATTCATATGCGTGGCATTGCAAGGGTTTACAACAATGTATATAGATCCGTTGGTAATCTAGGAAATAATGCATTGCAAGGCAACAACGGATTCATGCAACGCTTCTATGCGTTGGTGTTTGCAAAATAGAATACCTCCATATAATCATTTATAACACTGTTGTTCTGTGCACTAGTGCTTAAACAATAGAATAACCTTCATATATAATCATTGATGACAGTAGGTAGTTCTAATGGCAGTGCAAAGTAGTCCCTCCATAAAGAAATATAAGAGCGTTTAGATCACTAAACACTCTTATATTTGTTTACAGAGGGAGTACAACTTTAGTGAAATTAGATAGAGTCGAAATGAAAGTGATATTTTGATTCAATAGAACAATCTAGTACATTACAATGCAAGTATCATCATTTAGGAGTACATCACTTCCTTATAGAAAAATAGAAACAATCTAACATTCAAAGAACTGTGTTGTTTCTCCTCCAAGTATCATGAATCATCATAAATTCTCCAAGATCCAACTAATCATCTAGCATTGAAATTATCAACCTGCAAAAAGAATCATAATACTATTTAGGCATAAATTCGAAATTAAGCTTAAAAATATACATAGGATACACTATACCTAAAAGGATCGACATAAAAATTAGCAACTGTGCAAGAAAAGATTGTTGGGGAGGGGGCATAATCTTATGTATGTCTAACAAATAACTTAGTAGGAGTACATGTTAAAACATGGATTATCTTTGACCAATCAGATGCACCTGTTCATTGTGAACAACCAGCAACATGTATTCCCTACTAACAATTGTCCAAAGATTATATTATATCAACAACAATATGAATTCCAAAATCTGATATTTCTGTTTTCCAAAGGTTTCAACATTAAATAGTTTTGTGTCACCAGTACTCACGTACTACTCATGCTTGGTATTATGTATTAGGAGAAAAAACTCAATGGCAGCAGCTCAAAAATCAGTAACTAATCTACATCTCACAAAACTCGTAGTTACCTAAGAACTACAATGTCACATTAGAAGTTCTCAATTCAAGAATAAGATTCTTAAAACCAGTAGAAGAAACAACATGAAAAAGAAACGCATTACTTGATTTGGCTTCTCTAAGAAAAAGTAGTGGAGTTTTGCTTCTAGAAAAGGTAGAATCCAAGCTGTTTACAGGGAAATAAAAATAATTTAATGTGGCGCTATGTAATTCTTCAAGACCAACCTAGCACTAAAGCTAAATAAATATTTAAGAAAGTGCATCAGGGGTGACCTATGTAATGGCTGAACAATCTGAATCAAAGAAAACCTAAGTAATGGATGAACAATTTTATATTAGTACATACCCAGTTTGAAGAAACGCTACCCACTTGCCTTTGCTGCCAATGTGGCATATCATATAACCAAGAGAATCTGATCTTTGTCACAATTCAGCTCCATAATCATGTATCATTTACCATGTCGTCGAATAACTGAATATCAATACCTATATGAACCTAGAAAATATGGGCCTGGACAAAAGTTAAGACCGGAAAAATAGACATATATTGGCACACTTAACTAACAAAGACTCATTGGACCAGTTAGTGTAAAAATTAAGGACATGGAATAAATAAGAATGCAACATCATGAGGAGAAGATGATGGAAATGGAGACATTAGTGGCCTGAACCAGGGATGGTTTATCAAGTAAGCGAATGGGTTGCCCCACCTTCTGCGATGATGTCGTAAGCTCTATATTTCCATCTGCCCCTGAAGCTGCACACCATTAAAGCAAGTTAATCCCGTACGCGATCATCCAAGGCAAGTTAAAGATTTCAACACAATCTCTATTTGCGCATCTATTATCAACAGTTTGAAACCCGACTTGTAGGACAGTTGCATACCAACAACACGATTACTGCAAGTGTTTAGAGACTAAAAGATTGTTAGCTGACATCTTGCAGGCACAAAATATACAAGGGAAATAAACATATGATGAGGTACAGGTGGAACAAATAATAAAAACAACTGTAAGTAAAAGGGACCATGGAAGCAGTAAGGAGCTAGAAGGTTCCATGATTATTATTGTACGCATTGTAAAACATACATATCTTCTTTATTTTTATTTGGGAATGTATTTTATCTTCTAAATTTATTATTTTGGAATTCATATTATCTTCTATCTACTATATTTGTACTATAAGGAGCAGCAAAATCAGCAGCAGCGGCAATAGCTTTCAGTGGCAGTAGCAATAGCAACCAGCAGCGGTGGCAAACAATCAGCGTCAGCGTCAGCGGAGTAGGTACTAAGGAGCAGGAAAATCAGCAGTGGTGGCAATACCAATCAACGATAGTAGCAAACAATCAGTGTCCCCAAGAGCTGTACTTTCCATCAGCACGCACAGACCACATAGACACAGACACATGAGCCAAGCACGCACGCATCTGCAGGTAAACACACGCAGGGCCACCAGAGCAAGACGATGCAGGGCACGAAAATAAAAATCCAAAAAGAGCACCATCATCGTCGAAGGCTTTGCGAGCCGCAAGAACCAGCCACGTGCGCGGGATCCAATTGGCAGTTCAGGAGCATCACTGCAGCTCCACCCCATGCTCCTCTAACCTCGGCCCGTCTCCACTGCTGGCTACCACTGAGATAAGGGAGAAGCACCCTACATCACAGCTTGTTTCAGATCCATGCCCGAGCCGGCAGCAGCAACCCGGGGTAGTGGCCTCCAAAACAAAGGCGAGCGAGCTACGCTGGTGATCTGCGTCAACTAGGGTTACTGCAAGGATGCAAGTAGTGGCATGGAAGACATTGCCATGGAGGAATATAGGAGGAGAGCACTGAGGGAGAGACTGGCCTATGAGCGAAGGCGCGGGACATCGCTAGATCTGGTGGCGGCGGCTCGCAATGGAAGTTAGGTTAGAGAGAGGGGAATCGGGGAGAGGAGATGGCGAATAGAAATTTGGCTGAGTGGTTTGGGTGGACGAGGTATTGATGGAGGTGTGGGTACGGGGAGGTTTGATTTTTTTAGGAACAAAGGAGGTTAGCTCTAAGCGCGGAACAAAGTGTGGGAGGTGGGAGGTGGGAGAAACAAGAGATCCTGTAATATTGTTGGTACAAATGCGTTGCTGTAGGGGGGTGTTTGTTGTAGTGTATTACTCCACACATCGACTGCTATCCAGCATGCATCTAGAGTATTAAGTTCATAAGAACAGAGTAATGCCTTAAGCAAGATGACATGATGTAGAGGGATAAATTCATGCAATATGATAAAAGAAAACCATCTTGTTATCCTTGATGGCAACAATACAATGCGTGCCTTGCCGCCCCTACTGTCACTGGGATAGGACACCGCAAGATTCAACCCAAAGCTAAGCACTTCTCCCATTGCAAGAAAGATCAATCTAGTAGGCCAAACCAAACTGATAATTCGAAGAGACTTGCAAATATAACCAATCATACATAAAAGAATTCAGAGAAGATTCAAATATTTTTCATAGATAAACTTGATCATAAACCCACAATTCATCGGTCTCAACAAACAAATCGCAAAAAGAAGATTACATCAAATAGATCTCCACAAGAGAGGGGGAGAACTTTGTATTGCAATCCAAAAAGAGAGAAGAAGCCATCTAGCTAATAACTATGGACCCGAAGGTCTGAAGTAAACTACTCACACTTCATCGGAGAGGCTATGGTGTTGATGTAGAAGCCCTCCGTGATCGATGCCCCCTCTGGCGGGGCTCTGGAACAGGCCCCAAGAAGGGATCTCGTGGATACAGAAAGTTACGACGGTGGAATTAGGGTTTTGGCTTCGTATCTGATCATTTGGGGGTACGTAGGTATATATAGGACGAAGGAGTACGTCAGTGGAGCAACAAGGGGCCCACGAGGGTGGAGGGCGCGCCTGGGGGAGGGGGTAGGCACGCCCCCCTACCTCGTGGCCTCCTCTTTTGTGTCTTGACGTAGCGTCCAAGTCTCCCGGGTCTTGTTCATTGACAAAATCACGTCCCCGAAGGTTTCATTCCGTTTGGGCTCCGTTTGATATTCCTTTTCTTCGAAACCCTAAAATAGGAAAGAAAAACAATTCTGAGCTGGGCCTCCGGTTAATAGGTTAGTCCCAAAAAAATATAAAAGTGGATAATAAAGCCCAATAATGTCCAAAACAGTAGATAATATAGCATGGAGCCATCAAAAATTGTAGATACGTTGGAGACGTATCAAGCATCCCCAAGCATAATTCCTGCTCGTCCTCGAGTAGGGAAATGATAAAAATAGAATTTTTGATTTGGAATGCTACTTGGCATAATTTCAATGTAATTCTTCTTAATTGTGGGATGAATATTCAGATCCGTAAGATTCAAGACAAAAGTTTAATATTGACATAAAAATAATAATACATCAAGCATACTAACTAAGCAATTATGTCTTCTCAAAATATCATGGCCAAAGAAAGTTATCCCTACAAAATCATATAGTCTGGCTATGCTCTATCTTCACCACACAAAGTATTTAAATCATGCACAACCCCGACGACAAGCCAAGCAATATGACAATATATCTCAGAATGGCTATGGAAATGCCATGATAGGTAGGTATGGTGGCTGTTTCGAGGAAGGTATATGGTGGGTGTATGATACCGGCGAAAGGTGCGCGGTATTAGAGAGGCTAGAAATGATGGAAGGGTGAGAGTGTGTACGATCCATGAACTCAACAATAATCATAAAAAACTCATATACTTATTGCAAAAATCTACAAGTTATCAAAGCAAAGTATTACGTGCATGATCCTAGGGGGATAGATTGGTAGGAAAAGACCATCGCTCGTCCCTGATCGCCACTCATAAGGAAGACAATCAATAAATAAATCATGCTTCGACTTCATCACATAACGGTTCACCATACGTGCATGCTACGGGAATCACAAACTTTAACACAAGCATTTCTCAAATTCACAACTACTCAACTAGCATGACTCTAATATCACCATCTCCATATCTCAAAACAATTGTCAAGCATCAAACTTCTCATAGTATTCAACACACTCATAAGAGAATTTTATTATTAATCTTGTATGCCTAGCATATAAGGATTATTTAAGAAAATTACCATGTTATTTAAGACTCTCAAAATAATATAAGTGAATCATGAGAGATCAATAAGTTTCTATAAAACAAATCCACCACCGTGCTCTAAAAGATATAAGTGAAGTACTAGAGCAAAACTATATAACTCAAAAGATATAAGTGAAGCACATAGAGTACTCTAATAATTTCCCAATAATGTGTGTCTCTCTCAAAAGGTGTGTACAGAAAAGATGATTGTGGTAAACTAAAAAAAAAAGACTCAAATCATACAAGACGCTCCAAGCAAAACACATATCATGTGGTGAATAAAAATATAGATCCAAGTAAAGTTGCCGATAGAAGTAGACGAAAGAGGGGATGCCTTCCGGGGCATCCCCAACCTTTGGCTTTTAGGTGTCCCTAGATTATATTGGGGGTTCCATGGGCATCCCCAAGCTTAGGCTCTTGCTACTCCTTGTTTCATAATCCATCAAATCTTTACCCAAAACATGAAAACTTCACAACAAAAAACTTAAAGAAGAAAATCTCGTGAGCTCTGTTAGCGAAAGAAAACAAAAGACCACTTCAAGGTACTGTAATGAACTCATTCTTTATTTATATTGGTGTTAAACCTACTGTATTCCAACTTCTCTATGGTTTATAAACTATTTTACTAGCCATAGATTCATCAAAATAAGCAAACAACACACGAAAAACAGAATCTGTCAAAAACAGAACAGTCTGTAGTAATCTGTAGCTAGCGCAAGATCTGGAACCCCAAAAATTCTAAAATAAATTGCTGGACGTGAGGAATTTATCTATTAATCATCTGAAAAAATAATTAACTAAATATCTCTTTCCAAATAAAAATGGCAGCAGTTCTCGTGAGTGCTAAAGTTTCTGTTTTTTTACAGCAAGATTAACAAGACTTTCCCCAAGTCTTCCCAATGGTTCTACTTGGCACAAACACTAATTAAACACAAAAAACACAACCAAAACAGAGGCTAGATAAATTATTTATTACTAAACAGGAGCAAAAATCAAGGAATAAAACTAAAATTGGGTTGCCTTCCAATAAGCGCTATCGTTTAACGCCCCTAGCTAGGCATAAAAAGCAAGGATAGATCTAGGTATTGCCATCTTTGGTAGGCAATCCATAAGTGGCTCTCATAATAGATTCATAAGGTAATTTAATTTTCTTTCTAGTAAAGTGTTCCATGACTTTCCTTAACAGGAATTGGAATCTAATATTTCTTTCCTTCATATCAATAATTGCACCAATCGTTCTAAGGAAAGGTCTACCAAGAATAATAGGACATGAAGGATTGCAATCTATATCAAGAACGATAAAATCTACGGGCACATAATTCCTATTTGCAACAATAAGAACATCATTAATTCTTCCCATATGTTTCTTAATAGTGGAATCCGCAAGGTGCAAGTTTAGAGAGCAATCATCAAAATCACGGAAACCTAACAAATCACACAAAGTCTTTGGAATCGTGGAAACACTAGAACCCAAATCACACAAAGCATGGCATTCATGATCTTTAATTTTAATTTTAATAGTTGGTTCCCACTCATCATAAAGTTTTCTAGGGATAGAAACTTCCAACTCAAGTTTTTCTTCATAAGATTGCATCAAAGCATGAACGATATGTTTGGTAAAAGCTTTATGTTGGCTATAAGCATGAGGAGAATTTCGCACGGATTGCAACAAGGAAATACAATCTATCAAATAGAAATTATCATAATTAAATTCCTTGAAATCCAAAATAGTGGGTTCATCAATATTTAAAGTTTTGATCTCTTCAATCCAACTTTTATCAATTTTAGCATCAAGATCTAAAAACTCCGAATTCTTGGAACGCCTTCTATGTAAAGGTGGATCATATTCAGTCGCATCATTATCAATATTCATATTGAAAAACAAATATTTAATAGGGGACACATCTATAACTTTTAGATCTTCATCTTTATTATCATGGAAACTAGAAGAACACACTCTTGTAAAGGAATCTTTCTTAGCACGAATCCTAGCGGTTCTTTCTTTCACTCATCAAAGGAAATTCTCATGGCTTTGAGAGACTCATTGATATCATGCTTAGGTGGAATATATCTAAGTTTCAAATAATCAACATCAAGAGAAATTCTATCAACGTTCCTAGCCAACTCATCAATCTTAAGCAATTTTTCTTCAATCAAAGCATTGAAATTCTTTTGCGAAATTAGAGGGCATCTTATTATAATTTCCATAACAATTGTTGCAGGAATTACCATAATTATTAGAGGAATTACTAGGATAAGGCCTAGGATTAAAGTTTCCTCTATATGTGTTGTTACCAAAATTGTTCCTACCAACAAAATTAACATCCATAGGTTCATTATTATTCTCAATCAAAGTAGACAAAGGCACATCATTAGGATCGGAAGAAACACTTTTATTAGCAAATAATTTCATAAGTTCATCCATCTTTCCACTCAAAACATTAATTTCTTCTATCGCATGCACTTTCTTATTAGTAGATCTTTCAGTGTGCCATTGAGAATAATTAACCATAATATTATCTAGGAGTTTAGTAGCTTCCCCTAAAGTGATTTCCATAAAAGTGCCTCCCACGGCCGAATCTAAAAGATTTCTAGAAGCAAAAGTCAATCCGGCATCAAAATTTTTTATAATCATCCACAAATTCAAACCATGAGTAGGGAAATTACGTATCATTAATTTCATCCTCTCCCAAGCTTGTGCAACATGTTCATGATCAAGTTGCTTAAAATTCATAATATCGTTTCTAAGACGAAAACTAAGCTTGTATAATCTTCCAAGCTTGTATAATCTTCCACAAGTGCATGCTGGATAGTGGTCGATGTGTGGAGTAATAGTTGTCTAAGAAGAAAGATGATCTTAGAGGGAGGAAAATACTTAGAGATAAAAGAATATTTGCACTTACACTACAAGAAATATGTCAACTAGTGACCTTCTGTGAGTGACCCTGGAAGAATTGGTCGTAGATCTATGATCATTTCAGACCAATTGGTCAAAAGCTGTTCGGGGGGCTCCAAACCCTAAACCATTGCGACCATTTTGGTCAGAAAGTTCGTAATTTCCTTACACGAATTGGTCATAAAGCAAATAGTGCTGGTCCGCTGCCTTATTTCTAGTTGTTAACGACCAATATAGATGGTCATAGCCTTGTAGATTGTGGTGGGTTGTGATGACTAGGCGCCATCTCATCAGTTTTGCCTATGTGTCATGTCCATGTGTCAATTTTTGCTCTAGGTTGTGAAGCAACCTATATTTCTGTTATTGCAAAAATTCCCAAAAAACTCTCATAAATTGTTTGGATCATATCTTCATCAGATATGTCAAAAACCTTCCTTGCCTAGTTCAAAAATAACTCAAAAATATTCATTTTCCTATTCTGTTCAGAGCAGCACCTTGTGAAGGAAGTACCACTTTGGCATGTCCAAATGGTATCCATTTTCTATAGTGCTTTCCTATGCCCAAATAACCATCCTCCACCAAATGCCAGCTCAATGCGTTCATTGTTTTGAGCCCAGCTTCAACATTCGTATTTATGTCGGGTGTGGTACTTTGCAAAGCAAGTACCACCTAGACTCCTCCTTTTGAGCTGAAAATTTGTGAAGACGAACTTCTTAGTAACTGATCATCCTCAGCCATAACTCACGGCCATTAGCCATGTGCATTTCTCGTACCGCTAATCAAACACTTGGCTGTTTATTCACGTTTGAGCATTGATCGGTCTCCTCGTGAGAATCTTATGTTGTGATTTTATTCCTAGCACCTACCTGGGGAGCGCCCAACCCACTAGACATTCCTAGGCCGCCCAGAACATATGGCAATGCCACAGTCACGCGGCGGGCATGCGAGTTTACGCGCTCTAGAGTTGGGACCCTTGGCCACCATCCAAACCTTGACGTATCGCCACCAGACCATGTATTTATGATTAAATAGGTACTTATGTAACTAAAAATTAGTTTTGGAAAAAATAAATAGCAAACTATGAGGCAACTGCAGTTCAAATTTGACTCGCTTCCTATTGAATCGGCGGGAATTTGTCTTTTTCACCAGAGGTGGATCAAAACTTTGGGCACCCAACCATTTTGTCAATTGTGCATTAAATATGGCTTAGTATTTTATAAAATTGATTTGGTCCAATTTTGCAACAAATATATGGTAGGTCCTTCACAAAAAAACCTCATTTCGGGCACTCAAAAAATGGAAAATGAATTTTCCGTGCAAAGAAAATGAAAACTCCCTTTGTCAACATTGTTTGGAATTCCAAGATGCACCCTTGTGCACAATATGAGATCATTTGAACAAACTATGCTATGAATGTGGCCATAAGATTGATCATTTGGCTTGAAAGCCATGAATCTTCACGCATGATAGCTTATTTCTGAGAACACTTTTTTAAAATAATTGTCGTATTAAAAGTTTATAATTTTTGCTGGTAACTTAGCCACATATGATGAAACAATGCGAAGGTTTTCCAATTTTTTATTTTTTTTGAATTTTTTATGCCCGTTTCAAAATGCGGTCAAAACGGCGGGAATGACCGTTCCTAGCTAGTGGTTGAGTCTTGGAATTTTTTTCGTGTTTCTCTGATTAAATAGATACTTATGTACCTAGAAATGATTTTTGGAAAAAATAAAGAGCAAACTACGAGGTAGCTGCAGTTCAAATTTGACCCGCTTCCTATTGAATCGGCGGGAATTTGTCTTTTTCACGAGAGGTGGATCAAAACTTTTGGCACCCAACCATTTTGTCAATTGTGCATTAAATATGTCCTAGTATTTTATAAAATTGATTTGGTCCAGTTTTGCAAAAATATATGGTAGGTCCTTCACAAAAAAAACCTCATTTCGGGCACTCGAAAAATGGAAAATGAATTTTCCGTGCAAAGAAAATGAAAACTCCCTTTGTCAACATTGTTTGGAATTCCAAGATGCACCCTTGTGCACAATATGAGATCATTTGAACAAACTATGCCATGAATGTGGCCATAAGATTGATCATTTGGCTTGAAAGCCATGAATCTTCACGCATGATAGCTCATTTCTGAGAACACTTTTTTAAAATAATTGCTATATTACAAGTTTATAATTTTTGCTGGTAACTTGGCCACATATGATGAAACAATGCGAAGGTTTTCCAATTTTTTTATTTTTTTTGAATTTTTTATGCCCGTTTCAAAATGCGGTCAAAACAGCGGGAATGACCGTTCCTAGCTAGTGGTTGAGTCTTGGAATTTTTTTCGTGTTTCTCTGATTAAATAGATACTTATGTACCTAGAAATGATTTTTGGAAAAAATAAAGAGCAAACTACGAGGTAGCTGCAGTTCAAATTTGACCCGCTTCCTGTTGAATCGGCGGGAATTTGTCTTTTTCACGAGAGGTGGATCAAAACTTTTGGCACCCAACCATTTGGTCAATTGTGCATTAAATATGTCCTAGTATTTTATAAAATTGATTTGGTCCAATTTTGCAACAAATATATGGTAGGTCCTTCACAAAAAAAACTCATTTCGGGCACTCGGAAAATGGAAAATGAATTTTCCGTTCAAAGAAAATGAAAACTCCCTTTGTCAACATTGTTTGGAATTCCAAGATGCACCCTTGTGCACAATATGAGATCATTTGAACAAACTATGCCATGAATGTGGCCATAAGATTGATCATTTGGCTTGAAAGCCATGAATCTTCACGCATGATAGCTCATTTCTGAGAACACTTTTTTAAAATAATTGTCGTATTACAAGTTTATAATTTTTGCTGGTAACTTGGCCACATATGATGAAACAATGCGAAGGTTTTCCAATTTTTTGAATTTTTTGAATTTTTTATCCCGTTTCAAAATGCGGTCAAAACAGCAGGAATGACCGTTCCTAGCTAGTGATTGAGTCTTGGAATTTTTTTGGTGTTTCTCTGATTAAATAGATACTTATGTACCTAGAAATGATTTTTGGAAAAAATAAAGAGCAAACTACGAGGCAGCTGTAGTTCAAATTTGACCCGCTTCCTGCTGAATCGGCGGGAATTTGTCTTTTTCACGAGAGGTGGATCAAAACTTTTGGCACCCAACAATTTGGTCAATTGTGCACTAAATGTGTCCTAGTATTTTAGAAAATTGATTTGTCCAATTTTGCGACAATTATTTGGTAGGTCCTTCACAAAAAAACTCATTTTGGGCACTCGGAAAATGGAAATTTGATTTTTCGTTATTCGAGGAATAACACTACTAATTATTTGGAAACTTAACAAACATTGTCATAAAAAGAGAATGAAACTTACCACTGGGCGTTGTGGTGCTGCGTTGGAGCTCACGCTGCGATGGAGTTTCGCCGGACGTCGTGGTGCTACGTTGGTAGTGCCTATTGTTAATCAATTACGACAATTTTAGACGGTCATAAGCCTGCACTTCGTTCTGATTGGTCTATGGGCATGTCACGTGGATCAAGCATTAGAGACCGTCGGATACTACCAGATCCAACGGCCCACACCCCTCACCCTCTCCCCCACCCACACCCACCCGGAAGAAGCTCCCCTCACGTACACCACATATCGTTGAGGGCACTGACATGTGGGCCTAATTCCTCGCGGGCCCACCTGTCAGTGGTCGAATACCACCCTCTCCCCCACACACCACTTACCCACTGCACACCACTCCTCCCCCTCTTCCCCGCACACCATTCCTCCCCCCAAACCCTAACCCCTCCCGTCGGACCCCTCTCCCCTCTCCCGCAACCGCCGCCACCTACGACGGCCCCCGCCGCGACCTCCCCTCCCACCTCAAGGCGCTCCTCCTCGCCTTCGTCGACGACCACCTGCTCCCGCCGCTCGCGCCCGCACGCCGCCTCCCGCTCCTCATCGCCTCGCACCTCGCCTTCCCCGCCGACCACCCGCTCCACGACCACCTCGTCGCCACTGCCGCCTCCGCCCTAGCCTCCGCGTTCTTCGCGCCGCTCTCCGACCACCGACAATATCGAGCCGTACCTCTCCCTCTCTCCCATGGCACCAGATCGAGCCAACGAGGTTAGTCCGCAACCAGGTCCACCACGGCCACAGCGGGCCTTCCAGATCCACGCCATCGTTGAGCTGGATCCGCGCCTCGTCGCGCGGCCTCGTCTGCCTCCACAGCTCGCCCTCGCGTCTCAACTCTCTGCGCTCGACTTCGACTCCCTCCTCGACTCCGGGCCCGACAGGGCCCGGTGCTCTTCGTCGCGTTCTATGAGCTACCGCCGTCCGTAGGTAGCGCGGCCCTGTTCGTTCGGATCGACACGGCCGTGTGCGACCGCGCGGCGTCTGCGATGCTACTGAAGGAGCTCCTGGTGCATCTGAGGTTTACGGAGGCCTGGGGATGACCTATTTTTGTTGTTATTTGAAGATCTTCATATTCTTTTCTTCTTTCTGTTTGATATATACTTCTTAAAAAGCGATGTGGATCCACTGCCAGGAAAAATCTGACAATTGGGACCCATCTAAAAACCGGACAACAAAAACCCTCAAAAATAAAAATGAAATGGACCGCAAAAGGACATGGCTAGAAAATAAAAAGGCCAAATTGTTGGGCCAGGCCCATGTAGCTAGAGAAAATTAATAGAGAAAATATACAATAAAAAGGCCGAATTGTTGGGCTAGGCCCATGTAGAAAACCGAATTGGACCGGGCTGAATCTTGTGCCACATCAGCTTGCCATGCTGGATGCCTACGTGGCCTGGGGAGGTTTCTAGTGACCAAAACAAACCAGTAGGCATATTTTGGTCGTAAACGTCTACGACCTTCTCACAGAGAAGGTTGTTAATTTCAGTTTACGACCGCCAGCTTTTGACCTTCTGTTTTTGGTCACAAAAAGGTCGCAGATGAAAAACAATGACCTTTCAGTGACCAATAGTCAAGGTCACAAGTTGACATATTTCTTGTAGTGTTATTCCATGAATCAATACTATTTTTAGGCAAAGACAAAAACCAAGCTTTAGCATGATTTCTAAGCGAAAAAGGAAATAGCTTCAATTTAACAATATCATTATCCACATCTTTCTACTTTTGCATATCACACAAATCAATGAAGCTATTTAGATGGGTAGCGGCATCTTCACTAGGAAGGCCGGAAAACGGATCTTTCATGACAAGATTCAGCAAGGTAGCATAATTTCACAAGATTCAGCATCGGTAAGAGGAGCAATAGGAGTGCTACTAAAATTATTGTTGTTGGTATCGGTGAAGTCACACAATTTAGTGTTATCTTGAGCCATCGTGACAAGCAAGCAATCCAACATACAAGCGAAAAAGGGTAAAAAGAGGCAAATAGAGAAAGAGAGAGAGGGCGAATAAAACAGCAAGGATGAAGTGGGGGAGAGGAAAACGAGAGGCAAATAGCAAATAATGTAATGCGGGAGATAAGGGTATGTGATGGGTACTTGGTATGTTGACTTTTGCGTAGACCTCCCTGGCAACGATGCCAGAAATCCTTCTTGCTACCTCTTGAGCACTTGCGTTGGTTTTCCCTTGAAGAGGAAAGGGTGGTGCAACAAAGTAGCATAAGTATTTCCCTCAGTTTTTAGAACCAAGGTATCAATCCAGTAGGAGGCTAAGTGCGAGTCCCTCGCACCTACACAAAACAAATAAATCCTCGCAACCAACGCGATAAGGGGTTGTCAATCCCTACACGGTCACTTACGATAGTGAGATGATAGCTATGATAAGATAATATTTTTGGTATTTTTATGATAAAGATGCAAAGTAAAATAAAAGCAATGAAAATAACTAAGTGTTGGAAGATTAATATGATGAAGATAGACCCGGGGGCCATAGGTTTTACTAGTGGCTTCTCTCAAGAGCATAGGTATTTTATGGTGGGTGAACGAATTATTGTTGAGCAATCGACAGAATTGAGCATAGTTATGAGAATATCTAGGTATGATCATGTATATAGGCATCACGTCCAAGACAAGTAGACCGACTCCTACCTGCATCTACTACTATTACTCCACACATCGACCGCTATCCAGCATGCATCTAGAGTATTAAGTTCATAAGAACAGAGTAACGCCTTAAGCAAGATGACATGATGTAGAGGGATAAATTCATGCAATATGATAAAAACACCATCTTGTTATCCTCGATGACAATAATACAATACGTGCCTTGCTGCCCCTACTGTCACTGGGTAAGGACCGCAAGATTGAACCCAAAGCTAAGCACTTCTCCCATTGCAAGAAAGATCAATCTAGTAGGCCAAACCAAACTGATAATTCGAAGAGACTTGCAAAGATAACCAATCATACATAAAAGAATTCAGAGAAGATTCAAATATTGTTCATAGATAAACTTGATCATAAACCCACAATTGATCGATCTCAACAAACACACCGCAAAAAGAGTATTAGACTGAATAGATCTCCACAAGAGAGGGGGAGAACTTTGTATTGAGATCCAAAAAGAGAGAAGAAGCCATCTAGCTAATAACTATGGACCCGAAGGTCTAAAGTAAACTACTCACACTTCATTGGAGAGGCTATCGTGTTGATGTAGAAGCCCTCCATGATCGATGCCCCCTCCAGCGGGGCTCCGGAACAGGCCCCAAGATGGGATCTCGTGGATACAGAAAGTTACGGCGGTGGAATTAGGGTTTTGGCTCCGTATCTGATCGTTTGGGGGTACGTAGGTATATATAGGAGGAAGAAGTACGTCGGTGGAGCAACAGGGGGCCCACGAGGGTGGAGGGCGCGCCTGGGGGGTAGGTGCGCCCCCTGCCTCGTGGCCTCCCTGTTGGTTGCTTGATGTAGGGTCCAAGTCTCCTGGATCATGTTCGGTGAGAAAATCATGTTCCTGAAGGTTTCATTCCATTTGGACTCCGTTTGATATTCCTTTTCTTCGAAACCCTAAAATAGGCAAAAAACATCAATTCTGGGCTGGGCCTTCGGTTAATAGGTTAGTCCCAAAAATAATATAAAAGTGGATAATAAAGCCCAATAATGTCCAAAACAGTAGATAATATAGCATGGAGCAATCAAAAATTATAGATACATTGGAGACGTATCAACATACAACGGGTGCAAGCCAGTTTTGCACAAGTAAAATACTCGGGTTAAACTTGACGAGCCTAGCATATGCAGATATGGCCTCGGAACACTGAGACCAAAAGGTCGAGCGTGAATCGTATAGTAGATATGATCAACATAGTGATTATCGCCGTTGAAAACTTCTCCATCTCACGTGATGATCAGACATGGTTTAGTTGATATGGATCACGTGATCATTTAGATGACTAGAGGGATGTCTATCTAAGTGGCAGTCCTTAAGTAATATGATTAATTGAACTTTAATTTATCACGTACTTAGTACCTGATAGTATTTGGCTTGTCTATGTTGATGTAGATAAATGGCCCGTGCTACTGTTCCTTTGAATTTTAATGCGTTACTAGAGAAAGCTAAGTTGAAAGATGATGGTAGCAACAACATGGACTGGGTCCGTAACTTGAGGATTATCCTCATTGCTTCATAGAATAATTACGTCCTAGAAGCGCCGCTAGGTGCAAAGCCCGCTGCACGAGCAACACCAGATGTTATGAATGTCTGGCAGAGCAAAATTGATGACTTCTCGATAGTTCAGTGTGCCATGCTTTACGGCTTAGAATCGGGACTTCAATGACATTTTGAATGTCATGGAGCATATGAGATGTTCCAGGAGTTGAAGTTAATATTTCAAGCAAATGCCCTAATTGAGAGATATGAAGTCTCCAATAAGTTATATAGCTGCAAGATGGAGGAGAATAGTTCTGACAGTGAACATATACTCAGAATGTCTGGGTACCACAACCACTTGACTCAACTGGGAGTTAATCTTCCTGATGATAGTGTCATTGACAGAGTTCTTCAATCACTGGCACCAATCTACAAAAGCTTCGTAATGAACTATAATATGCAAGGGATGGATACGACAATTCCCGAGCTCTTCATAATGCTAAAGGCTGCGGAGGTGGAAATCAAGAAGGAGCATCAAGTGTTGATGGTTAACAAGACCACTAGTTTCAAGAAAAAGGGCAAAGGGAAGAAGGGGAACTTCAAGAAGAACGGCAAGCAAGTTACTGCTCAAGTGAAGAAGTCCATGTCTGGACCTATGCCTGAGACTGAGTGCTTCTACTGCAAAGGGATTGGTCACTGGAAGCGGAACTGCCCCAAGTATTTGGCGGATAAGAAGATTGGCCAAGTGAAAGGTATATTTGATAATGTTATTGATGTGTACCTTAATAATGCTTGCAGTAGCGCCTGGCTATTTGATACTAGTTCTGTTGCTAATATTTGCAAGTAGAAATTGGGGCTATGGATTAAGCGAAGATTGGCTAAGGACGAGGTGACGATGCGTGTGGGTAATGGTTCCAAAGTCGATGTGATCGCCGTCGGCACACTACCTCTACCTTTAGGATTATTATTAGACCTGAATAATTGTTATTTGGTGCCAATGTTAAGCATGAACATTATATCTGGATGTTGTTTGATGCGAGACGGTTATTCATTTAAATCAGAGAATAATGGTTGTTCTATTTAAATGAATAATATCTTTTATGGTCATGCACCCTTGATGAGTGTTCTATTTTTATTGAATCTCGATAGTAGTGATACACATATTCATAGTATTGTAGCCAAAAGATATAAGTTTAATAATGATAGTGCAACTTATTTGTGGCACTGCCGTTTAGGTCATATTGGTGTAAAGTGCATGAAGAAACTCCATGCTAATTGGCTTTTGGCATCACTTGATGCTTGCGAACCATGCCTCATGGGCAAGATGATTAAGACTCCGTTCTCCGGAACAATGGAAGGAGCAACAGACTTATTGGAAATAATACATACTGATGTGTGCGGTCCGATGAGTGTTGATGCTCGTGGCAGGCATCATTATTTTCTGACCTTCATAGATGATTTGAGAAGATATGGGTATATCTACTTGATGAAACATAAGTCTGAAACATTTGATAAGTTTAAAGAATTTCAGAGTGAAGTGGAAAATCATCGTAACAAGAAAATTAAGTTACTACGATCTGATCATGGAGGTGAATATTTGAGTTATGAGTTTGATCTTCATTTGAAACAATGTGGAATAGTTTCGCAACTCACGCCACCTGGAACACCACATCGTAATGGTGTGTCCGAACATCATAACCGCACTTTATTAGATATGTTGTGATCTATGATGTCCCTTACTGATTTACCGCTATCATTTTGGGGTTATGCTTTAGAGACGACTGCATTCATGTTAAACAGGGCACCATCGAAATCCGTTGAGATGACACCATATGAATTGTGGTTTGGCAAGAAACCCAAGTTGTCGTTTCTTAAAGTTTGGGGCTGCGATGCTTATGTGAAAAAGCTTCAACCTGATAAGCTCGAACCCAAATTGGAGAAATGTGTCTTCATAGGATACCCAAAGGAGACTGTTGGGTATACCTTCTATCATAGATCTGAAGGCAAGATATTTGTTGCTAAGAATGGATCCTTTCTAGAGAAGGAGTTTGTCTCGAAAGAAGTGAATGGGAGGAAAGTAGAACTTGATGAGGTAATTGTGCCTTCTCCCTTATTGGAAAGTAGTTCATCACAGAAATCAGTTCCAGTGATTCCAACACCAATTAGTGAGGAAGCTAATGATGATGATCATGAAACTTCTGATGAAGTTACTACTGAACCTCATAGGTCAACCAAAGCAAGATCCGCACCAGAGTGGTACGGTAATCCTGTTCTGGAGGTTATGTTACTTGACCATGATGAACCTATGAACTATGAGGAAGATATGATGAGCCCAGATCCCGCAAAATGGCTTGAGGCCATGAAATCTAAGATGGGATCCATGTATGAGAACAAAGTCTGGACTTTGGTTGACTTGCCCGATGATCGGCAAGCCATAGAGAATAAATGGATCTTCAAGCCGAAGACTGACGCTGACGGTAATGTTACTGTCTACAAAGATCGACTTGTTGCGAAAGGTTTTCGACAAGTTCAAGCAGTTGACTACGATGAGACCTTCTCACCCGTAGAGATGCTTAAGTCCGTCTGTATCATGTTAGCAATTGCAGCATTTTATGATTATGAAATTTGGCAAATGGATGTCAAAACTTCATTTCCTTAATGGATATCTTAAAGAAGAGTTGTATATGATGCAACCAGAAGGTTTTGTCGATCCGAAAGGTGCTAACAAAGTGTGCAAGCTCTAGCGATCCATTTATGGACTGGTGCAAGCATCTCGGAGTTGAAATATACGCTTTGATATTGTGATCAAAGCATATGGTTTTATATAGACTTTTGGATAAGCCTGTATTTACAAGAAAGTGAGTGGGAGCTCTGTAGCATTTCTGATATAATATGTGGATGACATATTGTTTATCAGAAATGATACTGAATTTCTGAATAGCATAAAAGGATACTTGAATAAGAATTTTTAAATCAAAGACCTCGGTGAAGCTGCTTATATATTGGGCGTCAAGATCTATAGAGATAGATCAAGACGCCTAATTGGACTTTCACAAAGCACATACCTTGATAAAGTTTCGAAGAAGTTCAAAATGGATCAAACAAAGAAAGGGTTCTTCCCTCTGTTACAAGGTGTGAAGTTGAGTCAAACTCAATGCCCGACCACTGCAGAAGATAGAGAGAAAATGAAAGTCATTCCTTATGCCTCATCTATCATGTATGCAATGTTGTGTACCAGACCTGATGTGTGCCTTGCTATTAGTTTAGCAGGGAGGTACCAAAGTAATCCAGGAGTGGATCACTGGACAGCGGTCAAGAACATCCTGAAATACCTGAAAAGGACTAAGGATATGTTTCTCGTTTATGGAGGTCACAAAGAGCTCGTCGTAAACGGTTACGTTGATGAGAGCTTTGACACTGATCCGGATGACTCTAAGTCACAAACCGGATACGTATTTTTATTGAATGGTGGAGCTGTCAGTTGGTGTAGTTCTAAGAAGAGAGTCGTGGTGGGATCTATGTGTGAAGCGGAATACATAGCTGCTTCGGAAGCAGCAAATGAAGGAGTCTGGATGAAGGAGTTCATATCCGATCTAGGTGTAATACCTAGTGCATCGTGTCCAATGAAAATCTTTTGTGACAATACTGGTGCAATTGCCTTGGCAAAGGAATCCAGATTTCACAAGAGAACCAAGCACATCAAGAGACGCTTCAATTCCATTCGCAATCAAGTCAAGGAGGGAGACATAGAGATTTGCAAGATACATACGGATATGAATGTTGCAGACCCGTTGACTAAGCCTCTCTCACGAGCAAAACATGATCATCACCAAGACTCCATGGGTGCTAGAATCATTACTGTGTAATCTAGATTATTGACTCTAGTGCAAGTGGGAGACTGATGGAAATATGCCCTGGAGGCAGTAAAGTTGTTGTTTATATTTCCTTATATCATGATAAATGTTTATTATTCTTGCTAGAATTGTATTAAACGGAAACTTAGTACATGTGTGAATACATAGACACACAGAGTGTCCCTAGTATGCCTCTACTTGACCAGCTCGTTAATCAAAGATGGTTAAGTTTCCTAGGCATGGACATGTGTTGTCATGTGATGAACGGGATCACATCATTAGAGAATGATGTGATGGACTAGACCCATCCGTTAGCTTAGCACTACGATCGTTTAGTTTATTGCTATTGCTTTCTTCATGACTTATACATGTTCCTATGACTATGAGATTATGCAACTCCCGAATACCGGAGGAACACCTTGTGTGCTATCAAACGTCACAACATAACTGGTTGATTATAAAGCTGCTCTACAGGTGTCTCTGATGGTGTTTGTTGAGTTGGCATAGATCAAGATTAGGATTTGTCACTCCGTGTATCGGAGAGGTTTCTCTGGGCCCTCTCGGTAATGCACATCACTATGAACCTTGCAAGCAATGTGACTAATGAGTTAGTCACGGGTGATGAATTATCGAACGAGTAAAGAGACTAGTCGGTGACGATTTTGAACTGGGTATGATGATACCGACGATCGAATCTCAGGCAAGTAACATACAGATGACAAAGGGAACAACATATGTTGTTATGCGGTTTGACCGATAAAGATATTTGTAGAATATGTAGGAACCATTATGAGCATCCAGGTTCCGCTATTGGTTATTGACCAGAGATGAGTCTCAGTCATGTCTACATAGTTCTCGAACCCGTAGGGTCCGCATGCTTAACATTCTCGGAGTCTCGGATGTGATCACGGACATGACGAGGAGTCTCGAAATGGTTGAGACATAAAGATTCATATATTGGAAGGCTACATTCGGACACCAAAATGGTTCGGGTAGTTTTGGATAAGTTTCGAAGTACCGGGGGTTACCGGAACCCCCCCCCTCCCAGGGAAGTTATTTGGCCTAATGGTGGAAGAGAGGAGGCAAGCCAAGGTGTGGTGCGCGCCGCCCTAGCCCAAACCGAATTGGACTAGGGCTAGCGGGGCAGGCCCCTGTCCTTCTCTTATTCCTCCCCTTCCTTCTTCTCCTACTAGGACTAGGAAAGGGGGCAACCTACTCCTACTAGGAGTAGGATTCCTCCCCTAGGGCGCGCCCCTTGTGGCCGGCCCTCCTCCTCCTCCCCTCCTTTATTTACGGGGGAGGGGGCACCCCATAGACACAAGTTGATCTTTAGCCGTGTGCGGTGCCCCCTCCAGAGTTCTACACCTCGGTCATATTGTCTTAGTGCTTAGGCGAAGCCTTACGTCGGTAACTTCATCATCACCGTCAACACGCCGTCGTGCTGACGGAACTCACCCTCGGCCTCAGTTAGATCAAGAGTACAAGGGACGTCACCAAGATGAACGTGTGCAGATTGCGGAGGTGCCGTGCGTTCGGTACTTGATCAGTTGGATCGTGTAGACGTTCGACTACATCAACCGCATTACTAAACGCTTCCGCTTTCGGTCTACGAGGGTACGTAGACACACTCTCCCCTATCATTGCTATGCATCTCCTAGATAGATCTTGAGTGATCGTAGGAATTTTTTTGAAATACTGCGTTTCCCAACACAAAGCCCCTCCGCAGTAGTAGTAGTATTTAGGGGCTATTTTGTTCAGTTCATCTAACTATAGATGTGGTGGAACTGTACAACGTACTTAAAATTAGCTAGTATATATAGTTGAACTAGCTATTTCAGTACGTGGTTGGCAACAATTGGGGAAAAATTTGGTCGGTTCAGCTGTCGAGTTGAACTGTTGTATAAATTAAGAACGCCTGCTTAATCTATGAATGGAATCTATGCTTAGTTACCGAATTTTAGTTGCCAAAATTAGATACTGCTAGTGACTTTTAGCTTCATATTTTGACAAATCGCAGTGTTACAAGGTTGACAAATGGCAATGTTACTGGATCTACAAATGTCAATCTTTCCAGTTTGACAAATGGTAATGTACCCAATATGACAGAGGCAAATCATACCAAATTGTTTGTAAGTGGTTGCACACGGGTCATCCAAAAGAACCGTTTGCGTTGAAGAGATGCACAAATCCTGCTCTCACTTTGCATACAGTGTTCTATCTAAAACGTTTGCGAGCAAGAGCCGCCAAAATCCTACTCGACACATTTTCCCTTGCCTTCCTGGGGAAGCTCCCGGTTTGCATACGGGTGTTGTAACTAAGATGTTTGTGATGAGTGTTTTATATTTAAAAACAATTGATGTTTTTTCAAAAGAAAACCGTTTGATAAGTCTGTACATTAAGAGAAAAAATGCAAGATCGCTCAAAACATATCTTTCATTCAGTCATACTGCGAATTTATATTCATATGATCGAGATACAGTATTGAACCCAAGAAAAAAACTATTTCCAGCGGCGGCGGAGGCGGCGTGCCGCGCCATCGTTGTCATTGTCATCATCCGGGATGCCATTGTCGACGGCGGCGTCCCATGCCGCTGTGGGGGGCACGTGCACAGAGAGGAAGGCACGCGGCCATGGAAGTCAAAGGGCTCACTTCCTAGTGAGCCTGCGCAGCATACAGCTCGCATGCTTCCCCGTGAGCCTGCGCAGCGTACAACTCGCACACTTCTCGGTGAGCCTGCGCATTCAAGGACAGCTTGCATGCCTCTCGGTCAGCCTGCACACTAGACTGCGCTAGCACACCTCCTGTTCAGTCAAGGTCAAGCAGCTGTCCGCATGGCAGCTCCTACAGCCATTAAAACGAATACACGAGGCATCACGTGAATGGTTAACAAAACACACACGGTTTGAATTATACAAACGTTTGAGATATTAAAGTGGCACCTATTTTTTTCAAAATGCCTCTATTTGCTGTTATTATTCGAGTGCACCTTCTCTCAAAATGGACATGATAAATACCACAACATGCCGGGTGCCATTCCATGATAGCATGCCAAGTTTCATGAATTTCAGATGAGTTTTGGAATTAGTAGAATTTAAAAGTAAAGTACCTCAACGTTTTGCCAGCAATCAAAGGTGCTCTGGTGTTTGAAATTCATTCCCATTTCTTGCATGGGACCTAAGCATGCACCCGAGGACATAGATTTGATTTCTTAACCAATTTCTATGCACTCGAGCATGTGCATGTAGTTCAAATTTGAATTATGCACATAAATGCATTGGAAACTCTGTTAATGCATAAAAATGTCGAAACGAACCCTGAAAAATCCCAAAAATTGACACAACACTCATGTTGTTCTATGTTGACCCTAGGGAAAAAATTGAAATCAAGAAGAGGCAACAAATATCGTTTTGTCCAGAAAGGTGAAACGTTCCCTACCGAAACCATCACACTTGTTGTGAGAAGCTCTTATTTATGAGAAGCTTATACCCAAACCTGCCCCAAATGGGACAAAAATTTTACCACGGCATGGTGATGCCGATCTTTGATAGCATGTCAAATTTCATGAATTTCAGACAAATTTTGGATTTACTAGAATTACAAAAGCAAGTATGTCGACGTTTTCCGGAGAGCCACGGTGTCGTGGTGTTCGTATTTCATCCCCATTTCTTGCATGGGACATAAGCATAAACCCATGGACACATATATGATTTTACAACCCATGTTGGTAGACCGAAGCATGTGCATGTAGTTTAATTTTGAATTGTGCACCTGAAGTGGCTAGAAAACCAATTTAATGTGTAAAATGTTCAAACGAACCCTGAATAATTTCAATTCTTTCACAACACACATATAGTTGCATGTTCACTGCAGATAAAAGGTCTAGCAATTTCAACACCGTCCATTGCCGCTGTGACCCCATTATGTAATTCAAATCAAGATGAAAAATCAAGTAGATCGCACACAGTTTATTATCACCAACTGTGTGAGATGTAGCACAAAATATCCTGGAGCACCGTCGGTGTATAGTACGCCTATGTATTACGCGAGAAGGTGCGTCGGCTACAGTCCAAAACTGGCGTGTCAAGCACACTAGCTTGCTCCCCAAATATCATTTCACTTTTCAATCATCACCGGTGAAAGATGGGCACATGGACCCGCGTCGTGAGGGCACCTTCGGTGGCCCACTCCTTCGAGAGTGCGGCCGCAGCCGCCATGCGCGTGCTAACAAGCTGCATGAGCACGGCCGCAATCGGTGACCGGGCGGCCAAGGCAGCCCAAATGGCCGCTCTTGCTTCTTAGGTGGCGGCAGCAACATCTGCCTTGGGGATAGCAACTGCTGAGAGTGGCACATCAGCTGACCATTTCGCAGCGGCGGCCTTAGCCCTGATGGAGGCCGCCCACGACCATGTCGAGGCCACCCACACCCAGCTCCTCGCGGTCACCGCACAAATCGAACGAAGCTTCTCCGACAACAGTCGGCAACCCACGGCCAAAGAGCTAGCAATCGCCGAGAGCGTTCGAGCAGCCGTCCGTTCCTTCGCCGCATACCTTGCGACGACGGAGCCTGTCCAAGCCTAGATCACGGCCGCCCACGCCCAGCTCATGGTAGCCTTTTCCAAAGAGATGGCAGACATGGATGGCAAGATGCTTGCCGATTATGGTACGATGGATGGCATGGAGCCCCTTCCCTAGGAGACTGTCGGGCACGAGCTGGACATGGAGGCTGCGGCAGAGATCGACGAGCACCAGTCGTAGTACTAGTACTCTTTGTTTTGTTTAATTAAGAGCGCTAGTCTTTAATTTGTTAGAGTAATGTTTAGGTTAGCTAGCTTTGTTTAATTGTTGAACTTGCTCAATTAAGAAGTGTGGGTGTGCTGTAGTCTCCTTTGTGTACCCAAATTATGCAATGACGTGGATAACCACGGTAACCAGGGAAATTCGAACCAAATTTTTTGACGTTCAAACTCATCGCACACAGGTTAAGCTATCTGAAACATTTGTGATGTTCACACATCATACACAGTTTTGAATAAGGGACCGTGTCTGATGACACTTTGCGCGCCAGTTTTTTCGCTGAAGCGATTCCAAATTTTTGGCTTCCGCGGAAATATCTACCTCCCGCACCCTCCCCCTTACCAAAAGCCACATCGCCCATGTTTCCCCCTTCCTTTCCAAGTTGACATCTGCACTCCTTGCTTGCAGCGTCGCCTCCTCGCCGGTGACCCTCCTTCATGCTGCTCCGCCTCATCTATCCAGGCAGGTAATCCACACCGACCCCATCCTCCTCCTCCTTCCACCTCCCACATGGCCTGGCCACCGGCACGAGCGCGACACCTTCCACCCAAATCACCGACCCCTCCACCAAGTAAGCACCGGCGTAAGCCATGGTGCACATAGTATAGCCAGGATCTCAAGGAGCATTTGGCAGTGAGAAGCAAATCGTGGCCGCACACGTCGATAAGGTCGCGATGGCTGTCATTCATGCCGACCCCTAGATCTTGGAGGAGCACCTTGCCATTTGCTAGCTACGCCGGTTAAGCATGCCCAGTTTCCCCATTGTGTGTGCTGCTCCTGCCTTTCCTTGACAAATTCTAGTGAATTGTGCTATCTAATTTTACCATGCAATCTGTTGCTCTGGTGTATATGTTCTATATGTCGTGTAGTGTGGTGCTCACTTATTAACTGTTTTGTTAACTAGTTGTCGTCTTCAGCTAACTATTTGGTTCAATTCTGCAAATGCGATGTTCAATTCTTCAGGATGAAATTTTGTATTGTCTTCCATGTGAGAAATAAATCGAATTTATCTTTACAAAATACATGGGAAACAAATACCATTGCTATATTTACAAGTTTTCAAGAATTCTTGGTTTGGTTATACATTGTGCAATGTGGTGCTCATAACGTTTGGTTCATTTGTGTTGTGGTGTTTAGTTAACTGTTTGGTTCAATTCTGCAATGCGATGTTCAATAGTTGTCGGTGCATTCTGTTATTGTATACCATGTGAGTAATAAATTGACTTTGGCTGTAGTAAATACATGAGAAACAAATACAATTGCTATATTTCCAAGTTATTAAGCATGCTTGGTTTGGTTAACTTCCTGTTCTTGTGCAATGTGGTGCTCAGTTAATGTTTGGTTCATTTGTTGTGGTGTTTTGTTAACTGCTTGGTTCAATTATGCAATCCGATGTCTAATTGTCGTGGGTAGAATTTTGTATTGTTGTGGATGTGAGGAATAAATTGAATTTGGCTGCACTTAATACATGAGAAACATACACAAGTGCTATATTTCCTAGTTCTTAATCATGCTTGGTTTGGATAAATGGGTTTTCCATGTGGCTTGAGTTAATCTGATGAATCTGCAATGTGCTTATTTTTCATCAACATATTTTACTGATAGCATGTGAACACTTACTTAACCTGATGATTAACTACCTTATATGTGTTGCAGGGAAACAATGGGAAGCACCGAGGTTTACAATCGAGGTTAGCACGTGCATGGTCCGTTCTCTAATAGCACATTATTGTGCAATTACAGGAACCATTCTAATATTTAGGTTTTTAGAAATTTGGTCTTGCACATGTAGGTCCTGCTGTCAAAGGTTTTGACCCACTATTCGATCCTTTTTGAATATGGGGAAATGAGTTGTCTATGAATAACGATCAAATCAAGAAACTCAGAAAGATTGTTAGGATAAAGAAATTAGCAACAAAAAACAACAAGATCTTTGTTTGCACAATGGAGAAGACATCAGTTCACTACAAGATGGTACTAACTATTATACCTTGCCTTTTTTATTCCTTTGCCCCATTTCCAATATAGAGAAGATATTTATGCACATCCTTGTTTTCAAGAATTTCTAAAGCAGTTCACTGATGATTACCTCTCAAACCACCTCTATGGTCAGGAGGCGAGGAAGGTTTTCATACAACACCCACGGTTCAATATTGAAGTGTTTCTGAAGAGGACAAAGGACAGGCGGTCAATCATCCATAGGCACTGGCCTAAAGTTGCAAAGACCTTGAACATGAATGAAGGGTCAATATTTTCCTTTCACTTCAGCAGTTTTCCAGATGAGATGCATCTGTCTATATACCGTCTATGATGCTAATTTCGAAAGGTTTTACATGTTGCATGTGAAACTTGGTGCTCGTGCAGTTGTGTAATGGGGTAGCTGAGTGCTGAAGCTATATCATGTTGTACTCTGATGTATTTCTATTATGAAATTCTGCTTCCTTAATATGGAAATGAAATACATTATGTGCTTAATATGAATGTCAATTAGATTAATAAATGAATTATTAATAATAGGGAAATTAGCCTCCCAATGGCGATTTAGCCTGCTAATTGGGTTTTGCTATTGCAAACGGTTATTGAAAAAATACTGTGGGCGATGACCTCAGGCAACGCACACAGTTTCTAGGAATAAGTCATGTTGGATCAATGAACAATCACACATGACTTTCTCTTGAAAACTGTTCGCGTTAGGCCACCTTACGCAAACGTTTACCACATAAAAACTATGTGTGATGGACAACCGTTGCCACACAGTTTCTTCTATGGACCGTGTGTGATGCATTCGATAACGCAAATGATAAAATTGTTAATATCATGTGCAATGGCAATGCTATCACAAACGGTTTAATGGGAAAAAAATTGTGTGTGATGTACCTGTGAACGGAAACGTTTTCCTTGGAGCGACTATGTGGGATGTACATACGAACGGAAACATTTAGCGGGGACTGATTGTGTGTGATGTACTTGCGGCCGGAAACAATTTCGCTTGTATAATTGTATTTTTTAGCTCTACTATATGTATTTCCGAATTTGAGCGCTCGCCGGTCGCACACGACCTCATTTTGCCGAGCGTGTGTGCCAGGAGGGCCGATCCCCGACGGTTTCTGGGTCATGTGGGAAGGACCCCCCTATCGCCCACACTCACTATGCGACGGTTCCAAACGCCGTTGCGGAAAGGGGTTAAAACCGTTTGTATAGCACCGACGTGTACCAGTGATCATATCACAATTCGTATTTGAAGAAGTAAGATTTGGATTTATGATTGGTATGTTGTTTAACTTCAAGAGTGGACTGCGGCTAGTGCGACACAAAGCAGCTACATAGATCATAGTGTAGATATAACAGGAAAACCGTAAGCATCACAAGTAAAATCAGGAAAGTGGAACTTGCTGGAAAATATGGGCTACTATTGCCGGTACGACTAGAAATGCTTCGGATACCAACTCTCTTCAACTGAAGGTGTGGTACTGTTAATATCAGTGTAACTCTCAAAGGCAACACAGCTCCCCGCATTTCCTTGCTAATCTTATAGGATTCAAGTGGGCAGGCCACTACAATTCATATTCCTACGTTTACAAAATCCTACGAATCAAAGAGGCCCGAAGAGTTGAAAGTGTCCATCACAACCGACCGAATAGACCTCTACACTGCAAATGTACCGGCTCCTCTTCACTACAAGTAACATAATGTACTACTATCATACTCACTCTGTTCCAAAATATAAGTCTTTGTAGAGATTTCCATGATGGATCACATACATATGTATAGACATACATTTTAGAGTGTAGATTCACTCATTTTTCTCCATATGTAGTCCATGGTGGAATCTATACAAAGACTTGTATTTAGGAATGGAGAGAGTACTTATTCAAGAAGAATAGAAGTGGAACATGCTAAAGAAGAGCAAGCAGATTTTGGATATTAAAATGTTCGTTGCGTAGTTCCCACACATGGTGAACCAGAGCGCGTTAAGAATGCAAGTCCTTGTTGTCTCTCTATATGTGGTGCACGTGCTTTTTGAAAGTAAAGTAGGAACATTAGATGACCAATTAAACGTTATCTATTTTAGTAATATCAGCATCATATCAGATTTGTATTTGAGCGACAAGCTTGGAATGTCTGCATGCAGGTCGAGTGACTTTCGTCAATTGGGTCAGTCGACCATTTCAGGCAGTTGGATGAAGATCCTACATCTCCTAACCCTTCTTCTTCCTCTTCTCTGATTCTTCCCCTATAGAACACTGCACGGGCCGCCGGATGGACCACCGGCCCTGACCCCCCCACCCTCCCCTGAACCGCCCCCACCACATGTCACTAGTACACGTCGGTCCTAAACAAATGGTTTTTAACCACTTTCTGTGACGACATTTGGAACCGTCGCCAAGTGAGTGTGTGTGTGATAGTGTGTTCTTCCCACACGACCTAGAAATCAACGGGGATAAGCCCTCCTGGGACCAAGGCCGGGGCCGTGTGCGATCGTGCGAGGCATCAAAACCCGATCATTTTACATCCCACACGGTAATCTGAGAAAATCATTTCCGTAGGTATGTACATCCCACACGGTGAATCCCAGAAAAACTTTTCCATTCGTATGTATATCACACACAGTCAATCCAAGGAATATGTTTCAGTTATTATGTACATCCCACACAGTCATTCCAAGGAAAACGTTTCCGTTCGTATGTACATCCCACATAGTCAATCCAGGGAAAACGTTTTCGTTCATACGTACATCCCACACAGTTATATATATTTGTAGGCTCATGTGTGAAAGGTATAACTATCACACACGGTGTGCCTTGGTTAACTGTTTGCTTTTATCAACTATATCACACACGATTTGATGAAGAAAACTGTGTGGCATTGGGCTATCCATTGCAAGCGCTTTTACTACTAGAACCATTTGCAAAGGTCCATGGCACATTTAGCAGGTTTATTAGTTTACAATTAATAATTCCAGTATTACATAAATTCACATTTCATATCGAACAGTTGTTTGCCCATTTCATATCAGGCACATAAATATATTATAACATCACAGTACGGTAGCTACATGAAAACAACACGGTACAACATATAGCTAGTTCAACTTCATAAGAACAATATATTCATTTCCCTTATCGAGATCATCCATGCTCGTCTTATCCACCTCTGCTTTCAGTTCAGTAAGAACCTGTTTTGCACGGGCCAACCGGGAAAGTGCCTCCTCCTTCGCGAATACCATCTTAGCAAAGTCTGATATAAAAAATTTGAGCTCATTCTCCACCTTCAACTTTTTATCCCGCATCTTCAAATATTCTTCAGCATTGACAATAGTTTCTCTAAGCCTACGTCTGTTCTCTTCCTCATACATGCTCCAGAGCTTCGCTAGGCACATCTTCAAAGACTGTGGCCACTCTTGATCAACCCACTCCAAGTAAGAACACTTACATTCATCTTATAATATTTAAAACCAGATCAGTAAAACTTGTAGGGGAAATGGGTTTATAGCAACAGATAAAATCACCAATGCTTATTTTGAAAAACTAAAGACACATGTTAATTATGGCATATCTTCTCAAAAAGATCAATGTGCAAATGAAATAATTGGTACTGAGACAACAACCAAATTCTAGAACATCACAAGCTATAATTAACTACAACGATGCTACAAGTTCTTACTCATGTACAATAAATAACAAATTGAACATTTTATGCGGAAGGTAAATATAACTACAACAGCATAGCGGCAGTGTTTGGATGACAGCAAATTGATACTAACAGGTGTGTATATGCACAATTTTAGTAACATAGAACTAATTGCACTAAGGTCATCACTATGTATGACAAAACTGGGGTAAAGACAACTGTTGCTACATATCGCACCGGTGCCCTGCACTGGCGAGCCGATGCAGCGAAAAAAAGCAGGGACCTGGACTCCAGCACACGTAGTTGCTCCGATGCCCAGTTCCTTCGTGCCATAAAGATTTAGTATTTTACTGCTTGGCTGCTCGGATGTGTGGACCAAAGTTGGCTGCACAAACTGCTAAAGCGGTGCCAAATAACTTTCTAATGGCACCGCTGATGAGATGGCAACAATTTAAGATACTAGGTACAAATTGTGACACTGTCTTAGGATGCATTTGGTTGAAGGTGTGGTATGAATGGGTTGGGACCGTGACAGTGTGTGAATCACATCTAACAGATGATTTGTAACAACGAAAGAGGGTCTAACCTGCTCTGCACATGCCAGAAACTTCCTCCCACCGTCCACAGAATCAAACGCAATAGCTTCACGCATGGAGATTGATGGTGACAAAGAGCAGATAGATCTTTAGCCACCCCGCTCCATTTGTTGCCACAGATGGTCCTAGGGAACTACAAGAGGAAGAAATGACTCAAGTCTACCACTGGGTAAAAATCATCCATTCCAAGTCATAGCCCAAGAGAGAGAAGAGAGGCATACCCGGGTGGTGAAGGAGTCGTCGCTGGAGGAGGAACCGCTAGAGAGGTCTTTGAAGAAGACCATGGCCCGGCGGTAGGATGTGAGATGGTGAGAGTGAGGAAGCGGCTATAGCTTAGCAAGGAAGGAAGGAGGAAACAGGGGAAATGTGACTTGTGGTTGGGGAGAAAAGGGGGTGGGGAAGGGGCGGGGGCATAATTTAACATCGCTTGCTAATTTGGGCACACAAAAGAGCATACAGCAGACAAACCACACTTACTGAATCAAGCAATTTTAGTAATTAAACAGAGCCAATTGACCTAAACATTGCTCTAACAAAAGACCAGCATTAAAGAAAAAGCCCAAGTATGCATAATTTTAACAAATCGGCCGCCGCGCCGGCCTATGCGTCACCGGTGTGAGATGAGACGTCGATGACTTGTCCTGGCAACATGCCGCCATTGGTGGACTCTGCGTCCCCCCTACTGAAGTCGACTGCGTCCTCATCCTCGGCGCCGCCCTCAAGGTTGTAGTACTCGTAGTAGTGGTTGCGCTAGAGCTCGCGTTGGTACCCCACCGCCGTTTACTCGACGGACAAACTCTTCTCTACCTCGACCTCAGCCACACGCAACTCCTCCTCCCGACACTCCTCGAACTGCGCCGCCTCCTACATCTCCAGCTCCCGCTCAGCGACCTCATGAGGAAGCAGGTGCTCCATGACCACCACCACCTTTTCAGACGTGGGTTGCATGCTGGGGTCCGAGGTGGCCTGGAATATCTTGGCGTGTGCATCCTCGATCTTGGCGTGGATGGCCTCGACTCGGGCCAGGGCGACATCGGCGACACGGACGGCAGCTCGAGCGCTCTCGGCATTTGCAGCTGCCATCGCAGTAGCAGCTGCAGCCGTCTCGGTTGCTGCAGCTACACTATCGGCTGCCGCAGACGCCCTCACGGCAGAAACGGCCGCGCTCAATGCAGATGCGGCGGCACTCTCGGCGTAGGCGGCGGCGCTCTCGGCGCAGGTGACGGCGCTCGGGGGGGACGCGGCCATCGTACAAGCTTTCATGAAGCGTTTCCACGGCGTCATCTTTGCAAGAAGGGGGTGCGGGAATGTGGGTCGAGATTCATGGATTTGGCGGTTGCCGACACTGGACCAGACGAGTCGGCGAAGCTTAAGGAGGGAGACTTAAATAGACCCAGATATTTTCATCGCAAACAGTTCCTAGAAAACAACTGTGTGTTATGTTGTAGATATTTTTTATTAGCTATCAAAAATGAATTTGGAGTAGAGTGGCAACAGATGGTGTTTTAAATGTACGATAATTTTTGTAGTACTAATACAACTGTCATGTCAAAATTTGGAAAATTACAGGGGTCATTTGACCTTTTAAGATATTTAAGTGATTTTCTAGCCATTTAATGACCGTAATTGAAATTTGAACTACATGTACATGCAACAACTAACCATAACGGTGTGAAAACTCATATTTTATGTACTTGTGTGCGATTTAATTCCATGTGCAGTAAATTGGAAGGAATTTCCAAACATATTGGTCTAACGGCTATCATAATTAAGCATGGAGTGACATGGCATTTTAATTCCAAAAAAATGATTAGAAAAACATGAAACCTTGGTTGATGTAATGCCATGTGACCAAGATGATGTGGTAAATAAATTGGCATGTTTGACAAAAGTTTGGACACACCCCTCACAAACCGGAGCAACTCACTAGAAGGCTCGTGGTTCCAAGAGGGAAAAATGCATGTTTGATAACGAACGGGAGATAGCTTCTTCTTATGGCCTTCTATTTTTTTCTATGTCTAACGTGCACTACTACAATTGTAATGTGTAATTTTTGAAAATTCTAGGGGTCATTTGACCTTTTAAAGACATTTAATTGAATGTCTAGCCATTTAATGACCGTAATTCAAATTTGAACTACATCTACGTGCAATGTCAACCAAAACAGTTTGAAAAATTATATCTATGTACTTGTGTGTGAGTTAATTCCATGTACAGTAAATTAGAAGGAATTTTCAAACATATTGGTCTCACAAATTGGACACATGCATACGTATGCATGGAGTGACATGGCATTTTAATTCCAAAAAATAATAATATGATCAGAAAAACATGAAAGCGTGGTTGATGTAATGTCATGCCACCAAGATGATGTGGTAAAGAAATTGGCATGTTTGACGAAAGTTTGGACACACACCCCTCACAAACTGGAGCAACACACTAGAAGGCTCGTGGTTCCGAGAGGGAAAAAAGCATGTTTGATGACGAATGGGACATAGCTTCCTCTTACGGCCTTTAATTTTTTTTCTATGTCTAACGTGCACTAGTACAACCGTAATGTGAATTTTTGTAAAAAATTCTATAGGTCATTTGACCTTTTAACGACATTTAAGTGATTTTCTAGCCATTTAATGACCGTAATTCAAATTTGAACTACATCTACATGCAACGCCTAACCAAAATGGTTTGAAAAATCATATCTATGTACTTGTGTGCGAATTAATTCCATGTACAGTAAATTAGCAGGAATTTTCAAACATATTGGTTTCACGACATGGACACATGCATACGTATGCATGGAGTGACATGGCATTTTAATTCCAAAAAATAATAAAATGATCAGAAAAACATGAATCCTTGGTTGATGTAATGTCATGTCACCAAGATGATGTGGTAAAGAAATCGGCTTGTTTGATGAAAGTTTGGACACACACCCCTCGCAAACCGGAGCAACACACTAGAAGGCTCGTGGTTCCGAGAGGGAACAAAGCATGTTTGATGACGAATGGGAGATAGCTTCCGCTTACGGCCTTCAATTTTTTTCTACGTCTACCGTGCACTACTACAACTGTAATGTGATCTTTTTTAAAATTCAGGGGGTCATTTAACCTTTTAAAGACATTTAAGTGATTTTCTAGCCATTTAATGACCGTAATTCAAATTTGAACTACATCTACATGCAACGCCTAACCAAAACGGTTTGAAAAATTGTGTGCGATTTAATACCATGTGTAGTAAATTAGAAGGAATTTTCAAACATATTGGTCTCACGACATGGACACATGCATACGTATGCATGGAGTGACATGGCACTTTAATTCCAAAAAATAATAGAATGATCAGAATAACATGAAACCTTGGTTGATGTAATGTCATGCCACCAAGATGATGTGGTAAAGAAATTGGCATGTTTGACAAAAGTTTGGACACACACCCCTCACAAACCGGAGCAACACTCTAGCAGGCTCGTGGTTCTGAGAGGGAACAATGCATGTTTGATGACGAATTGGACATAGATTCCTCTTACGGCCTTCAATTTTTTTCTACGTCTAACATGCACTACTACAACTGTAATCTGAAATTTTTGAAAATTCTAGGGGTCATTTGACCTTTTAAAGACATTTAAGTGATTTTCTGGCCATTTAATTACCGTAATTCAAATTTCAACTACATCTACATGCAACGCCTAACTAAAACAGTTTGAAAAATCATATCTATGTACTTGTGTGCGAGTTAATTCCATGTGCAATAAATTAGAAGGAATTTTGAAACAAATATTGGTCCCACGACATGGACACATGCATACGTATGCATGGAGTGGCATGGCATTTTAATTCCAAAAAAATAAAAAAATGATCAGAAAAACATGAAACCTTGGTTGATTTAATGTCGTGCCACCAAGATGATGTGGTACAAAAACTGGCCTGTTTGACGAAAGTTTGGACACACGGCCCTCACAAATCGGAGCAACTTAGTAGAAGGTTCATGGTTAGGGAACAATGCATGTTTTATGATGAACGGGAGATAGCTTCGTCTTACGACCTTCAATTTTTTCTACGTCTAACATGCACTAATACAACTGTCATGTGAAATTTTTGAAAATTTTAGGGGTCATTTGACCTTTTAAAGACATTTAAGTGATTTTATAGCCATTTAATGACTGTAATTCAAATTTGAACTACATCTGCATGCAACGCCTAATCATAATGGTTTGAAAAATCATATTTTTGTGTACTTGTGTGCGAGTTAATTCCATGTGCAGTAAATTCGAAGGAATTTTCAAACATATTGGTCTCAAGGCATGGGCACACATGCATAGAGTGCCATGGCATTTTAATTCCAAAAAATTAAAAATGATCAGAAAAATATGAAACCTTGCTTGATTTAATGTCATGCCACCAAGATGATGTGATAAAGAAATTGGCATGTTTTGTGAAAGTTTGGACACACACCCCTCACAAACCGGAGCAACACACTAAACGGCTCGTGGTTCCGAGAGGGAATAATGCATGTTTGATGACGAACGGGAGATAGCTTCCTCTTACGGCCTTCAATTTGTTTTCTACATTTAACATCCACTAATACAACTATCATGTGAAATTTTGGAAAATTTTAGGGGTCATTTGACCTTTTAAAGACATTTAAGTGATTTTCTAACCATTTAATGGCCGTAATTAAAATTTGAACTACATCTACATGCAACGCCTAACCATAACGGTTGCAAAAATCATATTTTTGTGTACTTGTGTGCGAGTTGAAAAATCATTAGATGATGTAAATATGTGTTGTTCAAAAAAGAAAATGTAAAGATCTGGCAAGACAATCGGTCCCCCACATGATTGGCACTCTATCTTGTGGCACGAGGTTTGGTAGGTGAGCGGCGGGGATCATTAATCAGACACAGTTCTGCATTGGAAATAGTCAGCTATTATGTTCACACACGAATTTTGGCTATTATGTTCACACACGGATTTTGCTACGGGAATCGTGTGTAATTCAAACTACAGTACTTGTAAATTCCGGCGACCGGTGTGTTTACTGTCCCCGTCGATCTAGATTCTGGCCGCCAATAAATACTACCTTGCTCACGTCGTCCCGCCTGCATTCTCATCTACATCCTCCCCTCGCTCGCCCTCTCTCTCTCTCAAATCTCTTCCATGGTGCCGCCGGTCTGCCCACGCGCCGACGAGGAGTCGCCGCCTTGAAAGTGCAACTATTCCTGGGTGGTTTTGGTAATTCCTAACAACATATAGCTCATTGAGGTAATGCTATTTCAAGATGAATATTTTAGGAAAGCTCAATGATTGGCATGGCATGTATTAGAAAGTGGACCACTCACAATGCTAAGGACAAAAGGATTGGCTCAAGCTCAAAGCAAAAGACTCTAAATTTCTCATTTTAGTGATCCAAGATCACATTGAGTTCATAGGAAAAGCCAATACTATCGAGAGGGGGTGAGGTGTTGCTTAATGAGTTTCTTGCTCAAAATGCTTAGTGATATGCTCCAAAGCCTTCAACTACTTTCTGATATCCACACATGTCCAAAACCAAAAGTTAAACTCGGCCCCACCGAAATTCACTATTCGACGCCACCGAGTTCCCTTGACATAGCCACTGCCAGAAACCCTAGTCTTTTCGGTTTCACTGATAGGGATCTCGGTCTCACCAAGATGGGATTATAATCTCTTTGTTTCTCTTTGTAACGTTTAGGTCGAATCGAGATGAGCGATCGGTCCCACCGAGATTGCAATGCAAACTCTCTGTGTCCTTTTCTTAACGTTTCGGTCCTACCGAAAGAGCGAATCGGTCCCATCGAGATTGCCTGACCAACTCTCTGTTTGTCTATTACCAAAATTGGTCCCACCGAGTTTGTGTAATCGGTCTCACCGAGATTACGTTATGCGCTAACCCTAATGATATCGGTCCCACCGAGTTGACGTGTTGGTCCCACCGAAAATCCTAACGTTCACATTTTTGAACTAAATCGGTCCGACCGAGTTTCATGATTTGGTCCCACCGAGTTTGGTAAATTGTGTGTAACGGTTCGATTTTTGTGGAGGATATATATACCCCTCCACCCACTCTTCATTCGGGAGAGAGCCATCAGAACATGACTACACTTCCAACATATATTTTCTGAGAGAGAACCACCTACACTTGTGTTGAGGTTAAGATATTCCATTCCTAACACATAAATCTTGATCTCTAGCCTTCCCAAGTTGCTTTCCACTGAAATCTTCTTTCCACCAAATCCAATCCTATGAGAGAGAGTTGAGTGTTGGGGAGACTATCATTTGAAGCACAAGCGCAAGGATTTCATCATCAACACACCATTTGTTACATCTTGGAGAGTGGTGTCTCCTAGATTGTCTAGGTGTCACTTGGGAGCCTCTGTCAAGATTGTGGAGTTGAACCAAGGAGTTTGTAAGGGCAAGGAGATCACCAACTTCGTGAAGCTCTACCCGAGTGAAGCAAGTCCTTCGTGGGAGATGGCCATGGTTGCATAGACAAGGTTGCTTCTTCGTGGACCCTTCGTGGGTGGAGCCCTTCGTGGACTCGCGCAACCATTACCCTTCGTGGGTTGAAGTCTCCATCAACGTAGATGTACGATAGCACCACCTATCGGAACCACGCCAAAAATCTCCGTGTCTACATTGCATTTGCTCCCTCCGAAATCCTCCCTTTACCTTCGTATGCAATTGTTTTAGTTTCCGCTGCTATACTCTTAGAATTGCATGTGTAGGTTGATTGCTTGACTTGTGCAAAGTTGCTAAAAATCTGCCAAGAACTAAAATTGGGAAAAGGCTCGATTTTTATTTGGTCAAATAGTCTAATCACCCCCCCTCTAGACATACTTTCAATCCTACAAGTGGTATCAGAGCTTTGGTCTCCATTTGCTTTGATTTCCATAGATTTTGGTGGTCATAACCTTGGTTTCACAACCTAGGAGAGTGTGGCGTCTAGCGAGGGAAATTACCACTGTATAGGTCCTCAATTTGATGGTACAAATTTTGCTAGTTGGAAGCATAAGATGAAAATGCATATTCTTGGACATAACCCCGCTGAGGAAGTCCTGAATTCGGGGGTCCTCGGACAGCCGGACTATATACTTCGGTCGGACTGTTGGACTATGAAGATACAAGATTGAAGACTTCGTCCCGTGTCCGGGTGGGACTCTCCTTTGCGTGGAAGGCAAGCTTGGCAATTCAGATATGTAGATCTCCTCCCTTGTAACCGACTCTGTGTAAGCCTAGACCCCTCCGGTGTCTATATGAACTGGAGGGTTTAGTCCGTTGGACAAGAACGATCATGATCATAGGCTAGCTTCTAGGGTTTAGCCTCTACGATCTCGTGGTAGATCAACTCTTGTAATACTCATATCATCAAGATCAATCAAGTAGGAAGTAGGGTATTACCTCCATTGAGAGGGCCCGAACTTGGGTAAACGTTATGTCCCCCGCCTCCTGTTACCATCAGCCTTAGACGCACAGTTCGGGACCCCCTACCAGAAATTCGCCGGTTTTGACACCGACATTGGTGCTTTCATTAAGAGTTCCACTGTGCCATCACGATAAGGCTTGATGGCTCATCTTGTTGTCAAGGAAAACATTACCTCTGGGGGAGCCCTGGCTGTAGGCCAAACTCTCCGACTAGGCGGCTTCGTCATGACCGCCCGTTCGGCTGTCGCGCCGATGATGACTTCTCCGGTCATCAAAAACATCCTCCACGTCGGCTCGGGATTCACCAAGCAGATGGATCCAATGGAGCTCTCTTCCTTGAAAAAGCTCTTGGATCCCATCGCCACCTTGGGAGTCGCTACGGACTATGATCGGATCGGGCTTAAACCCGACCAAAGGGAGATTAACTCTCTGCCGGTCACCCATCAGATAGCGGTGGTGGAGGAGCAATGAAGCGATTCTTCCTCTATTTTGAGGACAAACTATGTCCAGATTCCCGAGCACTCCAAGCCGGATACCCATCTACGGGAGGACATGGCCCAAGCTTCGAACCTAGAATCAGACAGCGGGCCAGAACTATTGGGCAACGTCCCGGACCCTGAACTACCAAGCTCGGAAACTCCTCTGCCCCTGGGTCTCAGATCGGGTCAGGGTTTGGACCTAAATCTACCCACCCAGCCACACATAAGTGATCTTTCCCCCATTATACAAGAGCCCCAAGAGACAGTACATCACTATTGGGCTAGATTCCTCCTTGTAATGAGCAAGGTCAAGGACTGTCGCGAGGTAGATGCAATTTCATTCTTTTGCGAAAATTGCACGGACAAGGGAATCCTCAATGCCATAAGTCGCCGTGACATAGCACACTTAGCTGACTTGGCGGCCGTAGTAGAAAAGTATTGTGCGATGGAAAGCACCTGGAAAACCCAAACAAAATTCTGTGATCCTCCGGCTCTCACTAAAACACCCATCCGAACTAAAAGGGTGTACTCTCGTAAGTCACCCGATCCAATTACAAAGAAACCAAAGCCCACTATAGGGCGTGGAACCGTATTGGAGGGATGGCTCAATGGGCCATGCAAAGTTCACAGTACACCAGATACCATGCCAACACACAGCCTTAGAGCATGTTGGATACTCTGGCATGTGGCCAAGAGCGGTGTGGATCTCCTCATCAACAATACCACAGAGCACCATCCCGTGGAAAATAACAATCCAGTACTGACATTCTTCGATACTTTCACCCCAAATAATAGGCGCAAGCGAGCACTCCGCAGCCTCGCCAAAGTCTGGCACGTTGCAGCAATAAATGCATGGAACGATACGGTTATAACCTTCAATGCCAGTGACGAACCTCAATCCCGAACAGCCCAAGCACTAGCCGCTTTGGTCCTTAGTCCAATTGTGGACGGCTTCCGGCTTACTAAAGTACTCATGGACGGTGGAAGCGGATTAAACATCATGTGCGAGGAGACTCTTAGCAAAATGGAAATAGACAAGAGCCGCATTGAGCAAAGCAGCATGACCATCAGAGCAATCATCCCGAGTCAGGAGGCATGATGTGTGGGAAAAATCACACTAGATGTGGGATTCGGCACGCCAGAGAATTATAGGTCCAAAGAAATCACATTCCAAGTGGCCCCGTTTAGTAGCGGATACCACGCCCTTTTAGGGCGGGAGGCATTCACGATCTTCCAAGCTATACCCCATTACGGGTACATGAAGCTCAAGATGCCCGGGCCCACTGGAATCATCACTCTAGATAGTGATCCGGATATGGCACTCCATGCCGAAAATAAAACCGCTGCACTGGCCCTCGAGGCGTTATCCGAAGCCCTCACGGCCGAAGAACTAAATGCGCTGCGCTCCACAATGGACAGGGACGACGTGATACTCGACAAAAGACCCAAGCCCACCTCTTTTAAACCAGCGGACGAAATAGTCAAATTCCAGGTCCACCCAACGGACCCTTCAAAAATAGCATCCATCGAGGCACAACTGAACCCCACAACAGACGCCACACTGCAGGAGTTCTTGCGCGAGAATTGGGACATCTTCGACTGGCATCCCTCACACATGCCAGGAATCTCACGCAGGCTGGCCGAGCATTTCCTAAACATTCTAAAGGGATACAAGCCGGTCAAGCAGACTCTTCGGCATTTCTCAGAGCCTAAGTGACAAGCCATATGAGAAGAGCTTGCCAAGTTACTCGAGGCCAAATTCATTAGAGAAATAAAATATCCGGACTGGCTAGCAAACCTGGTGATGGTACCAAAGAAGGACAAATCCTGGCGCCTATGTGTCGATTTCAAGGACCTTAACAAGGCTTGCCCCAAGGATCCCTTCCCCCTCCCCTGCATTGATCAAATTATCGACTCTACCACAGGACACGACTCATTGTGTTTCCTCAATGCATACTCCGGATACCATCAAATCAAGATGGCGGAGACCGATCAAGCCGCAACGGCATTCATCACTCCATATGGCCCCTTCTGTTTTAACACCATGCCTTTCGGGCTCAAAAACATCGGTGCAACCTATCAACGCATTATTCAGACATGCCTGGAAACACAAATCGTCAAAATAGTGGAGGCATACGTAGACGATGTGGTCATTAAAACCATACACGTCGAATCTTTAATAGACGACTTGAGGCTTACGTTCGACAATCTCCGAACATATGAAATCAAGCTCAATTGGAAAAATGCGTTTTCGGCGTGCCCGCCGGAAAGCTCTTGGGCTTCATCGTTTTCAATAGAGGAATTGAAGCAAATCTGGCTAAAATCCGAGCTCTGTCATAGTTGGCTATCCCAACAGACCTCAAGCAAATACAGAAATTAACCGGATGCGTGGCTGCCTTAAGCTGCTTTATCACCCGATTGGGAGAAAAGGCATTACCTCTTTATCGCCTTCTTCAACACAGCGAACACTTCGAGTGGACGGATGCGGCCACGGCCGGATTGGAAGAAATAAAAGCCCTCTTGGCCAGCAACCCAATCTTGGCCGCGCCAAATATCGGTGAACCAATGTTGTTATATATAGCAGCAACACACCAGGTTGTCAGCATAGTGCTCATCATCGAACGAGAGACGGGCGGACATAAGTTCCCGCTTCAAAAGCCGTTATACTACGTATCCACTGTCCTCACTCCATGCAAATCACGGTACCCACATTATCAAAAGATAGCATACGCGGTCTTCATGGCATCCTGGAAACTACGACACTACTTTCAATAATGTTCAATTACGGTGGCCTGTGAAGTACCACTCAACGACATAATAAATAACCGTGATGCCACGGGCCGGATTGCTAAATGGGCTATTGAGCTCCTCCCGTTCGACATAACATACAAACCACGGCGAGCCATTAAGTCGCAAGTACTGGCTGATTTCGTTGCCGAATGGACAGAAGCCAAACTCCCTAAAGAGTATGGTGCGTACTCCAATTGGATCATGCACTTTGACGGCTCTAAGATGATGGCTGGTCTGGGGGCAGGTGTCGTCCTGACATCCCCCACCAGAGTTACAGTCCAATACGTACTCCAAATATTATACACAAACTCCAACAATGCAGCAGAATATGAGGCCCTGTTGCGTGGTCTCAGGATGGCAGTCTCCATGGGCATTCAACGCCTAGAGTGCATGGGGATTCGAACCTCTCAATATCCCAAATAAATGGAGACTTTGACACCAAGGACCCAAAAATGGTGGCTTACCGCAATGCCATCCTCAAAATGTTAGCTCGGTTCGAGGGGCTCGAATTCCATCATGTGGTCCGAGAAAACAATCAAGCGGCGGATATCCTCGCCCGCATCGGCGCTAAGCGTGACCCTGTCCCACCTAATATCTTCTTGGAAAGGCTGTTTAAGCCATCCGTGGTGTGGGAAGGGGAGACCGGCAACAACAGTCCGGATCCGGCCACAACACCAGATCCCGAACACTCTGACGTAATCGGAGGCTCCGCCACCGAAATAACACCTTCGGCCCACGTGATTATGGCTGTCATCGCCCCGTGGACAGAACCCTTCTTGGCTTACCTAAATAGGCAAGAACTCCCTGAGGACCCAAACGAGGCACGTTGCATTGTGCGGCGGTCTAAAGCCTACAAGGTCCATGAGGGAGAGCTTTATAAGAAAAGCGCTACCGGAGTACTTCAAAGGTGCATCTCCGAAGAGGAAGGACGACAACTTTTGGCAGAAATTCATGCTGGACTCGGCGGCCATCACGCTGCAGCTCGGGCCCTTGTAAGCAAGGCCTTCCGTACAGGTTTCTACTGGCCGACAGCCCGAGCAGACGCACAGGACCCCGTCCAACATTGCATCGGTTGCCAGCTTTTTGCAAATCAAAGCCATATGCCACCTACCGCTCTCCAAACAATCCCCATTAGTTGGCCCTTTGCGGTCTGGGGGCTTGATACGGTCGGACCCCTTAAAGGAGGAAGCCATAAGAAAAAGTACCTATTGGTCATGGTGGATAAATTCACCAAATGGATAGAAGCCAAACCAGTTAAAACGGTCGAGTCCGGACCAGTGATCGACTTCATATCCGGGGTTGTACACCGTTATGGTGTCCCCCATAGCATCATCACTGATAACGGCTCGAACTTCACAGCTGACGAGGTAAAAACTTGGTGTGGCAACATGGGCATTAAGCTCGATTATGCTTCCGTCTATCACCCCCATACAAACGGTCAAGTCAAACGAGCAAATGGTCTTATTATGAGCGGCATTAAACCCAGATTAGTGCGATCCTTGAAGGAAGCAGATACGCACTGGGTTGAGGACCTCGACTCTGTACTATGGGAGCTGCGGACCATGCTGAATCGCACTACCGGATACACACCGTTTTTATGGTGTACGGCACAGAGGCGGTACTGCCCTGCGACATCATTCATGACTCACCTCGAGTGCACATGTACGAAGAGAAAGAAGCCGAGCTTGATTGGCAGAACAGTTTAGACGCCCTGGGGGAGGAGCGTGACCTTGCAAAAGCCCGCTCTGCATTTTATCAGCAATAGGCTCGATGGTATCAAAGCAGAGAAGTATGGGCCAAAACTTATAACGTTGGCGAACTCGTTCTACGCCTACCAGAGAAGAAAAAGGACAAGCTCAAGCCCAAATGGGAAGGTCCCTTCATCATCGACAAAGTTCTAACCGGTGGAGCGTACCGTCTGCGTGATGCATCGGACAATCGACTCGAGCCAAATCCATGGAACGCGGCCAGACTTCGAGGGGTCTACGCCTAGTGCCGGACTCTGTGTTCGTCTCCTTATCTCCGCCTTTATATATATATATATATATATATATATATATATATCCGCTATCTGTCTTTCTTTCTTTCTTCCCTTTTTCTTCACAGCCTTAAAAGGTTAAAATGTGTCTTGACTACACAATCTTGACGCGCCATGCATGCTCATTATACCTGGGGGCTTCTTATAAGAAGTTTAATATAATTATGTTCCGGGCTCTATGCCGCCTGCACATGTGTTACTTTTCCAGATGTACCTTTTCTTCTCCATTATATGCATCGATATGACTTAAGTTTTGGCCAAGCTAGGTTGCCTGGCTCTTGTGTTTATGCCGTACGTTCCTGTTACTTCGTCTAGGGCATAAGTTGAGCACCTCTGCGATTGTTACTGCCGGGTCAGCCGGATGTGTACCTCAGACTAGGTGAAGCCAAAAGCTAGCATTCTTAAGGGAATATTCGGTCAGTGAACAAAAGATGACTTTTACTTATTGCAATACATGCCCCCAGATGTTTATATCTTATCTCTCTTTTCACAGTTCGGACATGCACATTAATGCATGCGTACCCAGTGAAAGGAACCCTTAACAGAACTATTCTCCCTGGAAGATGTTTCTTACTATCCATGTAATATAACATAGCTAGTTGGGTACTTGTCGGTTCAAGCACTTATGACCCCTACGCCTGGTTTCCACGCGTACCTCGGTTTTTACATAACTGAGCGGGTATTCAGATACACTCTGGACTGTCGGGTCTGGAGGTCGAAGCGAAAAGGTCCGCCATGACAAATGATTTACAATCCGGCTAGGGACAAAATATGTCACTTGAAGTACACAGTCACTTAGACTGACTAAGTTCTTGTTCTATACCATCCAATAGGCTGTCTAGCCTACAATCCTGTTGGGAATACTTTGCGGCTAATTTTACCTGGTCATATACCAGACTAACAGGGATCTCTTTCCCATTAGACCCTACAGGTCCGACCTCGGCCATGTGGTTTGGGTCAGCCTTGGTATATCGCGTCTTCACCATAATCGGAAGCGCCACCGCGTTCCCTTGAGAATCCCTTGCACCTTGTCGGCAGGCAGATATCTTCCATAATCGGAAGCGCCACCGTGTTCCCTTGAGAATCTCTACGAGCTCCCCATTGCCTCCTAGCAAGGAGGCAGATGGCCACAAGGCCTGGGCAATGCCCTGCATCACCTGCCGAACTTGTTCGTGCAGTTGTGAGAGCTCTAGCAGAAGATCGCCCGCAGATCCGGGCATCTCCTCTTCAGGACTACCCGTCAGCATACCTACAGATATAACTCTGTTAGCCGGTTTCTTCGCCGAACTCTATAAAAGTTCGTTCAAGCACTTACTAAAAATGCCGCGTTGAAGCCTCTTATTCTCCTTTACGGAGTCAGCTAGCTGGGCCCGAACATCTTTTAGTTCAACGCCCAGCCGGGTATTGGCATATTGGAGATCGTTTTTCTCCCGCCTAACCCGCGTGAACACGTGCTCGCCAGCCTCTAGCTGTCGTTGAGCATGTTTCTCATCCTCTTGCACGATCTTCGGATTCACTCCGGGATCATCTGCATAATCTATTGTTAGATTTGCATGCATGCCGAGTACTAGCTAGTACATGTCATTTCATTCTTTTCGATCAGGACAAGTATTACCAGATGGGGCCTTCTTGGACTCCTCAATTCCGGCAACTGCGGCCCGTAGTTGGGCTTTGCACTCCTCCAGTTCTTTAGACAACTGGGTATTCTTCTCCGTAAGAACCTACGCATATAATGATCCTTAAATCAGTTGTGCCAACTGTTTCAAGTCTCAGGGGCTACTGATATACATAATTATCAGATTTTCTTACCCGTATATCCTTTACATACTGGTCTATGGTTCTGGCAAGGCCATTTTGAGCAGCTCGGATGTACGCGTCTCCTGAGTTGAAGGCATCAAACGCCTCTTCTAAGAGACCAGGGTCGCGGAGTACGGCCCGGTGACGCCTGTGATTCATGGCACAATCCAATTTGGAATTTGTAGCGGGCAGCCTATCCGCATCTGTTGACACCAGATTTTTTCACGGCGAAGAACTTAATTAAGATGGCCTCGAATGGAGAAGTTCTCAAAGTGAGAAAGTTCTGTAACGTCAAAAGGAAAAACTTTGATATTTGGGCCATAGTCATCCGGTCTTATCTGTAAGGTCTAAGTTGTGTTCGAAGTACTTAGATTTTGTATTCAGAACACTATTCGGCTAATTACGCCCCCAAGACTGCCCCATATTGAAAACTGATCTACATGAATTGTCTTCGTCTCGTCAAAACGATTGATTTTTATATAAAGATCGTCTCAATTCGAGGTCATATGCAAAATTTAGAGCCCGCACAGCGCGACCCTCCAGTGAGCAAAAATATGACGCCCGGAACCACACACATATGTGGGTATGTCTGATGTGCTGCGTGAATAATTAGCTGTCTTGCACGAGCGATTTGACCCTCGAGATGACCTCTCATGAAAAAACGTTCAACATGAAAGTTGTTCGTCTCATCGAAATGTCAAGATTGCTTTTGGGCTTGTTTCCATCTGAGGTCCTTTGTCACCACAAAAAGGACCCTCAAAGTACAGCCAGTTTAAACCGAACAGTTTTGGAAAGTTCGGATAAAACCAGTCCGAATTTGACTAGGGTTTTGGCCTTGATTGATGTAATTTTCTTGTAAGGAAAGCCTAGATAAATCCTTTGCTTGTACGGGAAGTCCAGCCGGCTCTTATATATGTTGGGGTGACGGACGATTGGAACAACAACACACAATCGATCTATCAATATATCACTTTTTTCCTTTACCTTTATCTCTCTCCATTGTTCTTCTTCTTCCTCGTTCTTCGTTCGTTCTTCGTCTGCAGGGCAGCGAACCTCGAGGCCCTAGGGGCGTTCAGGCCGACCTAGGGCAGCCCATAGCCGCCGCGCACCTTGACGGGGTCCCTCCCAGGCATGTGGGGTTTCAAGTGTACAAAAGTGCCCACCGGATTGTCTTGCATACCCCGCTTCCGGCTGGTCTCCTTCGACGTGAGTTGTGGTGCATCACCCCCGGCGTCGAGGGTACACGGTGATGTGTTTGTGTGCGAACACTCTTTTTGGCGGCTCCGCTGGGGATGAAGCGTTGAACGGTCTCCGGCCCGTTCTTGCTACGAAGAGATCGTCATCTAGGGTTTGACATCTACAAAGGTAATATGAATACCCACTTCACTTATGTAGATGCAAATAATGCATATGTTGTTGCTAGATTGACTAATGAGCATAATGTATCAGCTAGCCCTAGTTTTATCAATAATGTATCTAATTATGTGCAACAGCCGATTCAGAATAATCTTCATGCTTCAACTTCATATAATTTCAGCAACATGCAACAAATGTATCCCAACACCCATGCATCAGCAACCCCACAAATCTATGTGCCGATGAACAACATGATGAGTTCGGTTAATCAAGTTGAGATACCCCATGTAGGAACTTCCAATAGCATGCAACAAAGTGTGTCAAATTTTTATTCATCGGCAAATAACTTGCAGTTTGTTAATCCAAACGTGCCGGTGGATAGGGGAATTGGCCATGCTACTACTAGTTATTCGGCTAATTACCCTCAAACATCATATGCTACACCTCATGCTACTAATTTTCTGGCACCATACGCAACTGTTGATGTCCATAATTCGGCTCCCCACCTTCATGGTCATGGCCGAATAAGTGAAACTTCTATAGGAGCACAAATGCCTTCACCTACTACCGTGGCATATCATGTCCCCCCAACACAATTACAGAATTTCGGTGACATATTGTTACCGAAAGAGTCAAAAAGTGTCGGGGGGTAATTCTATCCAGATTGGGTCATTAAGAAAAATCTTACGTCTTTTTGGGATGAATTCAATGTTGTTCTACATGATGTAACATCCCAAATTTTCAATTTGGAATGTTATACATTAGATCATCATTGCATATCATATTTTATTTTTGCTTTTGGTTTGATCCTAGAAATTTCTACGCAACTCAAGGACCCACGGAGAGAGTTGGGGAATTCATTATTTTCATATTTGAGTTTCTCTCAAATTTTGAGAATAGGATCATTTGATTTTAATTATTTTATCATCAATTATTTCTATTACAAAAATATGAGAGAGGGAATAAAATGTCTTTCTCAAAATAAGGAAATATTGAGGATTTAATAATAAAATCAAATAAGTTTTTATTTCGGAGTTTTTCGTTATTTTATTTGAATTTAGGAAAAATGTGCGTTTTTCAAAATTGCATTTAGGCCCCAAATAAATGTTCACCTTGTGCGGCTTGATTTTAAAAGCCCGGGAAAATTTATTTCGTGATTTTGGGAGTCCGTTTAGTATTTCTTTTTTTTTCTGCGCGTAATTATTTAAAAAAAACGTGCAACCAACCTTCGGGCCGTGTCCGACCGAGACTCCAGCCCGACTAGCCTTTATAAGCCGTCCCACCCCCGGGCCGAAACCCTAGCACCGAGCCGCCCCAGCCCCGCCCGAGCCGCCGCAGCCGCCCGTCGCCGCCGCCTCACCGGACGCCGCCGCCTCGCCAACCCGCCGCCCGAGGTTCGCCTCGTAATCCGCGCCGCCATTTTTTTCCGGAAAACCGTCGGTTTTTCATCGGTTTTTTTAGTTTTAGTTTCTTTAAATAGATCGATTTTTCCGATTTATTTATTTAGCGAGCGTTCGTCCGTTCGTTCGTTCTGGCGAACGTTCGTCTTTTTCTTTCTCGCATTAAATCCGCGGTTTTTTGATCGCGATTTCTGATCCGATTTTCATTTTAGTATAACTTTTCGCTCGTTTATCGGAATCAGGCGATTCAGGCGCTTGGAGTTTCGTCTCCAAACCCTCTATCCATTTAACCAACTTAAACAAGTTTTTGCTACTGTAAAACTTGACTTAGATCCAGATTAGTAGAACGAAGTTGTTTTCTTTCGCCGTTTGACTTTCGTTGCTTCGTTCGATTTGATTCTTTTTGCAAACCGGAGTTCTTAAGTTGAACTTTTTGGTTAGTTCTCTTATTGGACTTTTACATGTGCATTAGATGAGTACTTATTGTATGCTTGTTTGTTTGTCTGCGATAGAATACCCGGAGTGCGCCGCCTGCTACTTCGAATCACTAGGTTTCGCGGATCATCAACAAGGCAAGTAACACTTTGATCATACCTTTTCTACTACCCAGTTTTAATGCATTAGATCAATCCTCACACATTGCATGATTAGGATCTAATTAAATTGTGGGATGGGAAGTAGTTGAGGTACTACCTATTACTTGTTTTATTATCAAACCTTTGGGAGTTACTTCTACGTTTGCATTTATGCCATGCTATGCTAGTAGACGTGGATTGGGTGAGTGATATCCATGACAGATGTGAGTTTGTTAATTAATGGTTTATCTAAGGTGGCAACTTAAACACACATCTGGGTGGATTGAGGTATCTGGGTATTCCAGGATTGCCTGTTTTTCTTTATGGACCGCCACCCAGGCTCAAAGGGATCATGAGACTATTCATACTAGAAACTTCCGTGTGCAGCCACAAGCTATTATGGGCTCTAGCATAGTTGACTAAGTCGTGCGAACTATTACAGTGGTAGACTAGCAGATGTAGGGGATGTAGGTGGTACGGTCTACCCGATCGTAAGGTGCTAGCGCTTCTGAAAGACTATGTCTCGGTCATCCATCTTCTCAAACACCATGTAGTGCGAGAAACCAAACGGAGGCGATCGAGTCTTGTGGGGAAAAGTGCGCAAACCTCTGCAGAGTGTATTAAACTAATCATCGTTAGCCGTGTCCCCGGTTATGGACATCTTGAGTATCTAGTACCTGGATTATCATGTGAATCTCAACATGTTACTTTAAATTAATTTGGTTGGGTTTTGATAATGATGATGTTTAATTGGGATTGAGGATGCTGTCAACCATTCTCAATGTTTAACAACTACCATGATAGTTAAATGAAATGTATTCCTTTGAAGTAGGGAAAAATTGGCTTTACGCAAAACTGTAACCATAGAGCTTTCCACCAGCCAAATATGCATATAGTATAGTTATTTCATTCCATTACTCTCTATGTGTTACATTGACAGCATATTCCATATGCTGACCCGTTTTCGGGCTGCAACGTTAATGTTGCAGACTTTTCAAACGATGAGTAAGGAGTTTTTAGGTCGTGGTTCTATACTCAGTGATGTCGTTGGAGTTGATGGACTCACTTATCTTCCAAGCCTTCCGCTATTATCGTTATTAGATGGCCTTAAGCCATGTTTATTGTAATAAGATCTCTATGGAGACATTCGATGTAATAAGTGTGTGATTGCTACTCTATTATAAATCCTCCGAGTACTGTGTGGTGTCAGCATTACTGATCCAGGGATGACACCGAAGCACAGAGATCAGACGGTTTGAGGTCTGGTCGCTACAGAGATGGTATCAGAGCACATGCTGACTGTAGGACACGACCACTAAGCTAAAGACCTAGATCACTATTCACCCTCTTCTCTTCTGACTCCTCATCTTTTCTACTCTTTAGGATGGCAGATGCAAGGAACAAGTTCACGCAACCGGATGAAGATACACCCTTTGGACGTCACTTGAAGGAAGTCACGAGATACCTGAACATAGGAGTACCAAGCTTCATCGGAACCTACAACGCCACTTTACCTGAAGAAGAGCGCTGGATGATTCAAGTTCAAGTTCCAGGAAGGACGTTCATGCCAGTCACTGAGCCCATAGAATTTTCTTTTGACGCACCAACTTGGAATCTAGGAAAGAGCATGGCAGCTCACATCACCATGGGACGCATTGGAGAAGTCTACCGCAATGATCTCAAGGATACTATCTTCCAGATTTGTTGGCGCCAAGATGAGCACTGGGAGATGATCAGCACCAGAAAGGATAGATCAATTGCAGCTTTTATCCAGGAGTTAAACCAGCACATTCGACGACAGGAGAACCAGATGTGCGCCGACATGATAGACCTGAAGAAGGCAAGGACAAGGATCAAGGAACTGGAGGAAGAACTCAAGGCTACACGTGAAGATTATGAAGAAGAAATTGAAGTATTGGTGGACAAGAATGCCGACCTAACAAAGAAGATCGGGATATTTATGGGAGACCCTACACCAGTAGATGAAGACGAAGAACCCAAGGAGATTCGCCCGGAAGACTACATCATCATCGACGGCACCGACTCGGGTCCAGATGATAGCGATGATGACTATGTTGATGAAGCCGGAGCAGATATCATGGAGTCTACAACCGAAGAATATTTCTAGTAGACCACCTCATAAGTAGTAGTAGTCCACCATGTAAATATAGTAGTCCGAGCACTTTTGTGATAGTTAGATCGATTGTATGCCCTTGTTTGATTGAATGAAGTGAATTGTTTGATTTTGCCTCATGTGCATATGGGTAGTGTTTTCTCTTTAGACCCCCCTCTATTCTTACATCTCATATTTTCTAAACCCTCAGATGCCTCCGAGATGTGATCCCGGATTTACCTTCCCACCGGAGCTCACCCAGTTGATCCAGCAGCAGAACACATTGATGCAGATGCTAGTCCAGAATCAGAACCAGGGGAACAACAACAACAATCCACCACCGCCACCACCACCTGTTGATCATTTAGCCCGTTTTCTTAGGCTGAATCCACCGGTGTTTTCCAGTAGCACCGAGCAAATAGTAGCAGATGATTGGCTCCACAAGACTGCTAGAGAGTTGACCACAGCAGGATGCACAGATGCGGAGAAGGTGATGTTTGCCGCACATCAGCTTTAAGGAACCGTAGCATCATGGTGGGAGAATTTCACAGCCACTTTCCATGTCGACACTGTCACATGGGACCAGTTTCAGCAGGCTTTTCGCACTGCCCATGTTTCAGCAGGAGCTATGGCCATGAAGAAGCGTGAGTTTCGCAACTTGCGCCAAGGAGGACAGACAGTTGGCCAGTATGTGGAGGACTTTAGTAAGCTAGCACGTTATGCCCCAGATGACGTTGCTACGGATGCAACTAAGAAGGAGAAGTTTCTGGAAGGACTGAATGATGAGTTGAGCATGCAGTTGATGGTGGCAACCTTCAACAACTACCAGGAGTTGGTAGATCGTGCTCTTATGATTGAAGGGAAGCAGCAGCAAATTGAAAGTCGCAAGAGGAAGTATGCACAAGGAAAGTACAATTCAGGAGCTCAGCAGAAGCCACGTTTTACCCCTAAACCGGGAGGACATTTTCAGCATACCCATGGAGGAGGTAGCTCGCACAATCACACGACACCAAGAATGGTAATGGGGGAAGCAACGGCCAGAACCGCACCAACCCATCAACCCCAGCCAAGAAAGACCTGAGCCAAGTCACTTGCTTTAAATGCCAGAAGACCGGACATTATACCAATGAATGTCCTGAATCACAAAATGGAAAGGGCAATGGAAGCTTTGGGAAGAAGCCGAACCCTTTCAACAGGGGACAGATGAACCACATTAGCGTGGAGGAGGTTGAAGAGCAGCCGGATGCAGTAATCAGTAAGTTTTTGTTTAAGTCATTTACTGCACTCGTTCTTTTCGATACTGGTGCATCGCATTCATACATATCAAGGGGATTTGTGGATAAGTATAAACTGCCAACCCAAGCCCTTAGGTCACTCATGTTAGTAACCTCGCTTGGAGCAGAATATATGGCTAGTCTATGGTGTGATCGGTTACCATTAAGGATTGGTAACTATGTTTTTCTCTCAGACCTAATAGTATTGGAATCCCAAGGATTGGATGTGATATTAGGCATGGATTGGTTATCAAAGTATGAAGGGAATATGGAATGTGCTAGTAAGTCAATTTTGCTTACCACCCCAGAAGGGAGAAGGATCAAGTATGTATCCCGACATGTGCCAAAAGGGAGTCAAGTAAATTGCTTAACAAGAGTTGTGCAGGAGGAAGTACTAGTGGTAAAGGAATTCCTTGATGTATTTCCAGAGGAGTTGCCAGGCATGCCACCAGATAGAGACATTGAGTTTTTGATTGAGCTATTGCCAGGCACAGGGCCAATATCGAAGAGACCATACAGGATGCCTGCAAAGGATTTGGTGGAAATTAAGAAGCAGATTAAAGAGTTACTGGATAAAGGTTATATTCGCCCAAGTTCTTCACCTTGGGGATCGCCAGTACTTCTAGTGGAGAAGAAGGATGGATCGTTAAGAATGGTTGTCGATTATCGAGGATTGAATGAAGTAACAATCAAGAACAAGTACCCACTACCAATGATCAATGATCTGTTTGATCGATTGCAAGGAGCTAAGGTATTTTCCAAGATCGATCTGCAATCAGGATACCACCAGTTGAAGATTCGAGAACAGGATATTCCTAAGATAGCTTTTACCACCAGGTATGGGTTGTACGAGTATACCGTTATGTCATTTGGTCTGACTAACGCACCTGCATATTTTATGAACATGATGAACAAAGTGTTTATGGAGTTTTTGGATAAGTTCGTCGTAGTGTTCATTGATGATATCCTGGTTTACTCGAAAAACGAAGAGGAGCATAAGGAACATTTGCGTTTGGTTCTTGGAAAGCTCAAAGAACATCAATTATATGCCAAGTTTAGCAAATGTGAGTTTTGGTTGAAGGAAGTAGGATTCCTCGGACACGTTATATCCGGAGAAGGAATAGCAGTTGATCCCACTAAAGTTGATACCGTGACCAAATGGGAAGAACCAACCACGTTTGGAGAGATACGGAGTTTTCTTGGACTCGCAGGACACTATCGGAGATTCATTGAGAATTTCTCCAAGATTGCAAAGCCTATGATGGAGTTGTTGAAGAACGATACCAAGTTCAAATGGACTGAGGAATGTGAGGCTAGTTTCTAGGAGTTGAAGAAACGTTTGGTTACTTCACCAGTGTTGATTTTGCCAGACCAGACCAAGGATTATGAGGTGTATTGCGACGCTTCACGTCGAGGACTTGGAGCAGTGCTTATGCAGGAAGGGAGAGTTGTTTCATATGCCTCACGACAGCTTAAGCCTCATGAGTTGAATTATGCTACACATGATTTGGAGTTAGCGGCCGTAGTGCATGCATTGAAAACATGGAGACATTTCCTCATTGGAAACCATTGCGAGGTGTATACGGATCATAAGAGTTTGAAATACATTTTCATGCAGAAGGAGTTGAACTTCAGACAAAGGAGATGGTTGGAGCTCATCAAGGATTATGATATGAGATTGCATTACCATCCTGGAAAGGCTAATGTAGTATCTGACGCATTAAGCTGTAAGAGCAATGTTAATACATTAATGACGGGAGAAATCCCAAGGGAGTTAGTCGAAAATCTTCGAGAGTTATGCTTGGAAATAGTTCCGAGAGGCTATGTGGCAGCATTGGAGATTCAGTCAACCTTGATGGATAGAATCAGAGAAGCTCAGAAGACTGACAAGGAGATTGCCTCTATAAAGGAGAAAATAAGCAAAGGAAAAGCTAAAGGATTTCGTGAGGATGAGCATGACACCCTATGGTTTGAAGACCGTGTTTATGTGCCCAATGACCCGGAGATCAGGAAGTTGATTTTGCAAGAGGCACACGATTCACCATATTCGATTCATCCAGGAAATACCAAGATGTATTTGGATTTGAAGGATATTTTCTGGTGGACCGAAATGAAGAAGGATATTGCGATGTAGTAGTTTGTGATGTGTGTCAGAGAGTAAAGGCAGAGCATCAGAAGCCAGCAGGATTGTTACAACCATTGCCCATACCCGAATGGAAGTGGGATAAGTTAGGCATGGATTTTATCACGGGATTACCCAGGACTCGTTCAGGCTATGACTCGATTTGGGTTGTAGTTGATCGGTTGACGAAAGTAGCTCATTTCATCCCGGTAAAGAACACTTACACCAGTGCTAAGTTGGCAAAGATATACATGACCAGGATCGTATGTCTGCATGGAGTTCCGAGGAGTATCGTATCAGATAGAGGAACCCAGTTTACCTCAAAGTTCCGGAAGCAGTTGCACGAAACTTTGGGTACCAGGCTAGAATTCAGTACAACTTTTCATCCACAGACAGATGGACAGGCCGAGAGAGTCAATCAGATTTTGGAGGATATGCTGAGAGCTTGTGCGCTAGATTACAGATCTAGTTGGGACGACAATTTGCCATATGCAGAGTTCTCTTACAACAACAGTTACCAAACCAGTTTAAAGATGGCCCCTTTCGAAGCTTTGTACGGAAGGAGGTGCAGGACACCGTTGTCATGGGACGAAGTTGGAGACCGCCAGTTGTTTGGGCCTGATTTGATTAAAGAGTCTGAACAGAAGGTGAAATTGATTCGCGATAGGCTCAAGGTAGCTCAGTCTAGACAGAAGAGTTATGCAGATTCTAAACGCAAGGAGACTATTTACGAACTTGGAGATAGAACTTATCTACGAGTATCCCCACATCGGGGAACAAAGCGTTTTGGGGTTAAAGGAAAGTTAGCGCCACGATTTGTAGGACCATACCAAGTTTTGGAGCGTATGGGAGAAGTGGCCTACAAGTTGGAATTGCTCGAAGGATTGTCAGGAGTTCATGATGTGTTCCACGTTTCTCAGTTGAAGAAGTGTCACGCGGAGATGGCTGACATACCCTTGAGAGACACAGTGCCATTGGAAACAATTTAGTTGGATAACGATTTGACCTATGAGGAGAAACTAATAAAGATTCTCGAGTTTGCCAGCCGAGTCACTCGCAGCAAGGTTATCAAGTTTTGCAAAGTTCAGTGGAGCCACCACACGGAGGATGAAGCCACCTAGGAACGAGAGGAAGGTTTGCTCAATGACCACCCTCACCTATTTTCTAGCAAACCCGAATCTCGAGGGCGAGATTCATCTTAAGGGGGGTAGGTTTGTAACATCCCAAATTTTCAATTTGGAATGTTATACATTAGATCATCATTGCATATCATATTTTATTTTTGCTTTTGCTTTGATCCTAGAAATTTCTACGCAACTCAAGGACCCACGGAGAGAGTTGGGGAATTCATTATTTTCATATTTGAGTTTCTCTCAAATTTTGAGAATAGGATCATTTGATTTTAATTATTTTATCATCAATTATTTCTATTACAAAAATATGAGAGAGGGAATAAAATGACTTTCCCAAAATAAAGAAATATTGAGGATTTAATAATAAAATAAAATAAGTTTTTATTTCAGAGTTTTTCGTTATTTTATTTGAATTTAGGAAAAATGTGCGTTTCTCAGAATTGCATTTAGGCCCCAAATAAGTGTTCATCTTGTGCGGCTTGATTTTAGAAGCCCGGGAAAATTTATTTCGGGATTTTTGGAGTCCGTTTAGTATTTTTTTTCTGCGCGTAATTATTTAAAAAAAACGCGCAACCGACCTACGGGCCGTGTCCGATCGGGACTCCGGCCCGACTAGCCTTTATAAGCCGGCCCACCCCCGGGCCGAAACCCTAGCCCCGAGCCGCCCCAGCCCCGCCCGAGCCGCCGCCGCCGCCGCCGCCCGCCACCGCCGCCCGTCGCCGCCGCCTCGCCAGACGTTGCCGCCTCGCCGACCCGCCGCCCGAGGTTCGCCTCATAATCCGCGCCGCCGTTTTTTTCCGGAAAACCGTCAGTTTTTCGTCGGTTTTTTTTATTTTGGTTTTTTAAATAGATCGGTTTTTTTTTCTCGGATTAAATCCGCGATTTTCTGATCGTGATTTCTGATCCGATTTTCGTTTTAGTATAACTTTTCGCTTGTTTATCGGAATCAGGCGATTCAAGCGCCTGGAGTTTCGTCTCGAAACCCTCTATCCGTTTAACCAACTTAAACAAGTTTTTGCTACTGTAAAACTTGACTTAGATCCAGATTAGTAGAACGAAGTTGTTTTCTTTCGCCGTTTGACTTTCGTTGCTTCGTTCGATTTGATTCTTTTTGCGAACCGGAGTTCTTAAGTTGAACTTTCTGGTTAGTTCTCTTATTTGACTTTTACGTGTGCATTAGATGAGTACTTATTGTATGCTTGTTTGTTTGTCTGCGATAGAATACCCGGAGTGCGCCGCCTGTTACATCGAATCGCTAGGTTTCGCGGATCATCAGCAAGGCAAGTAACACTTTGATCATACCTTTTCTACTACCCAGTTTTATTGCATTAGATCAATCCTCACACATTGCATGATTAGGATCTAATTAAATTTTGGGATGGTAAGTAGTTGAGGTAGTACCTATTACCTGTTTTATTATCAAACCTTTGGGAGTTACTTCTACGTTTTCCATTATGCCATGCTATGCTAGTAGACGTGGATTGGGTGAGTGATATCCACGACAGATGTCAGTTTGTTAATTAATGGTTTATCTAAGGTGGCAACTTAAACACACATCTGGGTGGATTGAGGTACCTAGGTATTCCAGGATTGCCTGTTTTTCTTTATGGACCGTCACCCAGGCTCAAAGGGATCATGAGACTATTCATACTAGAAACTTCCGTGTGCAGCCACAAGCTATTATGGGCTCTAGCATAGTTGACTAAGTCGTGCGAACTCTTACCGTGGTAGACTAGCAGATGTAGGGGATGTAGGTGGTACGGTCTACCTGATCGTAAGGTGCTAGCACTTCTGAAAGACTATGTCTCGGTCATCCGTCTTCTCAAACACCATGTAGTGCGAGAAACCAAACGGAGGTGATCGAGTCTTGTGAGGAAAAGTGAGCAAACCTCTGCAGAGTGTATTAAACTAATCATGGTTAGCCGTGTCCCCGGTTATGGACATCTTGAGTATCTAGTACCTGGATTATCGTGTGAATCTCAACATGTTACTTTAAATTAATTTTGTTGGGTTTTGATAATGATGATGTTTAATTGGGATTGAGGATGCTGTCAACCATTCTCAATGTTTAACAACTACCATGACAGTTAAATAAAATTTATTCCTTTGAAGTAGGGAAAAATTGGCTTTACGCAAAACTGTAACCATAGAGCTTTCCACCAGCCAAATATGCATATAGTATAGTTATTTCATTCCATTACTCTCTATAGTTATTTCATTGCCAGCATATTCCATGTGCTGGCCCGTTTTCGGGCTGCAACGTTAATGTTGCAGACTTTTCAGACGACGAGTAAGGAGTTTTTAGGTCGTGGTTCTATACTAAGTGATGTCGTTGGAGTTGATGGACTCACTTATCTTCCAAGCCTCCCGCTGTTATCGTTATTAGATGGCCTTAAGCCATGTTTATTGTAACAAGATCTCTATGGAGACATTCAATGTAATAAGTGTGTGATTGCTACTCTGTTATAAATCCTCCGAGTACTGTGTGGTGTCAGCATTACTGATCCAGGGATGACATCGGAGCACAGAGATCAGACTGTTTGAGGTCTGGTCGCTACACATGAATTAATAAAAGAGGGAAAACCTATTAATCCTACTGCAATCCAAGCTAGATTATGCCAAAAAGAGAAAGCATTGGGTGTGGATAGAATTATCAAAAAAGATGGTGATTCGGATAATAAAGTTAATTCGGCTATTGAAAAGACTGAATCAAATAATTACGTATGCCAAATCTATTATAGAAAAACAGGATGACAAGGTGTTGGGGAGCTATTCGAAAGAGCTACAACCTATCGTTCAAGTAATGCAACCATCATGCTCTCCCAACATGTTTGAAAAGGTATGTCTAGCAAGTGATTTACCTATCTTCCGATTTTGTCGTAGCTTTATTGTTGATGCTTCTATAAGAGAAATTCTCATAAGTAATTTTGAAAAATCAATGACGAAGGGAAATTTACTTGTTATCAATAAAACTGTTATAGAACATATCAGTCAGTCTATTGTGCCATTTATAAAGACTAATAGTGGCCTATTATTGCAGCCAAAGTTTTCCCCATTGCATTATCAAAATTTCATATCTAATTGGGTAGCTTTGCTTGTTTCTTACTTGGCTTGCACTTGGTCTCAATTGAGACATGTGTATTCTAACTATTTTCGTTTCAGAAATTTAAAGCCAAGGTCAAATTCTTTTGAAAAATCCGATGCTAATATAATATCTTATCCAAATACATCGGAGATAGGGTGTAAAACATAATGCATAGCCGAATGGGGATATTCTAAATCTGAACCATTCGTTTTCTCAACTCCAAAGCTGTTTGCACAGCAAGATCGGCTAGAAATTAAGAAGTATACCTTCAATTCAAGCATGTGTGATCAAATATTTGATTTGTTGCTGAAAAATAATTACATTAAAGTTCTTGATCACCATGTGAAGCCATCAATCCAAGGACGAATGTATTGCAAGTTGTATGATTCGTCCGAGCATAATTTTGAGGATTCCAACATGTTTCGTCAAATAGTTAAATCGGCCATTGATAAAGGACGATTAAAATTTGTTGAAACACCAAGGGATGACCGTTCTATTCTGATTGGTCCTAATGGAAAAAGGGTTTTGAATCGGCTGCTTAAAACGATTCCTTTATAGATGAGAAGGTAAAAACTACATGTGATGGGATCAAGCTTTCAAGTAAAAAAGTTGTTCAAGAGCACAATGAAAATATTCTTGAAGGAATGAGTTCTATCGAAGATACAATGAAGACGCCAAGGACTGGGGGGCAACACGAAAATCCAAAGATCGATGCAAGTCAAGACAAAGGAGATAAAGGCCGCAATAAGCACAAGTGCAAGAAATCGAAGGTCACTTTTGCACAATTATTAGATAAATATCAAAAGAAGATTGAAGAGAAAAGTGCTTATCGGCCAACTAAAGGAAAAGCATCAAGATCACCCCCTAGGCGCAAACCCGAGGATTGGTATTGGCAAGATGAGAATTCTAATGCGGTATATTCATATCCATATATTGTGCCGCCAATGCCAATGCCATGGATACCTTCCTATGATCATGTAAATCCATATCCATCGTGGGACAAGTATGATATAAGGGCGCATTCTTCATCTTATTTTAGACCATCTCACAAACATTATGTAGCTCCAAAAAGATCAACATTTGAACAATCACATGTCAAAGACCGTTTCAATCATAAGGAATCGGTCCGGAGCTCAAGGAACAAGAAAGAGGTGGTCAAACAAATTTATCGTGTTAAAAAGATGGTCGTAAGAGTGCTACTTCAGATTTGATCTCAAATGAGAAGGAGCCAATTAAAGTATTGACATTGTCTACTAATGGCGATGAGGCAAGTCAATCAAGTACCAAATCTGAAGAGAAGTTGAGAGTGCACATGGTAAAACAAGAATTTCCATTGCTTCAAACAAAATCACAGCCAGGGTGCCCACTCAGCTTATCATATTGGCAAAAGAAGAAATTACAAAAACTTAGTGCACAAGAACTTGAAGAAAGGAATATGGCATGGGTTCCCAAAGGAAGTATTCAAAATAAGAATTATGTGCAAGCTTCCTTTACAAGGAGTGCGGCAAATGTGAAGAAGGAAAAGAGTGAAAACTATGAAGAACCAAGCCGAAGGTTTCAACATCTTCGGTCCACACATTATCCATTTTCTTCAACAATGTCGTTCATGCCTATGCCATGGAATTTCTCATCAGGTATGATTGGTTACCCTCAATGGGCTTATTTTAAACCACGGATGCGATATAATTTCTTACATCATGAAAGGGTATTACCAAATCATCATATGTTTGATTAGCTTTACTTTTGTTGCTAATCCAAACGGCCGATATGTACTTATCGTCCTAAGCACATAAAATGGCCGATGGAGTGTTGACATCGTCCTTAGGAAAAGCATCGTACAAGTTATTTTTCGGCACACAAGTTTGCCGAAAAACAGGAGGGCATGTGTTGACACTAGATTTTGGCACGACGAAGAACTTAATTAAGATGGGCTCAAATAGAGAAGTGCTCAAAGTGAGAAAGTTCCGTATCGTTAAAAGGAAAAACTTTGATATTTGGGCCATAGTCATCCGGTCACATCTCTAAGACCGAATTTGTGTTCAAAGTACTTAGATTTTGTATTCAGAACTCTATTCGGCTGATTACGCCCCCAAGACTGCCCCATATTGAAAACTAATCTACATGAATTGTCTTCGTCTCGTCGAAACGATTGATTTTAATATAAAGATCATCTCAATCCGAGGTCATATGCAAAAGTTAGAGCCCGCACAGCGCGACCCTCTAGTAAGCAAAAATATGACGCCCGGAAGCAGGCACATATGTGGGTATGTCTGATGTGTTGTATGGATAATTAGCTGTCTTGCACGAGCGATTTGACCCTCGAGATGACCTCTGATAAAAAAACGTTCAACATGAAATTTGTTCGTCTCGTCGAAACAGTCAACATTGCTTTTGGGCTCGTTTCCATCCGAGGTTGTTTGTCACCATAAAAAGTACCCTCAAAGTACAGCCAGTTTAAACCGAACAGTTTTGGAAAGTTCAGATAAAACTAGTCAGAATTTGACTAGGGTTTTGGACGTGAATTGATGTAATTTTCTTGTAAGGAAAGCCTAGATAAATCCTTTTCTTGTACGGGAAGTCCATCCGCCTCTTATATATGTTGGGGGTGACGGCCGATTGGAACAACAACACACAATCGATCTATCAATATATCACATTTTACCTTTACCTTTATCTCTCTCCCTTGTTCTTCCTCTTCCTCGTTCTTCGTTCGTTCTTCGTCTACAGGGCGGCGAACCTCGAGGCCCTAGGGTCGGTCAGGCCAACCTAGGGCAGCCCATAGCCATTGCGCACCCTGACGGAGTCCCTCCCGGGCATGTGGGGTTTCGGGTGTACAAAAGCACCCGCCGGATTGTCTTGCGTACCGCGCTTCCGGCGGGTCTCCTTCGACGTGAGCTGCGGTGCATCACCCCCGGCGTCGAGGGTACACGGTGACGTGTTCGTGTGCGAACAACATCCTCTGTAGGAGGAACATCCAGTTTTGTCCCCACGTTAGCATCTGGCCCTAAGTCCGGCTCTTGAGTCCGGCTGGTGGAGGCGTGGCCGACAGGCTCTCCGGACACGGTCTGGCGAGCGTTTTTTCTACCAGGAACCATGGACGTTATTATATTTTAAAGACGACAACCACGGAGCAGGGTTTTTTTCATACCTCTGCGACGGCGTCTCAGTCCTGACCGCCTTCCTTTTAAGCCTACTCGGCTTCGGTGCCCCTTGTTGATGAGTCACCGCGGGTTCGACATGGCGTCCTGAGGGCCTTCCCTGTAAGACGCAATATGTGTGTGGTGGGTGAGGTGCAAAAAAGGGATCTTTCTCAGAAGTTGGGACTCCAGTTTTACTTACATGCGATGCAGGGAGCAGGCCAGGATAATCGGTTATGATGGCCACCAAGGCACTGTCGCAGCTTAACTAATAGAACGTCCTCTCGATGAGCTCCACAAATATGTCCGGATCTTCTTCGAGTCCGGGGTCGAGGGCCCGGACAGGGTCCTCTGGCTGTACAGACGGGATGTGGACCTCCTTCACAGCTTTTTGCAGTTCCTGCTATGAAATAGCAAGGTAAATATTTATGATGAAGAATGCGGGAAGGTCTGGAGTAAAATTTAGCAGCTCACCGAGTTTGGGGGGTTGTACATGGAGAATCCATCCCGTGGCTTAATGCGGATGAACTCCTCTTCCTCTCCTTTGTACAAATCGGACAGTATTTTCGCTAGAGCAGCGGCGGTATCCGGACCTTTACGACAGCAGCGGGTGGTATCGTCTTCTCCATTGAAGTGCCACATGGGTTTCCCCCGATACTGAAGTGGTTGCACCCCCCGCATTATACATATTGACATAACCTCGACTATTGTTAGTCCTGATTTGGCCAGCGTTTTTATCTTGCCCATCAGGTAAAGGACCTCTCTGTTATCTTCCTCCTGGGGGCTTCGAGGGCGCCAGCTGCGGCGTTTCTTCAAAGGGGCATTGTTAAACTCAGGAAGGCCCAACCGAATAGGGTCTGGAAGGGGGACATCCTCCATATAAAACCACTCCGAAGGCCAGTCTTCAGATGTCTTCTTCGGAGTACCGGACAGGTATCCGGTCCCGGCGATGCGCCATACTACGGCTCCGCCCACTTGATATATTGACCCCTCCTGTGTACGGGGTACGAGGCAGAATAACCTCTTCCATAGCTCGAAATGAGCTTCACAACCCAGAAACAGCTTGCAAAAGGCGACATAGCCGACGATGTGTAATATGGAGGCGAGAGTAAAGTTATGCACTGGAGGCCGTAGAACTCCAGGAGCCCGTGGAGGAACAGATGGATTGGAAATCTGAGTCCCCTCAATAAGTAAGGGACAAGGCATACCCGCTCCCCCCTGGATGGGTTGGGAAAGCTCCGCTTGCTCCCCGCCATTATAAGTGGCTAGTCCGGCTCGGATGGGGACCATATACACAGGAGGGAGAAACCCCTGGGTCTATAACTCTACTAATTGGCTGTGGGGGACGAAACACTTCTCCCAATTGCCTAGCTTAGTTCTACGGGAGCAAGATGAGGAGCTGCGATGACCGGCCATGATGCGATGGACTTCTCCGGGCGCGCTTCGATGGATACTCGATGTGGGAGGATGGTGTGATCTTGATCTAAGGATCCCCGTCTCTTTAAATAGATGATTTACTTACATGGTTAGGCTGGAAAATATAAAAATGCCCCAACTTCTCGCATTCGCTCGACACGTGGAAGATAACCATTATTAAATCACAGAAGCCGAGGAGTGCAACATTCATGGGAAGCCGGACACTACTCATTATGGCAGGTACTCGGGATTTGGAGAAGAACCCGCCTTGCAATGCCAAAGACAATCTGCGCGTCGGACTCATCGTCATTGAAGCCTGGTTCAGGGGCTACTGAGGGAGTCCTGGATTGGGGGGTCCTCGGATAGCCGGACTATATACTTTGGCCAGACTGTTGGACTATGAAGATACAAGATTGAAGACTTTGTGTCGTGTCCTTGTGGGACTCTCCTTTGCGTGGAAGGCAATCTTGGCAATTCAGATATGTAGATCTCCTCCCTTGTAACCGACTCTGTGTAACCCTAGACCCCTCCGGTGTCTATATAAACCGGGGGGTTTAGTCCATAGACAAGAACAATCATGATCATAGGCTAGCTTCTAGGGTCTAGCCTCCATGATCTCGTGGTAGATCAACTCTTGTAATACTCATATCATCAAGATCAAGCAAGCAGGAAGTAGGGTATTACCTCCATCGAGAGGGTCCGAACCTGGGTAAACATTGTGTCCCCCGCCTTCTGTTACCATCAGCCTTAGACGCACAGTTCGGGACCCCCTACCCGAGATCCACCTGTTTTGACACCGACACCCGTCGTTTGGGCTATTGTGTGTATTGCCTTGCAAGGTGAACTCTTTGATGGGAGAGAACCGAACCGTGAAGCTACCGTGGAAGAGCTGAAGATGCTGCAATACAATGCTCAAGCTTGTGATATTCTCTTCAACGGACTATGCCCCGAAGAATTCAACAAAATCAGTCGTCTTGAGAATGTAAAAGAAATTTGGGATACTTTGATTGATATGCACGAAGGTACCGACTCCATCAAGGAATCCAAATTGGATGTGCTTCAAAGTCAACTTGACAAGTTCAAAATGAAGGATGGTGAAGGTGTCGCTGAAATGTACTCCAGGCTTGCTCTCATCACAAATGAGATTGCCGGCTTAGGAAGTGAAGAGATGACCGATAGATTCATCATTAAGAAGATCCTAAGATCCTTGGATGGAAAATATGATACCGTGTGCACATTGATCCAAATGATGCCCAACTACAAAGATCTCAAGCCAACGGAAGTCATTGGAAGAATTGTTACTCATGAGATGTCACATAGGGATAAGGAAGAGCTTCACAACAAGTCAAGTGGTGCTTACAAAGCCTTAAGTGATGCCCCCACATCATCAAATGAGAAGCAAACCTTCAATGAAGAATTGAGCCTAAAGGTGAAGAACTTCAACAAGTTCTACAAGAGTGGAAGCAAGGAAGGAAGTTCCAAGTAAAGGTCCTACAATGACAAAAGATCTTCTAGTCGTGAGCATAACTGCTAGAATTGTGGAAGACCTGGACACTATTCCAATGAGTGTACGGCTCCCTACAAGAGAAGAGAAGATTCTCCCAAGAGAAGAAGTAGGAGAGAAGAATCACCATCAAGAGAGAGGAGGAGTAGAGATGACCATTATGAATGAAGAACATCATGGAGAAGCAAGGATTCGGAAAGGAAGGACAAATCATCAAGGGGCTACACAAAACGAAGACATCAAGCTCAAGTTGGTGAATGGGTATCCGGCTCCGACTCCAATGATCACTCCGACTCCGAATATACTCAAGATGAAGGTGTTGCCGGTCTAGCACTTGTGTCAACCAACTTCTACGACATATTTGAGTCACCAAATGAAGAAATTGGAAGGTGCTTCATGGCAAAAGGTCCAAAGGTATCACACCCCGAGTATGTTGATTTCAATAGTGATGAATATGACTTGCTAGGTGATGATGATTTACTTGTTGACAATTCTAGTGATGAAAACTATGATGAACTTGCTATTAATCATGCTAATCAAGAAAAAACAAATGACCATGATAAGAAGGATATTGAGCGTCTAACTAAAGAGCTAAACACTCTGAAGTTAGCTCATGAAGCTACCTTGGAAAATCATCGAGAGCTTTTAAAGACTCATGAGAAGTTACGCTTCGAAAATCTCAACCTTGAGCAAGAGCATGGGTTCTTAAAAGCGATCAATGATAATCTTCGCAAGAATAGTTCTTCTTACATTGCCAAGCGTTTACTCTTGTCTACTTACATGCCATAAGTTAAATCTAGCAACAAGAGTAAGAAAGATTCTTCTTCTAGTAGTAACAATAATCATGCTAAATCTTGATTCCACTAATGATTCTCTTAGCCAAGTTACACTTGAGCAAGAAAATATCTTATTGAAGGGAATTATAGAGAAAGGTGTTTACAAGAGCCTTGCCAGAAGTAAGCAATTTGAGGAAATTGTACGCAAGCAAGGGAGACACCGGAAGAATCAAGGTGTTGGTTTTGAACGAAAGTTCAATGCCAGTGGAGCTGAGTGGGAAGAAGATCAATACCCCAAGATGAAGTTTGTTCCTCAAAAAGAGAAGTATGATCCTACTTATTTCCAAGGAACACAAGCTCAAGATGATCTTCCACCTCAAGACCACAAGTAAAAAAGGAAAGGACAAGCTTCAAGAGTTCTTGAGGGTGACTCCACCAACATACATCACTCTTTTCATTTGGCAATAACAAGTGCAAACAACTTCTATATCTTGCACTAGTTCAAGGAGTCACAAACCCTCTTGTTGGTAAGACAAGGGACAAGGTAACCTAATGCTTCCATGGATATCATCTTGTGTATACATCACTCTATATCTATGGATATCCTTGCTTGTTCCTTGTGGGACTAACCCGTGTAGGTATTGAAATTGCAACTCACTCCAAAGGATTGCTCCAAATGATATACATCAACATTGAGCATCCTCATCTTCATTACCTACATGAAGTCATCATCGACAAAACCCAAGGTTAGTTCATCCCTCTTAGGGGGGATATCACATCTAGGGGGAGCTTTACTCTAAAATTGAGCTAAAGCAACTCTAATGGTGTGAGCACAACAATGATTTATGTAAAAGTGGTAACCCCACTTGTGCTTAAACGATGAGTATGACCTATGATCAAATGTTGTCATTTGACTCCTAAGTCAATATATAGATGCTAGAGTGTCTGTGCATGCTTTGTCACATATTTCATTTGCCACTTTATTGTGTGAGCATGTTGGATGCATATTTCTCTCATTCAAGGACATCCATTTGTTGCTTTGATTGTTTGGCTCTTTCTCTTTTGCAAAATGGATGGACAAGAATGCCTAAGAACTCCCTCTAGCTATCTATGCTTTCCTCGTCTTGAACTCTATTCATGCTACATCACAGAGTTTGATCAAGTCAGATTTGAACCACTCTATGTGAGGAGCACTCGGAGTCCCCGATTCATCATAGACTTAAACTTACAAAACCTCTTTGTGCATTTCGGTCTGACCGATTCATCCTTTTTGGTCCTACCGAGATCACTTAGTTTATCTAGGTTTTCAATCTCGATGCAACCGATTAGAACCTTTCGGTCACACCGAGTTGCAGTAACTGCCTGTAGTTTTGCATCTCGGTGCCGCCGAGTTGTTCCATTCGGTCACATCGACATGGTCAGGTTATATATACTGACGGGTGAAAGTTTGGAAATTTTTCCGAAACCCTTCACCCGCGTGTAACCTACTCTGCCTCTTCAGGTCTTCGGATTGTCCTCTCACCGCCAGCGACCTCCCGCCGCAGGTCTCCACCACCGTTAACGGCAATCAGCTCCGCCGTTGCCGCCGTAGTGAACACTAGTCGATCTAGGGTAAGTGTTCGACCCCTTGTGCTGTCTTTTTCACTCTGATTCCTAGCACAAGGACAATGCCATATTTCTTTCCACGATTGAGATTGATCCATCTAGCTAAAACTTCCTTAGGTCTAGATTGATTCGAAAATTTTAGGGTTAGCTCTCTGCAGAACTCATCTCGGACCGACCAAAATGTAGAAATCAGTCTCACTGATTCGGCCTTGGCCATTGCACATGCGCTTTTCGGTCCAACTGAGACGTGCAAATCGATGTGACCGAGTTCTAAATTCCGTGAAAACCTAGCAATATCGATGCCACCGAACTGTTACTCGGCCCAACCGAGTTCACTAGTTTAGGTTCCAAGTGTTGCTTCGGTATCACCGAGTTTTTCAATTCGGTAGCTCAGAGATCACTTCTGTAGAGAACTAAAACTAAGCTTTTTCTGACTCAATTGTTTTGCAAAACCTCAGTAATTTGTGATGCTCATCTACTCTACCTCATCTACAACCTATTCAAGGGTCTGCCGACAGTTTTCCTGAACATGTCTGATCAAAGTGACCATCAGAACAAGTCTGAAGAGCAGGTTCAGTTGAGTGAGGGCACTAGTCCCTCCAGTAGCTATGATGAGGGAAGCAGGAGCACACCTAGTAACTTGCCAAAAGCAGCTACCAGGACAAGGAATAAGAAAACCTTAGATTCTGAAGATGAGGATTATGTGGTCGTTGAGGATGAAGCCACTTCAAGGAAAAAGGTGCTAAAGAAAGAGTATGGCTCAGCTGCTACAACAAAGCCAGGGATGCACAAGAAGGCTCCAGCAAAGAGGATTTCCATGTGAAAGACCAGAGCCTCAACTATTGAAACCTCCAAGACAACTGAAGAGGTAGTTGGAGAAGGAAAGAAAAGGAAGAAAAGGGTCAAGAAGACCACTGCCAGAGTACTTGGTAGATCCTCCATTATGAGAGATGATGATGAAGAAGAAGAGGATGTTGCACCAGCACCCAAAGCTCAGAAGCTTATGGGAGATGAAATCAGATCAGCGGCTGCTCCATCAAAGCCTAAGTCTGCTCCCAAAGCTCCAGCTCAGAAGTCTGCTCCAAAGAGAAGCAGTAGAAACATTCCAGCTGCAGAAAAGAACAAGGCCCCAGTGCCTAAGAATGTTGGCGAAGAAGATGATGAAGCCCAAGTGCTAAGAAAGCTCAAGCCCAAGATCACTGACCACAATGATGCACATCCTGTTGCATAAAATATGAAGATCAAGAAAGATTTAGGACTGCGATTGTGGAGACAGTCTGATCCATATACTGTTAGAAGGAGAACTGTTGTGGACTACAGGTTCCACACAAAGGAACAACAAGACTTTTATGAGACTGTCCTGCTTGACAAGAAGCCCATAATGTGTGACATGAGATGGGTTGATGATACATCTCCAACGTATCTATAATTTTTGATTGCTCCATGCTATATTATCTACTGTTTTGGACATTATTGGGCTTTATTATCCACTTTTATATTATTTTTGGGACTAACATATTAACCGGAGGCCCAGCCCAGAATTGCTGTTTTTTGCCTGTTTTAGGGTTTCGAAGAAAAGGAATATCAAACGGAGTCCAAACGGAATGAAACCAACAAGACCCGAGAGACTTGAACCCTACGTCAAGACACAAAAGAGGAGGCCACGAGGTAGGGGGCACGCCTACCCCCCAAGGCGCGCCCTCCACCCTTGTGGGCCCCCTGTTGCTCCACCGACGTACTCCTTCCTCCTATATATACCTACGTACCCCCAAACGATTATATACGGAGCCAAAACCCTAATTCCACCGCCGTAACTTTCTATATCCACGAGATCCCTTCTTGGGGCCTGTTCCAGAGCTCCGCTGGAAGGGGCATCGATCAGTTTGGTTTGGCCTACTAGATTGATCTTTCTTGCAATGGGAGAAGTGCTTAGCTTTGGATTCAATCTTGCAGTGTCCTTTCCCAGTGAAAGTAGGGGCAGCAAGGCACGTATTGTATTGTTGCCATCAAGGATACAAAGATGGGGTTTTCATCATATTGCATGAGTTTATCCCTCTACATCATGTCATCTTGCTTAAGGCATTACTCTGTTTTCATTAACTTAATACTCTAGATGCATGCTGGACAGCGGTCGATGAGTGGAGTAATAGTAGTAGATGCAGGCAGGAGTCGGTCTACTTGTCTCGGACGTGATGCCTATATACATGATCATACCTAGATATTCTCATAACTATGCTCAATTTTGTCAATTGCTCAACAGTAATTCGTTCACCCACCGTAGAATACTTATGCTCTTGAGAGAAGCCACTAGTGAAACATATGGCCCCCGGGTCTATCTTCATCATATTAATCTTCCAATACTTAGTTATTTACTTTGCTTTTATTTTACTTTGCATCTTTATCATAAAAATACCAAAAATATTATCTTATCATATCTATCATATCTCACTCTCGTAAGTGGCCGTGTAGGGATTGACAACCCCTTATCGCGTTGGTTGCAAGGATTTATTTGTTTTGTGCAAGTACGAGGGACTCGCGCGTAGCCTCCTACTGGATTGATACCTTGGTTCTCAAAAACTGAGGGAAATACTTATGCTACTTTCCTGCATAATCCCTTCCTCTTCAGGGAAAACCAATGCAGTGCTCAAGAGGTAGCAAGAAGGATTTCTGGCGTCGTTGCTGGGGAGTCTACACGAAAGTCAATATACCAAGTACCCATCACAATCCCTATCTCCCGCATTACATTATTTGCCATTTGCCTCTCATTTTCCTCTCCCCCACTTCACCCTTGCCGTTTTATTCGTCCTCTCTCTCTCTCTATCCTCCCTATCTTTCTCAATTTGCCTCTTTTTGCCTGCTTGCTTTTTGTTTGCTTGTGTGTTAGTTTGCTTTCTTGTCGTCATGGCTAGTCCCTTATCTTCTCCATTGTCTCCCGAGAATGAAATTCTAAATTTTAAGCAAAGGGAGGGAGAAAATCAAAAAGATGCTTGGTATAGAATTTGCAATGCTCAAAATAGATCTACTAGAAAGCAATCTACTTCCGTTCTTCTTCGCAATTTTTATTTAGGCATAACTCCCTGGCACAGATATATCCTTGAAACTATTACCAAAGGGAACTTCTTGGGTAGCCATACTTTTGATTCTTATAATGCTATGATAGATTTGTTTGGCTCACCCCCTCTTTTGGTTAACGGAAGTGTATTAACTTTGGAGCAAGTAATGCAAAGGCTCGAAATTATTGAAAATAAGGTTGCTACCGTAGAGTTAATTGAAAATTTGGATAAAAAGATCCACAACCGGATCTCTCAATATGGATCTAAAGTAGGAGCCACTTTATAAAATATTAAAGAGAAGGAACCCATAGTTAATGAGAAATTAAATCACGATTACACTAGGATCGATAAACTTGAGGATATTATTAACAACTTGGGAACCGCTTTTTATTCCATAAAGAATACTACAAGTCCTCCCACTAAAATTGCCAAGCTTATGTATGTTCCTAAAAATAATGGTGAATCCTCTAGTAAGGAAACTGCGAATCTCAAATCTATAAGTATTCATCCCAATCTTTTTGCTATCATTAAGGAACCATTTGTTACAAATGAATTTTTCAATATTGTGCCTAAAAATTTGATAATCAATAAAAAGAAAGAAATTCCTAAGGATGGTAGATGCCTCATTGAAGAATTTCCTACCAAAGATGGCAATACCTAGATCTATCCTTGCTTTTTATGCCTAGCTAGGGGCGTTAAACGATAGCGCTTGTTGGGAGGCAACCCAATTTTATTTTTATTCCTTGCTTTTTTCTCCTGTTTAGTAATAAATAATTTATTTAGCCTGTGCTTAGGTTGTGTTTTTTGTGTTTAATTAGTGTTTGTGCCAAGTAGAACTGTTGGGAAGACTTGGGGAAAGTCTTGTTAATCTTGCTGTAAAAAACAGAAACTTTAGCACTGACGAGAACTGCTGCTATTTTTATTTGGAAAGCGATATTTTGTTAATTCCTTTTGAATATGATTAATAGATAAATTCCTCACGTCCAGAAAATTATTTTAGAATTTTTGGGGTTTCAGATCTTGCGCTAGCTACAGATTACTACAGACTGTTCTGTTTTTGACAGATTCTGTTTTTCATGTGTTGTTTCATTATTTTGATGAAACTATGGCTAGTAAAATAGTTTATAAACCATAGAGAAGTTGTAATACAGTAGGTTTAACACCAATATAAATAAATAATAAGTTCATTACAGTACCTTGAAGTGGTCTTTTGTTTTCTTTCGGTAACGGAGCTCACAAGATTTTCTACTTTACGTTTTGTGTTGTGAAGTTTTCAAGTTTTGGGTAAAGATTTGATGGATTATGGAACAAGGAGTGGAAAGAGCCTAAAATTGGGGATACCCATGGCACCCCAAGATAATCTAAGGACACCTAAAAGCCAAAGCTTTGGGATGCCCCGGAAGGCATCCCCTCTTTTCGTCTACTTCTATCGGTAACCTTACTTGGAGCTATATTTTTATTCACCACATGATATGTGTTTTGCTTGGAGCGTCTTGTGTGATTTGAGCCTTTGCTTTTTAGTTTACCACAATAATCCTTGATGTACACACCTTTTGAGAGAGCCATACGTGATTTGGAATTTTTTAGAATACTATATGTGCTTCACTTAAATCATTTGAGTAATATAGTTTTGCTCTAGTACTTCACTTATATCTTTTAGAGCATGGTGGTGGATTTGTTTTATAGAAACTATTGATCTCTCATGCTTCACTTAGATTATTTTGATAGTCTTAAATAGCATGGTAATTTGCTTAAATAATCCTAATATGCTTGGAATTCAAGAACAATAAAAGAACTTCCTTATGAGTGTGTTGAATGCTATGAGAAGTTTGATGCTTGATGATTGTTTTGAGATATGAAGATGGTGATATTAGAGTTATGCTAGTTGAGTAGTTGTGAATTTGAGAAATACTTGTGTTAAAGTTTGTGATTCCCGTAGCATGCACGTATGGTGAACCGTTATGTGATGAAGTTGGAGCATGATTTATTTTGTGATTGTCTTCCTTATGAGTGGCGGTCGGGGACGAGCGATGGTCTTTTCCTACCAATCTATCCCCCCTAGGAGCATGCGCGTAATACTTTGCTTTGATAACTTGTAGATTTTTGCAATAAGTATATGAGTTCTTATGACTAATGTTGAGTCCATGGATTATACGCACTTTTCTCACCCTTCCACCTTTGCTAGCCTCTCTAATACCGCGCACCTTTCGCCGGTATCATACACCCACCATATACCTTCCTCAAAACAGCCACCATACCTACCTATTATGGCATTTCCATGGCCATTCCGAGATATATTGCCATGCAACTTTTCACCGTTCCGTTTATTATGACACACTACATCATTGTCATATTGGTTAGCATGATCATGTAGTTGACATCATATTTGTGGCAAAGCCACCATTCATAATTCTTTCATACGTGTCACCACTACAAAAAAGGACACATCCGTGACATTTTGGGCCGAACAATTTTTTTTCTGTCATACATATGACACTTCTATGACGATAATTGTAACAAAACCCGATATCAACATAGATGTGGTGGGCTCCTACTTCTATGACAAAAAATCATGACAGAAAATGGGCTTTTCGTCCTGGGCGGGCCGGAGACGTAGCTGCAAGACATTCTTTGGGCCGTCCATGGCGGAAAAACCGTGGTAGAAGCGAGGGCGAGGAAAATTTTGTGGAGTTCCCGGTTACGGTGGGAGGTCGGAGTCGAGCGATGCGCGTTTCTCTTGTACACGTACGCGCGTGTGTGCGAGGCGTTGGCTCTAACTGAACCCGAGCAAGGCGTTGGGCTCTAACTGAACCCGAGCAATTGCACTGCAGGCTACGCGTTACTGAACCTGAGCGATCGATCGATGGCTGTTAACTGAACCCGATCAAGCGATTCCTTCGCTACTGCTGCTAACTGAAGCTGATCGATGCTCCCTCTGGATGAACAGTGAGCGTTGCGGGCGGGGGGGGGGGGTTGGATGAACAGTTCCCGGCAGGGTGGATGAACAGGACCCCGTGGTGTTGCCTCTGGATGAACAGGACCCCGATCGATTGAGCTGGTTGGGGCTGGATGAACAGGACCCCGTGGAGTGCTGGATGAACAGGACCACCCCGTGGAGGGCAGGATGAACAGTAGATGGTGGAGGGCAGGATGAACAGTAGCCCGTGGAGGGGTGGTTGAACAGGAGCCCGTGGAGAGGGTTGGTTGAATAGTAGCCGGTGGAGTAGCGCGCGGTGGAGGCTGGATGAACAGGAGCCCGTGGATGAACAGCCGCAGGTGGAGGCTGGAGGAGGTCGACGGTGGATGAATAGTAGCTCGTGGATGCTGGAGGGGGTCGACGGTGGATATGAACAGTATCCCATGGAGTCCCATTTTGTGGTACGCCACACCCCTCCTGATAAACAGGACTCCCGTTTCGACCGTAGCGCTCCAACACAAGTCCGTTTCGTCCGTTTTGTGGTACGCCACACCCCTCCCGATCAACAGGACCCCCGTTTCGACCATAGGAGGTCCGTTTCCTCCGATTTGCGATACGCCAGACCCCTCCAGATCAACAGGACCCCGTTCCGAATGTAGGAGGTCCGTTTCCTCCATTGTGCGGTACGCCAGGCCTCATTTCCATCGCTTGTTCAGTCCAAGCCCTCCCGATGAACACGACCACGCATTCCGTTCCGACCCAGCCGGTTGGCTCCCACGCGTTCCGTTGCCTCCCCATGAACACGACGCATTCCGTTGCCTCCCCAGGAACATGTCGACGATGTTGTTTCTCCGTTCGGACCCAGCCATGCACACGAGCCCTGGCCGTACGTATGCGCGAGTAGGCGTTCGAGACCCTGCCCGTATGTACACATACGTGGCTGTATTTTCTTTCTTGCACCCTAGCCGCTGTACGAACGTGTACATGCTACGTGTGCGCCTCTACTACGACACGTGCGCGCCTCTACATCAACCAGTATGTACGTACACGTTCGCGACCAGAATGACAACGCTGCGTACGCTTCGACCAGGTGGGTCCCAACTGTCAGCCACTTCCTTGCCTACGAAGATGTAGCTGGTGGGTCCCAGCAGTCAGGGGGCGGATCGTTTTTTTTTGCCCGGACGCACTTCCTTGCGTGCTAAGATGTAGCTGGTGGGTCCCAGCAGTTAGGGGGAAACATTTTTTTCGCGAAATACAGTGGCCCATCCGGTGGGTCCCAGCTGTGAGGTGGAGGAATCATTATTTTCCGCGTAATAAGGAGGCACTTCCTTGCTGCGGCCGTGGACCCAGCTGTTAGCCTCTCCACGTACAGTCCACGTCCGATGGAAGTCGTTCCTTGACCACGTTGACCATGCCGCGCCGAGAGCACCAGGAAGGGGACGACACGGAGGCAGGGAAGACTCGGCAGTTGTTTCCCACGCGGAGGGGAGTACGACTGTACAAGGGTTTACTGGTTCGTCCGCCGTCGCCGGAAAATAACAGCAGGTGTGGGTGAGTAGAGGGATGGCTAGGCCAGTGATGGGAGTACGTCCGGTTGGTGAGGCCTGCGCAGCAGCACAGCCGGCCATGAGGAGGAGGGAGCAGGCAGTCCCGCCAGCGCCTGTTTGAGCGGCTGGAGCAGGAAGAGCAGAGATTGAAGAATCACGATGGCCGTTGGATGGACATCCAACAGTCAGTGCTTGCACGTCGACCTTTTTTTAGGAAAGCCTCGAATCTGTGGAAAACAGCATACAACCCATCTGCCATTATTTCTAATAATTTACAGCCCATTTGCTAATTATCAAGGTTTTTCTTGGAGCCCATGTTCTTTTTGTTAGCATTACATCCCATATTGTGGCAACGGTTAAAAAATTATACGAAATTTTGCATATTTTGGTGCGGTCCGAACTGTTTTTAATCCCGAAATTTCGACTCACATTCAAACTGATTTTAAAAATAAATGTATATCAATATAAAATCCAACAAATTCTCCACGCATAAAAATTAATGTAATTTAAAATCTTGAAATGAAAAAAAAAGATATTTGAAACTAATTGCCGCTTTGATGTGTTTTAAAAATGTACAACCCATTTCTCATTACTGATGGGCCATTTTCTCGGCCAGCCGAATGAAAGCTCTCCTCGTGTTGAAAGATTTGCAGCCCAACAGGCCTGATAGAGCGACTTATTTGGCAAGTCACAAAAAAACTGGGCTGTGGCCATGGACCCAGCTGTCAGCCTCTCCACGTACAGTACTCTTCCGATGGAAGTCGTTCCTTGGCCACGTTGACCACGCCGCGTGGAGAGCACCACGACGGTGGACGATGGCGAGGCCTAGGAAGGGGACGACGCGGCAGTGAAAGCCCGCGCGAAGAAGACTACGAGGGTTCACCGGTTCGGCTGCTGTGTGAGGCTGCTATCGCCGCAGGGCCTAGCCAGTGGTGGGAATAGTAGGGGGCGGTGAGGCCTCTGCGGCAGCACAGCCGGCCATGGGAGGCAGGAGCATGCGGCACGACCGGCGCTGCTTTGGGCGGCTGGAGCAAGAAGACCAGAGGTTGAAGAAGCACTACGGCCGTTGGATGGACATCGTACGGTCACTGGAGCTAGAATCGTTCATATTGACTAAGTTGACAAAGCCCTTCGTCCCCGTAAACTTACTGGCCCCCAAGTGAGCCTCCCAGCAAGGTGGTTCCCAGGTAGCCGAGGGAGTATTCATTTTTTTGTGCGTAATAAGGAGGCAGGTCCGGTGGGTCCGAGCTGACAGCGGGGGGAATGAAATACGGTGGCCCGTCCGGTGGGTCCCAGCAGTTAGGGGGAAACGATTTTTTTTGCAAAATACTGGTCGCCCGTCCGGTGGGTCCCTGCTGTCAGGTGGAGGAATCATTATTTTGCGCGTAATAAGGAGGCACTTCCTTGCTGCCGCCCTGGACCCAGCTGTCAGCCTCTCCACGTATAGTCTACGTCTGATGGAAGTTGTTCCTTGACCACATTGACCACGCCGTGCCGAGAGCACCAGGGCGGTGGACGACGGCGAGGCCTAGGAAGGGGACGACGCGGAGCCGGTGAAGACGCGGCAGTGGATGCGCACGCGGAGAGGAGTATGAGGGTTCAATCGTTCGGCTGCGATGTGAGGCTGCCGTCGCCGCAGGGCCTAGCCAGCGGTGGGAATAGTAGGGGGCGGTGAGGCCTCCGCGGTAGCACAGCCGGCCACGGGAGGCAGGAGCAGGCGGCATGACCGGCGCTACTTTGGGCGGCTGGAGAAAGAAGACTAGAGGTTGAAGAAGCACTATAGCCGTCGGATGGACATCATACGGTCACTGCAGCTAGAATTGTTTATATTGACTAAGTTGACAAAGTCCTTGGTATGTCAACTTAGTAGGTCGACAGGTCAGCTTCCGAAACGGTGCGCCCCAGATGTTAGGGGGAGGAATCATTTTTTGGGCGGGTGAAGCTAGAATATCCGAGATTGAAGAAGAAGACGACATCCGTTGGATGGACATCCAACGGCCACTACTGCTAGAACCGTGTGTTGACTATAAGTTGACAAAGCCTTGCATACGTGTCAACTCTGTTTTTTTAGGGGACGCGTCAACTTTGTAAGGCCAGAAGTGTGTGGCAGAGAACTTATAGCCCATTTGAGATTTGTAAGAATGTGTAGCCCATTTTTGAATTCTAACGGAATTTACTACAACCCATTTACAGTTTGTTAAAAGTACAACCCATTTCAACCAACCGTTCAAAACAGAATTCAATAAAATTTCCCACATTTTGATGGGATCCGAAATATTTTTATCCTGAAATTTCTAGTCAGATTAAATACAATTTCAATATAAATTTATATTACGTAAAAATCCAACAAAACATTGCGCTCGCAACAATTAATGAAATTAAAATTTTCAATATCCAAAAATAATATTTTATAAAGTAATCACGTGTTTGGTGCATTTTTTATAGTTACTGCCCAATTTTTATAATTACATCCCATTTATTATTTCTTAAAGCCCATTTTCTTGTTAAGCCTAATGCATCCCTCCTAGGAAAGATTTGCAGCCCAGCGGGGCGGAGAATAACAACTTGACCTTGCCTGGGTATTCCTAAAAAAAGTATAGCTGGGCTAGCCATTTTCAGCTTGAAAAAGTTAATATCTGGGCTGGATATCTGGCCTGGGCTAGATGGGCCATAGCCCGCCCAGTTAATACCTACAGCGATGTTTTCGTTGTTGTTCAGAGGAGAAAAATCAATATCTGGGCTAAACATCGAAAAACTCTGCAGTGCTCACACCTCAAAAACACAAATACTGCTCGAGTTGCTTGGTCCCAGCTGTCGGCCGCTTCTTGTGCAATTCTCTCATTTATTGACTACTACATAGGTTGACAATGGTGTGGGACCATGATGTCAGGAAACCAGGGGGAAGCAAAATAAATTACTCCAGCGAGCGCTTCCTCCTCTGCCTCGTTGTCTCCCGTGGAAACCCCTTTCCTCCCTTTTTTTGCTCGGGCAAGGACCAATGCATGCAGCACATCCATGCGGTTATTAGGCAAGAAATAAAAGCGCTTTGCATGCTAAGAATTACGATGGCCTGCATGGGTAGCTAATAAGGCATCCTCTTAACTGTTGTGATTAAATGTTATGTTTAGAAGAGAGAAATATTCTTCTTTTCCACCAATCTGCTTGCACCTAGGTCATGATGCACCTTCTAATACGACTTACTCCCTCCATCTAGGTGAATAAGTCGTATTAGTAGGCACTTGCGTACATGAGGCTATGGACCTGGTGGGTCCCCATTGTCATCCTCTCTAAGTAAAGTCATCTCCTCGCCCGCGCGCGCTTTCCGCCCGAAACAGTCAGCGCCGCCCGCCCCGCTTCCCGGTGCAGGCGATTGCTCCGCCTTCAAACGACACAAGTGTCGTCCGTCCGTCAAACTGCCGCCCACATTCATGATACACGGTTGCCGAGGTGGCTACTCTAGCGCCACACGTCCGTCCCTCCGCCCGCCCACCATTGCTATATAAACTGCTGCGCCGGCCATAGCCATAGTCATCCGCATCCGTTCCCTTTCTCCTGTCCACACCACTACTGCCCGCCATGGATTCCTCGCGCTCCAGCGATCTTCGGGACGGGCGGATGACGGACCACAAGTAGATGGCAGCCATTGCTGCCGACCGGCTGGCCGGCAGGCAGCCGGAGGACGACGATGTCCCAATGGAGAACATGGTAGTCGATGATCCCGCACCAACCCCCTCCTCCGCGCCATTCTCGCCGATGCATTGCACCATGACCATCGGCGAGGCTCGTGCCCAATATATGGACAGTGTGAGGCAGATGCGTGAGGAGCAGTTCCGGGAGGCGCATGCCGATGCCGCCTACAACCACCATCTCCTCCAGGAGCACCTGCAGGCGGAGGAGCAGATCACCGCGGAGCGGGTGGAGCATGAGGCGTTGCTCGACACGTACTACTCCGCCCGCAAGGGCTGCCTCGAGTGCTGGTGGTACCGCATGAAGGTGGCGGAGGCTGCGGCTGCCTACAAAGAGGCTAGCAAAGAGGGTGATGAAGCGGGCGAGGCGCTGTTTGGCGAGACCGAGGATGAGGCATAGGACAATGCCGGCTCCGACGAGTCCCCGCTCCGTTGGCGTCGCCGAGGCCCTGCTCCACCGAGGCCCCGCGGCAACAACAACGAGGCAGAGGACACCGCCGGCTCCGTTGAGGCCCCACCCCGCTAACAACGAGGCAGAGGACATCGCCTGCTCAATCGAGGCCCCGCCCTGCCGGCAACGTGGGGGAGGATTTCCACCGCTCCGCTGAGGCGCCGCCCGCTGGCAACAAGACAGAGGACATCGCCGGCTCCGCCGAGGCCCCGCCCCGCTACCAACGAGGCCGCGCCACATAGAAAACGAGGAAGAGTAGAACACGGTAGATCGCCACCGCTCGGGTCCAAGTAAGGCGACCACTGCTACCCTCCTATTGAACCCAAGCTAGGCAGGTTGACCATTGATGGCCGGTTAGCTTCTTGGAGGCGACGTGGAGTCGGGGAGTTCTGCTGGATTATAACATTGCTTCTACTTAACTGCTGGTGCAGTTGGCTGACTGACACGTGGGCCCAACAGGCCACATGTCAGTTACGCAACTGCACCTGCAGTTAAGTCACTGAAGCTTCTGTTCGGTTCAGCTGGACACGGGTGGGTAGCTTCGGTTAATTAATTATACCTCTAGCGCACCCCTTTTTAGTTGAAGAATGTATGAAATGTATTGTTTATATGAAATCTGACCATGTATGAATGAATTTATTTCGATTAGTTCGAATTCCTCTATCACCGGCATTGGATGAACATGCAAAACAATACGTACTAGCATTATTCCCAGGGTGATCACCTCGTTTGCATCAGTTTCACATGTACTCCCTCCGGTCCTTTCTAGTCTGCATACAAGTTTTGTCAGCAGTCAAAGTATCTCTACTTTGACAATCTTATACAAAAAAGTATGCACTTTCACAACGTGCAAAGTAAAAAGGAACAGAAGGAGTACAAAGAGTTTGAGCAGCTTTTTAGCGTTTCTGTACATTACAATCAAACACACAGGCCTGGCAATTCATAGAGAACACTTAAAACAATCGATGATTATGCATCTCAGCGACTCACATGTCAGAGGCAATATTTACTTCACAACTAAAGAGTAAAGAAAAAATTGATCGCCGCTGCTGATAGCAAAGGGCGTCCCATTCAAAAATATCAAACGCATGTCTTGCTAAAATCAATGAGCAAAATTTGACAAGGTTGTCCCATTCCAAAATATCAAATGCCTACGATTGTGGAATGGGCAGGGTTTGCCATCAGTTCGGACATTGACATGGCACCTCATGCTCAATAAACCAGCTGTTCTTTTTGTGCAGTTCCACCAAAATCTACCAAATTCGCGCGTAGCTTGTATGATTTCGCACTTATATGTTGCAACGCGTTGAACTTATCGGCACCTCCTTTCTTGTGGTGGAAGTGAATGATTCGATGTATTCATGAACATTTTGTGCAGTTCCCATTGAAATCAAGCTGAGCACCCCTGTTTGCACAAATACAAAAAAGTGATTAGTATAGAGCAAACTGTACTATGAATTGACAGTTTCAACAGGCACATACATGGTCCATGTAGAGCACACTTTTAGCAAAATGGAACTCACCAGAAAGAATCCTAGAACAACATTGTAATTGCGCATCACAGCAAAAAAAATGGAGATTTTGTTAGTCCTTGTGAGCTGAAGTTAGTTTGGTCTTATGGGGAGTAATGTAACCATCCTTCAACTGCTCCTTCTGATGATAAGATAGACAGGGCTTCTTCATCCTGGCATAATCGGAAGTAGTCACTTCACGTACTCCATATTCTTCTTCAGAGGAAGATGATCCTGTTGTGCAAAGACAAGAGGACTACTAAATGCTAGCATCACTGTTTGCTCGAAAAAAGGAAGGAAATATTTAAAATAGCATAGACGAAGCACTTCTCAAAGACAATACCACTTTTTCATGACAGTATCTAAACAGTAGCACAACACCAATAGAGATGACAAAGCTCAATCATATGGATGAAATCAGTGGGCGAGTACCAACCTTTGTTAGGAGGCTTATTGTGTAGAGCATACAGATGAAGCAATTCTCCGGAACCATCTGTTGCTATCTACGGTGGTGGCCATGCTTACTATATACTCCTTGTCGGTGTCAAAACCGGCGGATCTCGAGTAGGGGGTCCCGAACTATGCGTCTAGGCCGGATGGTAATAGGAGGCAGGGGACACGAAGTTTTACCCAGGTTCGGTCCCTCTTAATGGAGGTAAAACCCTACGTCCTGCTGGATTAATATTGATGATATGGGTAGTACAAGAGTAGATCTACCACGAGATCACAGAGGCTAAACCCTAGAAGCTAGCCTATGGTATGATTGTATGTTGTGATTGTTGTCCTACGGACTAAAACCCTTTGGTTTATATAGACACCGGAGAGGGTTAGGGTTACACAAGGTCGGTTACAAAGGAGGAGATATCCATATTCGTATTGCCTAGCTTGCCTTCCACGCCAAGTAAAGTCCCATCCGGACACGAGACGAAGTCTTCAATCTTGTATCTTCATAGTCTAACAGTCCGGCCAATGGAGATGGTCCGGCTGTCCGGAGACCCCCTAATCCAGGTTTCTCACAGTAGCCCCTGAACCAGGCTTCAATGACGATGATTCCGGCGCACAGTATTGTCTTCGGCATTGCAAGGCGGGTTCCTTCTCCGAATACATCACAGAAGAATTTGAATACGAGGATAGTGTCCGACCCTGCAAAAAAAGTTCCACGTTCCACCGTAGAGAGAATAATATTTTCGCAGACCTAATGACGTTACGTCATGGCCCGGTGATTATTCGAACCATTTCTTTTAACCAGCCCCGCACAAAGCGCGAGGCAGTTTTTTGGCACGTCTTGTCAGAGCAGAGATCGTGTCCCCTTATTACGGGATTCTCATCAATACGGGCGTGGGTAACCCAACTGCGTCATCAATTGCGGCACTTGGGGGATAAGCGAGTTTTACTAGGCAAGTGGGGACGCTTAGTTTTGTCCGCCCATATGAAGGGATAAGGATTCACCTTTCTATCCACGCCTTCTTCCTCCTTTGCTCATCCGCTCCCGCACACTCGAGCTCTAGCGCCCAAGTCCTCACTTCCATCTCAACCTTCTCCAACCATGTCCGGAGCGGGAGGCAAGTGGATGGTCTCCTCCGTCACGGAGGGAGACATCAAGAAACCGAGGAGAGATGAATACCTACCCGACGACATTGCGCACCGGCTCCAGATGAGGGGCAGCTCATCCCCACCCCTAGGCCCCATGAGAGGGTGGTATTTCTCACCCATTTCCTCCGCGGACTGGTATTCCCTCTCCATCCCTTCGTCTCGGGGCTCATGTTTTATTACGGCCTGGATTTCCACGATCTAGCCCCAAACTTCATCCTCAACATCTCGGGCGTTTATCGTCGTGTGCGAGGCCTTCCTCCGCATCAAGCCCCACTTTGACTTATGGCTGAAGACCTTCAACGTCAAGCCGAAGGTGGTGTGCGGCCGCCAGGCGGAGTGCGGAGGCTCCATGGTGGGCAAGATGCCCAACATAACATGGCTCGAGGGCTCCTTTGTGGAAACCATAAAGGGGTGGCAATCGGGGTGGTTCTATATCACCGAGCCGCGTGACCCCGCATGGGAAGCGGCCCCCGAGTTCCGATCTGGCATCCCCATGCGGCTCACCTCCTGGAAAGAGAAGGGCCTGTCCTGGGGTAGTTCGAAAGAGCTGACCGGACTCCAAACATGTATTCAAAACATGGTGGACAAGAAGCTCAAGCTTGTCAACATAGTCCAGCTTATGCTCATCCGCCGGATACTCCCGTGCCAACAACGGGAGTTCACCTTGTGGGAGTTCAATCCGGTGCAGCACTGGACTCTGAACAGGCTCTTCGACACAACTCATGAAGACGCCTGGAGGGTGCTGTTTAAAAGCGCCGAGGTCCCTCCCCCTACCACTGAGGATCGCGGATTCAGCGCGAAGCGCCAAGCTAGTGCGGTAAGCTGCTTTACCTTTCACAAGATACTTATTTTTTATATAGACTGGCTCTATGCAGGATCTAAACTCCCGGACCTTTGACAGGACTGGCAGAAGATGGCCGGATAGATCGACTGTCCGGCTCCTTTGCCCGAAGGCCCCGCAGACGCTCTTCTGGTGAAGATGCTGACTCCGGCCCCTTATAAGGTGCCGAAGAAGACCAAGAAGGCCAAGGGAACTTGAAAGAGTTCCCGGCGCCAGGCATCGTCGGACTCACCGTCCGATGACTCTGCGGCGCACTCTTCCCCTGAAGACGAGCAAGAGGAAGAAGATGCTCTCCCACCGACTGGGGGAGACAAGAAAAGGAAGGCCACCCCAACTGGGGAGGCCAGAGTGTCCAAGAAGGGAAGGACTCTCCTCCCGGACAGCTCCACCGCCGCTGACGAAAGCGAAGACGAGTGGTTGCCCAGGGCCAAGCCACCGGGGAGATCGTAAGTATTCGGATAGCAAAGTTACTCATAGGATTCCTTTGTCGCACTACTTTCCCTAACGCCGAACACAATTATGAAGGCCGCCCTAAGCCAATATCGAGGTATCATCGGACGGCTCCCTGGGCTCGTTGGATATGGATAGCGATCCTGTCTTGACCGCCACCTCTCCTCATCCTGCCGACGACGCCGAGGTGTTGTCTCAAGAGGCACCGGATCGAGGGGAGACAGTCCCGGAGGCGCCTCAAGGAGACCTTACGGACTTCGGGAGCCACGGGGATGGGGCCCCCGAGAGCTCCAAGTTCGGCCCTCAGCCGAACATCGTGCCGGACCCTCCTTCTAAGGGGGGCAAAACGCCTGTGCCGGTGACCTCTGTCCATCCAGAGGCACCAGACCATCTGCTGGAAGCGCTTCGCAGCGCTCCCATCGACGAGGAGGAGCACCGCACTATTATGAGTGCGGTGATCCAGAAGGTTCAGTCCGCCAAGAGCGGATTGACTGAAGCCTGTGCCAGCCTTCTAACAGGCTTTGAGGTAAGTGTGTTTAAAATGTAGTAGAAATATTACCGCATAGACAGTAGCCCATGATGCTTTGTTCGGTGTTCAAAAAGAAAAGCCGGACAGAGGATCAAGTAATATCGCAGGAGTCTAATATAAGTATGTCAATATGCATATGCAGGCTTCGCTACTGGCGTCCGCCGCACTAACTACGGAGGTCGCCGTACTGAGGCAGGACCTCAAGGGGTCCAAGAAAGAGCTCGGCCTTGCCAAGAGGCAGCTCGAGGAGAACAAGGGTAAGTAATACCCTATCTATAGATATGTATATATAAAAAGGACGCGATTGCAAAATGACAGGATCATTGTATGTTTGCCAGGGGCCACGATCGAGGTGGCGACCCTGAAGCAAGCGCTAACCAAGGCTGAAGATACAGCGGCCAACGAGCGCACCGAGCGAGAGAAGCACGAGGCTCGGGTGGGCGAGGTGCAGCAAGAGCTCCAGGCTCTCATGACAAAGCACGAGGCGTTGGAGCTTGACTCGAAGACGCGAGAGTCTGAGCTTGCCGCGGCCCTTGAGAGTGCAAAGAGTGACAAGGCCGAGGCCCAGAAGACCCTCCAGGAGATCGACGCGATGAAGAAGATAGCGGCTGGTAAGGCTTTCTATATGCAAAGCAAGCATGTAAAAGTAAATTACCAATTACTTACCCGGATCCGGAGCTCTTCAGGAGCATTCGCAGATTTTCCCCGCAGTGTGTCCGATGCCGCACAATTTTACCAGGCCGAGGATGGAAGCTCGACGGAGAAGCTGTTCTAGTCTCAGTATGCTGAGGCCGAATATCCGGTGCCGATGAGCGACCAGCTAAAGCAGATGGTCGAGCTACATAAGGCGGCCGATCAGGCCATGAAGGGCTTTATAGTCCGGCTGTGGTCTGGCGATGCCCTTCCGAACAGCTTCTTCGGCCTGGTGAGGCGGCTTGTGGATGCCTGCCCACGGCTGGAGGTCGTCAAGCGATCTGTCTGCATTGAAGGTGCACGTCGGGCTTTCGCCCGTGTAAAAATGCAGTGGGTCAAGCTAGACGCCGTGAAGCTGATCAAGGAGGGGCCGCCGGAGGGCAAGGAGCACCGCCACCCTGAGATGTATTACGAGGGTGTTCTACCGGGTGCCCGTCTTATCGCGGATGAGTGTTCGAAAGATGTAATATTTGAGTACACTTGCTCGTTTTATCCTGTATTTATGAAAACTTGTTTCATATGCGCCATGCAACGCTTGTTTGAATTTAAAATATTACCTTCTGTTTGGCTGTTTATCCAATCATAGAGATGGCTAGTCCTCGGCTTCTGCCCCCATGCCGCTAGTGCTGGGGTGTTCGGGATAAACCTGAGCACTCTTGTTCCCATATTTGGGTCCTTCGAGGGAGGTGCTCAGCACAATGAACAAGGAAATCAGACTAATATTGCTTTATCACTCTCACTTAGCCATTGAATTCTATAATTTTAAATTTCGGCGAAGCCCTTGGTATTTGGAAGGCCGAATTCGGGGCGTGATACACGCCTTTAAGTCGGACAGGGCCGGCCCCTCGCCCTAAGCGGCATAAGTCTTTAGGGACTCGAAAAACCTCGCCGAACAGCGACCAGTCTCTCGCCCTATCATGACAGTCAGTTTTAGCTTTCTCTACTGAGGTGCTCAGCCCGACAGAACCGGGGCACAATCGCAGTAGTTCTCCTAGCGCTACCTTAGCCGATAGAGCGGAACGTAAGGTAGCAAAACATAGGAGCCAGGCAAACCCAACATTTGACCAAAGACATGATTCGGAGTTGATGCATATAATGCTATAAGTTCGGGGTGCCGCACTTGTGAAAGTGTTTGGACTTTTCACGCCGCATTGTGGGGTACGTGAGCCCCTAGTGTATTGGCCGTACCAAAGTGTACGGTTGCAAGGCGTCGTTAATGAACACACATATATATATACAAAATGCAATAATGGTCGTAATGTAATGCATTGTTTATTAAAAAGCTGCGTTAAAGCAGAGTGATACAGATAGTGCGATAAGCAAAAAGTAGGACTAAGTCCCTTCCAAGGGCGAGCTAAGGGATGATATGAGATCTGAGATCAACCTGGGAATTCCGTTGTATAACGTAGTTGTCTGCCTTCTTGGTTGCTGCATCATGTGTTCGGTAATAGTGCTGCCGGACAGTGTTTCCAGAGATTAAGGTCCTGAAAAAAGAAAAAATAACCAAACGGGAAGCCCCTAGTGCGGTTTAGGCCGCGTTTTGGGGCGTGCCACAGTTGTGCCCCCCCTCCCCACCTGTGCCCATGGTATTTTTAATGCGTAATTATGTACGCGTGGCATGAATATCGCCGTTGGGCTGGGATTGGGGTGGCCGCCGTATTGCTACGCGAGCTTAGATCACGCCAGGCGGTCTATTTGCTAATTGCCCCGAGCGCGCTTGACGGTGTCCGGGCTTTGAAACCCTGAACTCGTTGATTGCCTTGAGAGGCTGTTTGCGCTTCTGCTGCGAGGGCTCCGGTGTGCTCCTCTGTTCGGAGGGAGCTCTCTGTGTTTCCATTGAGTGTAATAACTCCGCGGGGTCCTGGCATCTTGAGCTTGAGAGCCGCGATAGAGAGGCATTCCAGCCAAAAACCTCTTCTGTCCTCCAGTGTGCGGCTATCGGGGTTCCTCCTCGTCATCGCTATGTGGCCCCTTGTCCTTGTTTTCGGCAATTAACTTGCCGGACTGCTTGAACACCCAACAATCCCTGTTGGTGTGATTGGCTGGCTTTTCTGGGGTGCCGTGAATTTGACACGAGCGATCGAGTATACGGTCCAAGCTGGAAGGACCCGGTGTACTTTGTTTGAATGGCTTTTTCCGCTGACCGGGTTTAGAGCCTTTGAATCCGGCATTGACTGCCGTATCCTCAGTATTTTCGTTGTTAATGCGGCGCTTATGCTTGTTGCGATGTGACCTACTATTGCCGTCCTTGGTATCTAAGGTACCATGGTTTTTTGAGAGATTATTACTATGAGCCAGCCAGCTGTCTTCTCCCGCACAAAAGCGGGTCATGAGCATCCTGAGAGCTGCCAAAGATTTTGGCTTTTCCTGACCAAGGTGCCGGGCTAGCCACTCGTCTCGGATGATATGCTTGAAAGCCGCTAAGGCCTCCGCATCCGGACAATTGACGATTTGATTTTTCTTTGTAAGGAACTAAGTCCAGAATTGCCTGGCCGACTCTTCTAGCTGCTGAATTATGTGGCTCGAATCATCGGCGTTTGGTGGTCGCACATAAGTGCCCTGAAAGTTGTCGAGGAATGCGGCTTCCAGATCTTCCCAACAGCTAATGGAGTGTGCTGGCAAGCTGTTAATCAAATGTCGCGCTGGTCCTTTGAGCTTTAGTGGGAGGTATTTGATGGCGTGTAAGTCATCATTGTGGGCCATGTGGATGTGGAGGAGGAAGTCCTCAATCCATACTGCGGGATCTGTTGTGCCGTCGTATGATTCAATGTTTACAAGTTTGAAACCTTCTGGGAATTGATGTTCCATTACTTCGTCTGTGAAGCATAAGGGGTGTGCAGCGCCTCTGTATTGGGCTATATCTCGACGCAGCTCAAACGGGTCTTGCCCGCTGTGTTCGGCCCGACCGGGTTTGCTTTTACTATATCCGGCGTGACGTTTGTCGTCACGCAGAGTGGTGCGCCCTCGTGATCCGTAGATCGATCTTGAATGCTTTTCCTTGTCCTCCAGCATGTCTCGTAGGTCCAGCGTATCTCCCCATGTCTTTTTATTTGAATGGCGTTGGGGTGGAGGCTGAGTTTTTGGCTGGAATGCCTCTCTATCGCGGCCACGAGGTGGCCGATCAGCTGTGTCATACGCTTGTTCCTCCAGTCGGGGCAGTAACATGCGCCTTGGGTAACTCTTGGAGGGGCGCTCGAGTTTATATTCCTCGGCCACGAGGACTTCAGTCCATTTGTCAGCTAGCAGATCTTGATCAGCTTGAAGCTGCCGCTGCTTTTTTCTTCACGATATTTGTGGTGGCCATAAGCCGGCGCTTGAAGCGCTCTTGTTCGACGGGATCCTCTGGGACGGCGAATTCATCGTCGCTGAGGCTTGCCTCATCTTCGGAGGGGGGATGTAATTGTCATCCTCCTCCTCTCCATCTGCCGCTCTCTCAGGAGAGCTGGCTCCTTCATCCTCCTGCTCTAAGTCTTGCTGGAGGGGATTGTTGTTTTCTTCGGCACTGTCTAGAGTATTATTATCTCCTGTGCCGGTATCACCACTTTTGCTTTGGCGGGACTTAGAGTGGCGCCGCTGACGTCGGCGCTTGGATTGCTTCTTGGAGGGGTCATCCTCCGCTATCTCGTCGCCATTGCCTCCATTGGGTGTATCTACCATGTATATGTCATATGACGAGGTGGCTTTCCAGTGCCCTATAGGTGCTGATTCATGTTCGTATCGTCCATACCGTCGATGTCTTTGGAGTCGAAGTCGAGCATGTCGGTTAAATCATCGAAAGTGGCTACATAGTGGGTGGTGGGTGGGCGTCGAATTTCTTCGTCGTCCGCATCCCAATCCTGTTGGCCATAATCCGGCCAGGGCTCTCCTAACAAAGAGAGAGACCTTAGTGAATTCAGAATGTCGCCAAAGGGCGAGTGCTGAAAGATATCTGCGGCGGTGAATTACATAATCGGCGCCCAATCGGATTCGATTGGCAGGGGCGCGGGTGGTTTGGAGTCAGAAAAAGGGTCCGGTACCTTGGTGTCACGGGCTGCGCAGAGGATTATGCTGGTGTTTGGCTCGATCCCCGTTGAGACTGCAGCCCTGAGGCGGTGTCTAACCACCCGTCCTCGATTGGCGCAGTTGGCTCCGAGCTAAGGGTCGGAGCTGATGCGGGAGCGGCCTCTGGGGTACTGTTCGGCGACAGAGTAGGTCATACCCATCGCGACAGTGTGGCATGCCCGGCTGTGGCTCGAATCCGTCGAAGATCAAGTCACCGTAGATGTCGGTCGTGTAGTTCAAACTTCCCAATCTGACCTGATGGCCAGGGGCGTAGCTTTCAATCTGCTCCAGATGGCCAAGCGAATTAGCCCGCAGTGCAAAGCCGCCGAATACGAAGATCTGTCCGGGGAGAAAAGTCTCACCCTGGACCGCATCGCTATTGATGATAGTAGGAGCCATCAAGCCTAACGGCGACGACACAGAGGAACTCTCAATGAAAGCACCAATGTCGGTGTCAAAACCGGCGGATCTTGGGTAGGGGGTCCCGAACTATGCGTCTAGGCCGGATGGTAACAGGAGGCAGGGGACACGAAGTTTTACCCAGGTTCGGGCCCTCTTAATGGAGGTAAAACCGTACGTCCTTCTTGATTAATATTGATGATATGGGTAGTACAAGAGTGGATCTACAACGAGATCAGAGAGGCTAAACCCTAGAAGCTAGCCTATGGTATAATTGTATGTTGTGATTGTTGTCCTACGGACTAAAACCCTTCGGTTTATACAGACACCTAAGAGGGTTAGGGTTACACAAGGTCGGTTACAAAGGAGGAGATATCCATATTCGTATTGCCTAGCTTGCCTTCCACGCCAAGTAGAGTCCCATCCGGACACGAGACGAAGTCTTCAATCTTGTATCTTCATAGTCTAACAGTCCGGCCAATGGAGATAGTCCGGCTTTCCGGGGACCCCCTAATCTAGGACACCCACACTCCTCAATTAGTTTAATGTTTCCAACATCTTCTTGTGCAGTTCCACTAAAATATATGGTATCTTCAAAGAAGATCCCTGTTTGCACAAGTAGAGATAATTACATATTACATTAAGAGTGGCATCAAATCAGTGGCAAAACAATTGCTCGCTCCATCCATAGCAATAAATTAAGATGCAAAACTATATCATTACTTGTTTCATCACAGTTCCAGTGCTTCATTACAGCACCGGGAGTTGATTTTTGTTTTTCTTCCCCTTGTTCTTCCCCTTCATCACTTGGTTAAATAACAAACAAGCTTCGCCTTCAATGTAAGATTTGGCATGTCAATTAGGGAGCACAAGTATAGTACTAAACTTAATTTTCTGATGAAAGTGGCAAAATACAGGCCAGCAGTTGTGAAATATCCTTATCTTACCTCAATGGGATATTACGGTGCACATACAGATTGGAAGTCTTGTCTCCATTTGTGCAGTTCACTAAAATCAAGCAACATTATCGTACAAGTAGCACAACATATGAATGCACACTGCAGAATCATGTGAAAGAAGGCTAGTGCTGACCTCTCATGATGAAGAATTCAAACAACTCACAAGAAGAATATCTGAACCAAATTCGCCTTAACGGATAGGAAGTAAGATCTCCTCTTGTGTAGTTCCACTAAGATCAAGCAATAAAGCAACATTGTCGGTGTGACATTTTGGTTGCACTGCACAAAACACTCTTAAAACAAAAGTGTTTTGTGTAGTGCAACAAAAGGTCACAATGGCAACAAGATGAAGCAGATAACCCTGTTTACACAGAGGTGCAAAGGAAACAATTAGTGGTCAATAACGGTGGATGACACAGAAGCCAACAAAAAGAAGCATCTACCTTATCTAAATGGGAAAGAAAGCAAGACAGTAGCATTTGTCAAACGGTGGCATTGATTAATATTAACAGAGAGATTATATTAACAATAAAATTCGTGAAACATGTAATTTGCTTTTAACTGTGGCATTGAATCAATTTTCCAGCGGCATTATTAGAGGGTGTTTGTTTACAGGGACATTTTGGTGTAGGGACTAAAAAAACTCCGTGTAAGTCCCATCTAAACCAAAGAGGAGGGACTTTTAGGGACTAAAAGTGGGCATTTGGGACTAAAGAAAGAAGACCCCGAGGGAGTCTTTTGGGGACTTTTTCCAACAGTTGCCCCTGCCACGCATTGCACCTTGTCTCTATTAGTTCATTACTAGGGGTAACATGGTCTTTTAGCATGTCATTTAATAACCTCTAGTCCATGTTTAGTCCCTGGAACCTAGCAGGTAGGGACTAGGGAGTTTTTAACCAAACAAGGCCTTAGATTAACAACAGCTAATGAGTTGCACAGGACAGTGGACACACCACCACCTTATGCATCTACTGGTCCCAGTTTTTTTATCTTTAGACGCCTTTCCCTATGTGAGCACAGAAAATCTAGTCCTGCTCAAACTCTACAGCCTTGTCCCTTCCTTTCCTTTTTGAACTAGTACTTTCGCCCCTTCCTTTCCTCTTTGAACCATGTCCTAGATTTATGTGATACAACTTTCCCCACTACTTTCCCCCATTCCTTTCCTCTTTGAACCACGTCCTAGATTAATGCTATACAACTTTCCCTGCTCATTTCCTCTTTGAACCACGTCCTAGATTCATGCTATATACAACATTTCCCACTACTTTCCCCCACTCCTTTCCTCTTTGAACCACGTCCTAGATTCATGGTATACAAGCAGATAGAGCAATGCATGTGGAGTAAGTAAATTATACCTTAAGGTTCTTGGGGCATGGTTCGGTGGGCGACAGGACGTCGGCGAAGAAGAAGGGGTCGGAGGCCCTCCCACGCCGCCGCTGGGTGGAAAGTGAACAGCTGCGCTAGTAGTCCCTCGCCGACGGCGACAGCGTTAAGCCTCCTTCCCTTCCCGGCGGACGGATCCTGCCGGCTCTTTGAGCAGCAGTGAGGGGAGAGAGAGGCCAACGAAGTCTTGTTTAGATCTGGAGAGGGCGAGAGAGTGTGAAGAGAGAAACTACAAGCGCTGAGGCTCCAGCGGGAGAGGGCGAGAGAGTGTGAAGAGAGCAACTACAAGCGCTGAGGCTCCAGCGTGTATATATATACTGGAGAGAGAGTGTGAAGCGTGCAAACCCTAGAAAACATTTTGACCAGTCAAAGAATCCTCCTGGCACAAATTATGCTCAAGTGTAGTTATCGAACCCGAGACCTCAAGTTTGATGAGCGAACAGGCTAACCAGCTACACAACCCTCCCGTTATGTTCAACGAGAGGGAAATAACCTTTTATACATTCCTGCATTCGTGTGACAAGCATGCCGTGTTTTTTTGTGTGTGTGGGAGTCATTGGGATTTCAATCATAATCGTGTCATGTGGCTTTGGTGGTAAGACTATCCACAGTGGTGCAGAAATAATGCAGCCTTAGTCACCTTACCTCTCTCCACGTAGTACGTTGGGTCCCACCAGTCAGAGGGTGAAACAAACAAATTAATAAGAAAAATTAAAAGCGCCAGCGGTGTATCTTACCTCACACATCTCGCTACTGCTCGGGAACACTGTCCAATTGATCCCTCTGTTCGCTCACGTACTATTTTAAGTGAATCCTTATTATAACATGCACACAAATTTTGGGCACTTGTATTCGACTTAAGTCAGTGTGCCACCGTATCTCGTATACTTACTACTCCCTCCGTCTAGGTGTAATAAGTCACGTTAGAAGGTGCAACGGGACCAAGGTGCGTGCGTGTGCGTGTGTGTGTGTGTGTTTAACAGCATGTGTGTGTTAGAGAGAGCGACAGATCGACCTACTCCTACAGAGAGATGTTGTGTAGTGTACGATTTTAGCCGCGAGAGTCGGTGCATCCTCTCGTTTCCGGGCGTGTCCGGTAGGGACATGCGGACAGCTGCCACGCCCGCTCCTGACCAGCCTGGCCCACCCAAAGCCCCTCCATCGCCCGCGCGCTTCCCGCCCAAAACGGTCAGCGCCGCTCCAAAGAATCGGTGCCGCATTCATGCCCGGGCAGAGCGGACGCGACCTCTCACTGGCGCAAGAGTGATGGTTGCTTCGTCCGTCCAACTTACTGCTGGGTCTATGTGATTTGACGGCTCATTGGTCTTTATTACTGAGGTGGTAGGACTGCTGGATGTCCCACGCTTTCGGCGAAAGGAGGTACTACTACTAGATTACAATTTTCTCCATTCTTACAGCGGAGGCGTGCAAGAGCAGTGAAAACACGCAGGCTCAGTGATTACATGGCCCACCTCACACTATCACCGTGCGACACCTAACTCTTTACATAGTACTCCCTCCGTTCCTAAATATTACTAGATGAGTCCCCGCGCGTTGCCGCGGAACAGCGGTATATCTCTCTGCGCAAAATTATCGATTTCATAGAACTAAAAAAACTCTATAACCGCATGACAAATGTGGTAGCCAAACTAAATAAACTCCCATCATCATTTAGATCATCCCACGTAAGGAAAAAAGATCAGCCAACTCCTACTGCATAATGGGATTATATTTTTCTTTTTGACATGTTAATGGGACTTAAAAGCTCACTTACATGCATGCTACCGGTGCATGCTTGCATGCAGACATGTTGATGTGATTTAAAACCCACTCACATGCATGTGCCACGGTATTTCTGCATGCTTGCATGTGGCTTAGTGCGGAGCCTCTCAACGTCTAGATCAGACGGCTATTATGGACTGATTTACTTCATCTAACGGCTACATCAATTTTGATGATGTGGCTCAAGGAGAGGATAGAGAATTCCTAGTAGTGGGGGCTAGCTATTACTAGTAGATAAGTCTTTGTAGAGATTCCACTACATACGGAACAAAATGAATGAATCTACACTTAAAATGCATCTATATACATCCGCATGTGGTTCATGGTGAAATCTCTACAAAGACTTATATTTAGGAACGGAGGAAGTACTAGTATAGTACGTACTGTAATTTATCAGCGAGATAAATTTGTACAATGCTATGAAGCTTCCAGCTTCTGTTACATGTATCTTGCGTCCAAGGTTGCCCGTTGCAACATTTCATCAAATACAAAGGAGACTAACATGCATGCTATTGCATCTCAATGATTGACAGATCATAGCAAATATGTACTCCCTCCGTTCCAAAATAAGTGTCTCAACTTTGTGCAAACTTTAGTACAAAGTTGTACTACTACTAAAGTTGACACTTATTTTGGAACAGAGGCAGCTAAAGAAAAAAACGATCCATGCAGTCCCTAGCCCTTGAACCGTGAACCCTGACCAGGCTTCAATTTGCTGGCAACGTTCGAGCTTCCTAATAAATGAAGTTTGCAACCTTTTGACCATCGGATCATTTTGTGCAGTTTCACCAAAATCGAGATGAGCATCCCTGTGGCAAAGAAATTGAAGAAGCGTGATTAGAATAAGATTACTGGGACTAGTTGATGAGACATAAACTCATCACAAATACAGTACGTAGAAGCCAGTAGAGGTATGTGCGGGGCAAAGAAGTAGAGAAATATCCACAGGGAGTGATGTGGGCAGCTGGAGCAGTGGTGCAAGCCGGCTGTAAAGGGAGTTGTACCTGAGGGACGTAGCTCAACCTTGAGGAGGGCGGCGGGAGGCGGCAACTGCCCACGTCGCGGCAGTGAGCAAGGGACGAAGGCAACCTCACCGGCTTTGTGAGAGAGAACGGCGGGGACCCCTGATCGGGACGTGCCGACAGTGGGTTTTCGCCGTCGGCGACGGCCACCGCATCTACACTAAGCATCCACCCCTTCCCCAAGCGGACGTGATCCGCCGGGATGTTAGAGATGTGGCCACAGTCGTTTTGTGCGAGAGAGTGTGAAGAGAGCAACCCCAGCAAGCAACCGTGTAGGCTGGCCCGTCCTGACTATGTATATAGTGGAGCGGTTTCCTTTTCTCTCCATATGAACCTATCATATTGCGTACGTGCCACTGAAGAAAAAAAACTTTATTTATAAATGACGCGGCACCTACTACTCGTTCTCCTATAACCTTGCGCTTGGCATCTCCAAAATATTAACCTTGCGATTGGCTCTTCGCCTCTTCGGGAAGTCGAGCAATAATGGTAGTGCAGTATATATCGTTCTGGCTATATGAGACCGAATGAATTGCTGCACGTCCACCACGTGGGCGAGGGTCGAGGGGCGAGGGAGAGTGCTACATACGGAGCAAAATGAGTGAATCTACACTCTAAAATACGTCTATATACATCAGTGTTTGGAGTATGTACTAGTAGTTCATATTGAAATCTACTAAAGGACATATATATTCCAAACAATATGATATAATCTCTATAACCAAGGTAGTAGGGACGAGGAGTAAACGGAGGGAGTAGTAAATTTTTCTCCTCGTCCTGCGAGCCACCGCGCGCATGGGCGAGGGAGCGGGCGTAAGGCGGAGCAAGCTTCACCTCATCCTGCGAGCCACCGCGCCCGTGGGCGGGGGAGACGGCGTACTAAGCAAGCTTCTCCTCGTTCTGCGAGTTGACGGGACACATCAAAAGTACTCCAGTGTATAGAGCCTTGCCTCTAAGGTAGGCCCCACATGGTTTGCCTCTTTTTTAACATAACACGTCAAGTCGCAATTTGTTTGTTCACCCGTGGTAGACGATCCTCCCTCCACCAAGTGGACAACCAGTACACGTGCCAAATTACCACGTGGGCTGCCTTTTTCGTACAGAAATGAGCTCCACCGTGTACCCGCGCGGGTGTGGTTGGGAAAGAGACGGGAGTACGTGCGCCGTGCATGCACCTCTTCTCTTCGTGCACGTCCCCCACCTACGTGGGTGTGTGTGAGAGATACAAACCGCGTTCGTGAGTGTTTTTTGTTTTGGGGTGGGGGTGGGGTGGGGGTTGATTTCGTGAATTATTTGTGGGAATATGTGTCGATGACATCTCAAACAAAATTTTGCATGCAATGTGTGTGAAATGGAGGCCTATCCATATCATACATAGAGGGTCGGGCAATCCACGAGAAGAGAGGGAGCGGTCATAGCTATCGATAGAGTCGAAGAGAGGATCAAGTGGGTGGGTGCGAGATCGATGAAGAGAGCCATCGAAATTGTGTGTGTGTGCAAGTCAAAGATATAGGGCGACTGGCCTACCGGAACGTTAGAGGGCACATGTCAAGTTTGTGTGTGGCAGGGAGACATGACTAGAGCGCTCGATGTATCGGTGTGTGTGGGGGGAGGGGGTGGGGGAGGGGTAGGCAGAGGCCTAACTATAGAGGTAGAACGACTCGTATATGTGTTGAGAAGGAGAGACCCAGCTATGTCTTGAGGGAGATCGGTCGACATCCATACATAACTGAAGGACGGGAAATATGATGGGACAGAGAGAGAGAGAGGAGAGAGAGGAGGGAGAGGGAGGGAGAGGGGTAGAGTGCTGGATGGGTGATGGAGTTGCTTCTCGAAGATGGTGGGAGAGGCCTACTAGACAAACTGAGGGTGGAACTGCAATGTTATCAATAAGAGTGGGGATGTGTTTCTGTGTGTGCCTGTGCGTGATAGATCTGTCGGGACGCATCCATGGATGATGAAGGGGAACCATGTGTTTGGTAAGCAAACCTAACTAGATCGGTAGATCAATTGTTGTTTGTCGGAGGAAGGGAGAGACACAACTAATGAGGTAGATCGATTGACGTGTGGGTAAAAACGAGTTATAAGGACCTAGCTAGCTATATGTATAGCGAGAGATCGGTCGGTGTACGTCCATTTGTTAGAGGCAAATAAGGCCCAGCGAGACGGATAGACAGAGAGAATGGAGCTAGGAGGTGGTGCGAGAGGCCCAACTACTAGCTAGATAGGGGGAGGAGTGTGCGGTTGTGAGATCGATGAAAAGAGGGGCGAGAGTTTACACGTGTGTCTGACCGTATGAGAGACACGAGGCAAGGACACATAAAGGAGGAGATTGAAGGTGTGTGTGTATGTTGTAGGCAGGCATCGCTGGAGAGGTTTATCGATCGGTGTGTGTCGGAAAGGAGTTGTGGAGACTCTGGGAGAACGACCTAAAGAAAAAAATGAATGTGCCCGGTGGATAGAATGCCGAGGGAGGGGGAGGGCGAGGAGGGCGTGTGCATGCACGAGAGAAAGTTAGTGGTAGCTACAAAGGTTAGAGGATTGTGTGGGTGTAAGAGACTAACAAAGATCATAATTTGATATGAAAGCGGATTCATATATTTGAATAGGAGATCATAGTGTTTTAAACATTGCATGCATGAATATAGCGGTGATACACGTGTTGTGCACATGTTATACCATAATGTGATAATGCATGGCGTTTGCAACTCACAGCTAAATGCCGAACAATCTAAACCATACTATACATCAAACAATCTCACATTTTATTTGAATTTGTGATAATGTGTGGCGTTTGCAGCTTACAACTAAATATCGAACAATCTAAACAATACTATATATCGAACATTCTCACATTTTATTTGAATTTGTGGTAATGTGTGGTGTTTGCAACTCACATCTAAATACTTGTAGGCGTAGGGGGCGGGGCACCATACATAATGTGATAAACACATTATACATATGAGACATGGTTTAGATTATGAAGATCTAGCTAGAGCTAGAAATGTAATGTGATTTGAAATCAAAATAAAGTGGATTCAAAAAATCTAGTTCGAGTTCATATAGTACACATAGTTCATATGTAACTCGAGACTAATCATGTGGTGTGCTGTGAAGATAATACACAAACGATGGTTTAACTTGACAATAATGATGATTGTAGATCTTATTAAAACAGAGAAACGAATTCAAATGCTTTGACTTCACAACAATCATTACTGTAGATCTTATTCAAATAGAGAAACGAATTCAAATTTAGTTCATATTGAAGCGGTAGTATATACGTTTGGAATGCACTAAAACGTTCATTTGAGTAGTAGGTTGCATGCATTATACACGTAGCGAAATATTTTAATTGAACATAACATGAATTCAAAGTTTTGAATGACATTTGTAGTGCGCATTGATTTGGTACAGTACACGTTAGGCTTGTCCGGAAATTTCAACCCGCGCCTTGTTAGCCCGAAATATTTAAGATATATCTTTGTCTCGTTGTGCTCCGACAACTCCCTCCATCTCAACCCGCGCCTTGCTATTCCGAAATTACAACGCGCGCGAAAACTCCCACCTCCTGTGAAATCCCGACACGCGAAATGCCCGTGGTACCCCTGAACCGAAAGAACCGCCTCAAATTGGTGGGGGTACTTTCGTAACTTACCCCACATTTCGGACAAGCGCGTCTCTAAGCCATGGTTCCCCACTGCCATCCCATCCGCCCACCCATTCGTACACCGAGGCCGCGAAAACCCGCGACGAAACCCCACACCCTGCTCCGTCCGCCACCCAGCCGGAGCCTCTTCCCCGACGACGTCGTCCACAGCAACACCTCGACGTCCCTCATCCACCGTACCGGATGAGGATCCGTCGTCGATCTCATCGTCCCGCCGGTCAGCCACCCCGTCCTCCACCTCCAAGGAGCTGCCCCGACGTTCCCCTCGTCTTTCGCGCCACCTCCATTCCCACACCGCCGTCTTCACCTGCACCACCGGAAGAGCATCATCATCACCATTTCCTCGGATGAAGCTGCGGCCTAATCGGCGCCACCAAAGAGGTTGTACACTAATCGCCGCATTTTCTTCTTGATTCGATCTCACGGTGCTGCCGGCGCTCGGTCCCGAGCCGACACGGCGCGGCTCCATCCACGGCGGCGTCGCCGGCCACTTCCTCCACGGCGTCGCTCCCTCGGCGGCGACGTCCACATCAGTAGGAGCTGCTGCTGCTTTAGCTCTCGCTCGCGCTGCTGCTCTGCTCTTGCTCTCGGTCCCCTGCCTGGTCTGCTCTTGCTATTGCTCTTGCTCGCGCTGCTGCTCTCGCTCTTGCTCTTGCTTGCGATGCTGCTCCGATTTAGCTACACTTCAGTCGACTGAATCGACTTTTGGGTCAGTCGAATTTTCAGGGGGTGGGGGGGGGCTCGCCGGGGTGAAGGAAGAACCAGCCGCAGCGGGGAGGGGGGCTCGCCGGAGAGGTACCCCACTATCTATCTTAGGGTTCAGGATGGGGGCGGTGGTCGCCGGCGGTGGCGGGCGTTGGCGGGGCGGTGGCGTGGGGATCGCCGGAGAAAAAGCTCGGCACGGGGGGGCCTAGAGGGATGGCCGGGGCGGCGGCGGACCGGCGGTGGGGAGTGTTTTCGGGGCGGGCGGGGCGGCGCACCGCCGGCCGCGGGCGGCGGGGGGCTGCTGTTTGCGGTGGGGCTGCGGCTCAGGGGGTGGAGGTTGAAGATGAACCGCAGGCCCTTGATTTCGTATCCAACGGCTGCAAATCGACTGACCAGAGATGAAAAAGTCAGTCGACCGACGTGTAGCCTCACCTTGCTAGTGCGTTCAGTTTCGACAGCAAAATTCAGTTTCGACAGCAAAATTCAGTTTCGACAGTTAAGTTCAGTTTCGACAGTTAAGTTCAGTTTCGACAGTTTTTCGACAGTTAAGTTCAGAGATGAGCGGCTGATGTATTTTACATCTAGCACTTTGTGGTTATGTATTTTACGTCATGTATTGGAGATGCTATTAGAATTCCACTCAGGTTAACGTTGTTCATTGTCTCTCTTGTCCTGCTTCCGCCTCGGCGTCGTACAACTCACCGAAGCTGCTCCAACAACGAAACCCTCCATCACAGCGGAGCAGTACCTCGGGCTCCATCTCCAAACACCTAAGATCTTCTTCCCCTCCTCCGACAGCCAAGTCAGCCGGAGCATCCTCACCGGCCAACCCAATCACGCTAAGATCGACATGGCTTCGCCAAAGAGGTTGTACACTTGTTGCATCTCTTTTTTTACTCTACACGTTATATATATTGTCCACTGAGCACATGGATTTGTTCCTTTAGTGCCTCCTTGAAAGAAAAAACGTAGGAATTTTAATTTTCACTTGTCCTTCTTTTCAAATTCCTATTCATGAAGCACAAGACTAAGATATAGTAGCATAATAGCATTATAACCGTACATTTTCTTGTGGTTTGACTTAATCTCACCATACTTCTTTGCGTCCTATGATCTTCCAATTGTTGTGAATCAAACACCCAGATTGGCAGAAATCCTGTGTTTTTAAATTCTCTGTTTTGCATGTGCATTCCTATTCTATTCCTGTCTATTTCCTATCCCTGCATTGTTGGAATCCTCCAATTCAAACGAGCCCTTACAGAATTACTTCTCTTACAGATAGTTGTCAAAGAAAACCTTGCGTGGTTTGTCCCGCTCCTGCTGCGCTGTCGTCCACCCCAGCTCAGCTGCTCCAACAACAGAAGGGTCCAGCACAGTAGGGATCCGGCCTCCAGACTGTCTTTCGCTGCCTCAGATCTTCTTCCCCACCGCTGGCAGCCATGAAAACTGCACTACCATCATCAACCGAGCAGATGACTTCGAGGACTACACGGGTCCGCAAGAGAGGTCGCACTCTTTCGTGTCTGCTTACGTTATGCGTCGCTTAATATTACATGCTACTTTATCGTCCTGTTCACCGTTTAGACTCTGAGTCAGCTCCAAACTAATGGTCAAACTTGAGTTTTTAAATGGTTGTGGGGTACATATCGGGTCCGCTATCAATAGTATCTATCTACAGTCTGGTTAATCTCTGGTGTCTACTATGAGTTTCATGTTGGGTGGGAAACAAACAGTACAGAAGCCATTATCTGTATTTTTTAACTGAAGCCATTATCTGCCTGCTACTATTGGTTTTGGGTATATCCACAGGTTGCTACCATCACTCTGGATTTCGGCATGCACTCTTTACATAATCTCACTATGATTTATTCCTATGCATGACAGTTATTGTAAACAATGGAACTGAACATGTAGAGCAAAAGAGACGAGCCTTGCGTGGCAATAAAATTTCATGCAGACGTCGCTCCATGGTAGGCGCAAAGGCAGCCCCCCTCCACACATTTCGGATTGTAATCGAGAGGAAGATATCTATTCTAAGGGGGATTCAGAAGGAGAAGACAACTCTTATTTACCCCCTGAGGTCTTCGCTCTAACTTGGCATGCTGATGTTGGTTATATCATGCATATGGTGTCTTGCATTGCTTACTTTATACATCAAATATGTCATCTGCTTAGTTTAGACATCCTTCGTGCGAATGCCATCTGTTTAGTTTATTTATCATTTATGTGAATTATGCAATGCCATCTTATTTAGCCAGCCATCATATATGTGAATTTTGCAATGCCATCCTTCTTAGCCAGTCATCTTATATGCAAATTATATTAGGCCATCCTTTTTCGTTACATATTACATTTGTCAACAATGTTATTACATTGAACTACTCTTCGTGAGCATCAGCCATTTGACCCGGTGATGGCAAATTCTGGAGTGAAAACAAGGTCTTTAGAGCAGAGTATGATATCTGACGAAGAGCATATCTTGCTGGTTACGGATAGCTCCTCAGAGGAGGATTCAAAGACAGATGACCAGTCCTATTCCCCCCACCCCCCGAGGTGTATGCTCTAACTTGGCAGGGTTATCTTGCTCATATCGTGCACATGGTGTCTCGCATTGCTATGTCATTTGATTAGTTTAGACATGCTTTGTGTGAATGCCACATGTTCAGTGTCTAATTACCATCACTAGTAGAAAACAGGGGTTTGGTCCAGGCCGAGGTGGCCCATTAGTCCCGGTTCAGTCCAGAACCGGGACCCATGGGGGCATCTGTCCCGGTTCTTGAGGCCAGGGGCCTGCCGGGCCTCGTGGGGGCATTGGTCCCGGTTTGTCATGCCCCTTTGGTCCTGGTTGGTGGGATGAACCGGGACCAATGGGCCTCGCTCCTGGCCCCCCACCATTGGTCCCGGTTGGTGGCTTGAACTGGGACCACAGGCTTACCTTTAGTCCCGGTTCATGCCACGAACTGGGACCAATGAGGTGGCTATATATACCCCCCCCCCCCACCGGCGAGCAGAGCACTCCACACTGCTCTGTTTTTTCTGGCCGGCGAGGGAAGAGCTTTGTGGTGTTGTAGCTCTCTCCTATGCAAATGAGGTGTTCGATGAAATGCCCGAGCCACACTAGTTAAGCTTTCTCCTCTCGAAGCTCGACCTCAAAGCTCCATTTTCCTCGAGATTTGTCTAGGTTTAGCGGCCCGTCACGTCCCACTCCCTTCTTCACCACTGTGGATCGCCGGCACCACCGTGGTGAGCCTCTTGTTCTTATCTTCTTTCTGAAAGAAAAAATTCTTACTTTAGCTAGATAGATACTTGTCTAATTTTCTTACTTTTATTATTGCTTGTTATTATATAGTGCGATGGTTTTGGTATCCTCCCCTGTCGGCCCTCGTCCTGGCTATGATTCGGATGTGGTATATATTATCTTTTTATAACTATTTGGTTCATTTATTGTTTATGACAATTATGCTGACCAACGTGACATAGATTTTATTTATCTAGGAGGTAGTTGAACCGGAAATTCCAACTGACCCTATTGTCGAGAAGTTAGATTTAGTTGAAGAAGAAAACAATTACTTGAATGAAAAAATAAAAAATTGAGGAGGAGAAGATGATATTGGAGTTGCATGTTGCGGATGTCGTCGATGATCACAAGATCAAGATGGATGCAATGCGGTTGAAGATGAGAAAGATTAGAAAATATGCCATTCATAACGAGGCTTGGTATCATTATGCCATTGGATCAATTGTTACCTTGGTTGCGATTATGATCGCATTAGTTTTCGCATTGAAATGTTTTACATAGTTTCAATGTATGGTTTAATTAATTAGATGCTCTGGAGAGCTATATGTTGTTAGATGAGAACTATGTATGTACTTTGGTTTTAATGTGATGATGAACTTCTATTAATTTGGTCACTTAATTATCTATTCATGATGTTCTGTAATGGTTTTTGACACACTTAATTATATATAATGCACATAGATGAACTGACAATGGATGTACGGTGATAGACACACCTCCGAGTACATTAAGGGCGTGCATGATTTCTCGAAGTGGCTGAGGCAAACAAGCAGAATGGTTTTATGTGTTGTCCATGCCCTAAATGTGGGAATACGAAGTCTTACTCTGACCAGAAAATCCTTCACACCCACCTGCTTTACAATGGTTTCATGCCACACTATAATGTTTGGATGAGGCACGGAGAAATATGGGTTATGATGGAAGACGGTGAAGAAGAAGAGGATGATGACAACTATGTGCCCCCTGAATACGGTGATGCTGCAACGGGGAAGCTGCTGAAGATCAAGAGGAACCAGACGATGTGCCCAATGATGCTGCAACAGGGGAAGTTGCTGAAGATCATGAGGAACCAGACGATGTGCCCGATGATGATGATCTCCGCCGGGTCATTGTCGATGCAAGGACGCAATGCGAAAGTCAAAAGGAGAAGCTGAAGTTCGATCCCATGTTAGAGGATCGCAAAAAAGGGTTGTACCCCAATTGCGAAGATGGAAACACAAAGCTCGGTACCGTACTGGAATTGCTGCAGTGGAAGGCAGAGAATGCTGTGCCTAACAAAGGATTTGAGAAGCCACTGAAAATATTGAAGAAGACGCTTCCAAAGGATAACGAATTGCCCGACAGTACATACGCAACAAAGAAGGTCGTATGCCCTCTAGGATTGGAGGTGCAGAAGATACATGCATGCCCTAATGACTGCATCCTCTACCGCGGTGCGTACAAGGATCTGAACGCATGCCCGGTATGCGGTGCATTGCGGTATAAGATCAGACGAGATGACCCTGGTGATGTTGACGGTGAGCCCCCCAGGAAGACAGTTCCTGTGAAGGTGATGTGGTATGCTCCAATAATTCCATGGTTGAAATGTCTGTTCAGAAACGAATAGCATGCCAAGTTGATGCGATGGCACAGTGAGGACCGTAAGAAAGACGGGAAGTTGAGAGCACCCGCTGATGGGTCGCAGTGGAGAAAAATCGAGAGAAAGTACTGGCATGAGTTTGCAAGTGACCCAAGGAACGTATGGTTTGGTTTAAGCGCAGATGGCATTAATCCTTTCGAGGAGCAGAGCAGCAATCACATCACCTGGCCCGTGACTCTATGTATGTATAACCTTCCTCCTTGGATGTGCATGAAGCGGAAGTTCATTATGATGCCAATTCTCATCCAAGGCCCTAAGCAACCCGGCAACGACATTGATGTGTTCCTAAGGCCATTAGTTGAAGAATTTTTGTAGTTGTGGAATGGAAACGGTGTACGTACATGGGATGAGCACAAACAGGAGGAATTTAACCTACACGCGTTGCTGTTTGTAACCATCAACGACTGGCCGCTCTGAGTAACCTTTCAGGATAGACAAACAAGGGATACCACGCATGCACGCACTGTTTAGAAGAAACTAAAAGTATATACCTGGACAAATGCAGGAAGAATGTGTACCTGGGCCATCGTCGATTTCTTCCGACCAACCATCAATGTCGAAATAAAGGCAAGCATTTCAAAGGCGAGGCAGATCACCGGAAGAAGCCCGCCATGCGTACCGGTGATCACGTACTTGCTATGGTCAATGATTTACACGTAATCTTTGGAAAGGGTCCCGGCGGACTAGCTGTTCCGAATGATGCTGAGGGACACGCACCCATGTGGAAGAAGAAATCTATATCTTGGGACCTACCCTACTGGAAAGACCTAGAGGTCCGCTCTTCAATCGACGTGATGCACGTGATGAAGAACCTTTGCGTGAACCTACTAGGCTTCTTGGGCATGTATGGGAAGACAAAAGATACACCTGAGGCACGGGAGGACCTACAATGTTTGCACGAAAAAGAGGGCATGCCTCCGAAGCAGTATAAAGGTCCTGCCAGCTACGCTCTTACGAAAGAAGAGAAAGAAATCTTCTTTGAATGCCTGCTCAATATGAAGGTCACGACTGGCTTCTCGTCGAATATAAAGGGAATAATAAATATGCCAGAGAAAAAGTTCCAGAACCTAAATTCTCATGACTGCCACGTGATTATGACGCAATTGCTTCCGGTTGCATTGAGGGGGCTTCTAGCAGAAAACGTCTGATTAGCCATTGTGAAGCTATGTGCATTCCTCAATGCAATATCTCAGAAGGTGATCGATCCAGAAATCGTACCAAGGCTAAGGAGTGATGTGGCGCAATGTCTTGTAAGTTTCGAGCTGGTGTTCCCACCATCCTTCTTCAATATCATGACGCACGTCCTAGTTCATCTAGTCGACGAGATTGTCATTCTGGGGCCCGCATTTCTACACAATATGTTCCCCTTTGAGAGTTTCATGGGAGTCCTAAAGAAATATGTCCGTAACCGCGCTAGGCCAGAAGGAAGCATCACCATGGGCCATCAAACAGAGGATGTCATCAGGTTTTGTGTTGTCTTCATTCCTGGCCTAAAGAAGATAGGTCAACCTAAATCACGGTATGAGGGGAGACTGACTGGAAAAGGCACGCTGGGAGGGGCCTCAATAATATGCAGTGATGGATATTCTTGGTCTCAAGCACACTACACAGTTCTATAGAACTCTACCTTGGTGACCCCGTATGTCGATGAACACAAGAACAGTCTGCGCTCCAAACACCCGGAGCAGTGCGACGACTGGATTACATGTGAACACATCAGGACTTTCAGCAGTTGGTTGGAAACACGTCTCAGAGGTGACAACACTATTTGTGATGAGCTATACTTGTTGTCCAGGGGACCATCTCTGACTGTATTGACTTACAAAGGATACGAGATAAATGGGAATACATTTTACACGATCGCCCAAGATCAAAAGAGCACCAACAAAAACAGCAGTGTCCGCTTTGATGTAGCAACTGAGAGGGGAAAGGACATATTATGGTTACATAGTGGACATATGGGAACTTGACTACGGACATGATTTTAAGGTCCCTTTGTTTAAGTGCAAATGGGTCAATCTGTCAGGAGGCGGGGTAGAGGTAGACCCACAGTACGGAATGACAACAGTGGATCTCAACAATCTTGCATATGCAGACGAACCGTTCGTCCTAGCCAATGATGTGGCGCAGGTTATCTATGTGAAGGACATGTCTACCAAACTGAGAAAAAGAAAAGATAAGGAAGCGAATACATCATACAATGAGCCAAAGCGCCACATAGTTCTTTCAGGAAAAAGGGACATCGTGGGAGTGGAGGGCAAGACAGACATGTGTGAAGATTATGAAAAGTTTCATGAAATTCCTCCCTTCAAAGTGAAGGCTGACCCAAGCATCATGATAAACGATGAAGATTCTCCATGGTTACGGCGCAATAAGAAAATGACACAAGCGAAGAAAAAGTGAAGACTTTCTCCCGCAACTATTATGATGATACCATGCCAACTTTGTAACAAAGGAGTATGATACCATTGTCTGTTTTGTACATGCACATGCTATGTGGGTGAAATTATGATACCATGCCAACTTTCAACTTTTTCAGACTTCATTTGAAATGCTTTAATGTCTTATGGTTCGGCCCTCGTAATACCATTATTCAAATTTTAACTATTCAAATTTGAAAACTAATGGCACTAACAGAAAGTTTATAATTTTTTCTAAGACTAATGGCACTAACAGAAAGTTTATAATTTTTCTGACCTAGAAGCAAAAAGAATTAAAAAAAGCAAAAAACAAAAGAAAATAAATAATGCAAAAAAAAACAAAACAAAAAAACTGGAAAAAGTAAAGTTAATCACAAACTTGTGATTCACAAAAATTTCAAATAATTCAAATTTTAACTATTCAAATTTGAAAACTAATGGCACTAACAGAAAGTTTATAATTTTTCTAAAACTAATGGCACTAACAGAAAGTTTATAATTTTGCTGACCTAAAAGCAAAAAAAATTAAAAAAAAAGAAAAAAACAAAAGAAAATAAATAATGCAAAAAACAAAACAAAAAATAGAAAAAAGCTATTTTTATAGTAAAGTTAATCACAAACTTGTGATTCACACAAATTTCAAAGAATTCAAATTTTAACTATTCAAATTTGAAAACTAATGGCACTAACAGAAAGTTTACAATTTTTCTGACCTAAAAGCAAAAAAGAATTAAAAAATAAAGCAAGAAACAAAACAATATAAATAATGCAAAAAACAAAACAAAAAACTAGAAAAAAAAATAAAAAAAACTGCCACCTATTGGGCCACCACGGCCTGAATACGACTAGAAACCCAACCTGGGCCAGGATTCACGCCCGTAAAAGGCCCAATAAGCCCACAGACAGCATAGTGTGAGATTAGGCCCATAAGCCTGCATTTGAGAGGAGCTCGAGAGGGCAGCTGTAGTGGGGCTTATAAACCACTCTGAGCCCCTCTCAACTAGCGAGGTGGGACTAAACTTTTGGCCGCGGGCAGCGCAAGGCCTTTGGTCCCGGTTGGTGCCACCAACCGGTACTAGAGGGGGCATTGGTCCCGGTTCATGGCATCAACCGGTACCAATGCTCCTCGCCCCTGGCCCATGACCATTAGTCCCGGTTTGTGCCACAAACCAGGACTAAAGGGTTGGTCCTCATTGCGGGCAGAGTTTAGTCCCACCTCGCCAACTAAAGGGGGCTCACACCGGTTTATAAGCCATTCCCTCTCTGCCTTGTTGAGCTCCTCTCAAAGTGAAAATAGATGCCCTAATAGAGAAAAGTTTAACCTAAATTCAGAGTGCATTTCTCTGAAATTCATAGAAATTTACTATGAATTTAGGATGAATTTTCTCTATAAGCGCATCTATTCTCATTTTTTTAGTAAGTTAATCACAAACTTGTGATTCACACAAATTTCAAAGAATTCAAATTTTAACTATTCAAATTTGTAAACTAATGACACTAACAGAAAGTTTATAATTTTGCTGACCTAAAACCAAAAAAAAAAGAAAATAAATAATGCAAAAAACAAAACAAAAAAACAAGAAAAAAAACTAGTTTTCTAGTAAAGTTAATCACAAACTTGTGATTCACATAATTTTCAAAGAATTCAAATTTTAACTATTCAAATTTGAAAACTAATGGCACTAACAGAAAGTTTATAATTTTGCTGACCTAAAACCAAAAATAATTAAAAAATAAAGCAAAAAAAACAAAAGAAAATAAATAATGCAGAAAAAAAACAAAAAAACAAGAAAAAAAAACTATTTTTCTAGTAAAGTTAATCACAAACTTGTGATTCACATAAATTTCAAAGAATTCAAATTTTAACTATTCAAATTTGAAAAACTAATGGCACTAATAGAAAGTTTATAATTTTGCTGACCTACAAGCAAAAATAATTAAAAAATAAAGCAAAAAACAAAAGAAAATAAATAATGCAGAAAACAAAACAAAAAAACTGAAAAAAAACTATTTTTCTAGTAAAGTTAATCACAAACTTGTGATTCACATAAATTTCAAAGAATTCAAATTTTAACTATTCAAATTTGAAAACTATTGGCATTAACAGAAAGTTTATAAATTTTCTAAAACTAAAAGCAAAAAGAATAAAAAAATAAAGCAAGAAATAAAAGAAAATAAATAATGCAAAAAACAAAACAAAAATACTGAAAATAAAAATAAAAAAACGGCCACCTATTGGGCCACCATGGCCTGAATATGACTAGAAACCCAACCTAGGCCAGGATTCAGGCCCGCAGAAGGCCCAATAGGCCCACAAACAGCATAGTGTGAGATTAGGCCCGTAAGCCTGCATTTGGTAGGAGCTCGAGAGGGCAGCCGCAGTGGGGCTTATAAACCACTCTCGAGCTCTCTCAGCTAGCGAGGTGGTAATGAACTTTTGACGCGGGGCAGCACAAGGCCTTTGGTCCCGGTTGGTGCCACCAACCGCGACTAAAGGGGTGCATTGGTCACGGTTCGTGGCACCAGCTGGGACCAATGCCCCCCTTTAGTCCCGGTTGGTGGCACCAACCAGGACCAAAGGCCTCCGCTTCCCGCCCTTTGGCTGCTGAAAAGAGACCTTTGGTCCCGGCTGGTGGCACCAAGAGGGACTAAAGGGGGGCATTGGTCCTGGTTTGTGCCACGCACCGGGACCAATGCTCATGGTATATAAGTGGCACTTAGAAATTTTGCAGAGTTCATCACACCAGTTGCCCCCGACAACGCCGAGCACATCGACGCCGCCAGGCTGTTCCACCTCGTCGTCTACGTCGCCGCCGCCAACGCCGTCGCCTCCCGAGCCCACGCCGTCCTCGTCGCTGGCATCCCCGAGCCCGCCGTCCTCATCGTCCCCGTCGCCACGTGCCTCCCCGAGCCCACCCTCCTCATCCATGTCGCCCCGTGCCATCCCCGTCACCGCGTGCTACCCGGAGCCCGCCGTCCTCATCGCCGGACTCGTGCCATCGGCACCCCCCTCGAAATGAGCCCCCCCTTTCCCATGGTCCAGATCGAGCGCCTCTCTTACGCCCGAGCATCCTTGCTCTCTGCCCCTGCTCCATGGTCCCCGCCGGCCCCGACGGATTGAAGAGAAGAAGGACAGGAGAAGGAGAGGAGAGGAGAAGGAGTGGAGCAGCAACAACAACATGCCCCTGCTCCATGCTCTGAAATTTCTGATTTTTTTTTCCAGATATGAACAGTGCATATAGAGGGTGTTTGATCAAATTCTAGATGGCTTTGGGCATTTTTAGAATTTAGGATATTTTTTGTGGTGAGTACTGATGCAAGACAAAGGTGATGGCAAAATTTCAGAATTTTTGGATTGGATTAGAATAGGTTTTCAGCAAGGAATTTGAATCTGGTTAAAATTTCATTTGAATGAAATTTGAAAATTTTGAACTATGGATAAGAAGGTTTTTGGTGAAATGGAGTGTGGGTACTGTCATGAAGTTGGAGTAATTTTTGTGGTTGTAAAAGAGTTAGGAAAATTTAGAATGTGCTAAATATGTCAAAAATGTTTTTTTGTTCACAGAAAGTTTTTTGTTCATATAAAGTTTTTTGTTCATATACAAAAAGTTTTTATATATGACTATGGATATATGAGCAATGATGATCCATGGATGTGTGCATTGATATATATGTATTTTTGTTCATAGCATTTTTTCCATTTATATATGTATGTGGCTATAGATGGATATATATATATGTGAAATGATGATCCATGGAAAAGTTTTATATATGCAAAAGTTACATTTTTAGAAAAGTTTTATATATCTAGATAGGAAAGGAAGAAGAAGAAAAAGAATGAGAGGAAAAAGGAAAATAAGAAGAGGAAGAAAGGAGAAGAAGAGGAGAGAAAGAAGAGGAGAAATAAATAAGAAGAAGAAAAAAGAAAAAAAAGAGAGGAGAAGAAGCTCTTCTTCTCCTCTATTTCTTTCATCTTCTCCTCTTTTTTTATTCTTTTTTTTCTTCGATCTTCTCCTATATTAATATCTTCTTCTCCTCTTTTCATTTCTTCTTCATCTTCTTATTTTTTATCGGATATGTCGTTGTCGATATACCCCATGTCCCGATAACTTCAACACGAGGGGGTGGGTTCGACCTACTCCCTCCCCGATAATATTATTTTCCCATGTATGTATGCAAAAGTTACATTTTTAGAAAAGTTTTATATATCTAGCTAGGAAAGAAAGAAGAAGAAAAATGAGAGGAAAAAGGAAAATAAGAAGAGGAAGGAAGGAGAAGAAGAGGAGAGGAAGAAGAGGAGAAATAAATAAGATGAAGAAAAAAGAAGAAAAAGAAGAGGAGAAGAAGAAAGGAATAGAGGATAAGAAGAGAAAATAGAATATTCTATTTTCTCTTCTTATCCTCTATTCCTTTCTTCTTCTCCTCTTCTTTTTCTTCTTTTTTTTTCTTCGATCTTCTCCTCTATTAATATCTTCTTCTCCTCTTTTTATTTCTTCTTCGTCTTCTTATTTTTTATCGGATATGTCGTTGTCGATATACTCCGTGTCTTGATAACTTCAACATGAGGGGGGTTCGACCTACCCCCTCCCCAATAACTTATGCCACGGGATCACCCCCCGGCCCTCTCGCTCGACCAAAACTCTCGAGGACACCCGAACCCTAGAAAAAAAATGATGTCGGTCTCCTACCCCCTCCCGCCGCGCCCCTACCCTTGAAGCGTTGCTGAGGCCACCCCAAACCCGGAATAAGCTAGGTCTATGTTTGCCACTAATATATCCACATATTGTCATGTTTGTGTAATAATTGCCATGTTGTAATATTTGCCAAAACAATGAAGTTCGGACGAGACGAGGAACAAGAACAGGTGTTGGGGGACATAATCTTAGCCGGAGGTGATGTCATGTCGTATCTTAACGACAATGATGGTCTGGAAGAAGAACATGGTGAAGAAGAAGCAGGCTACGGTAATCGAAGAATGGAGGAGGAAACACATGATTATGATGGCTCCGGTGACCCAATGCTGGTGCAAGAAGGAGCCCGTGATGACCGCTCCGGTGACCGAATAGAGTCCGGCCAGGTAAATATATTAGTTAAGCAAGTGATGACTAGCTAATTGATGCATTCATTGTTTTCGTATGTACACATATTAATTAACTCTCATCTAATTCTTCTTTTTTCTAGCCCTCCGGATCGAGCACAACTTCAGTAAAGAGATGAGGCCCTAAGAAAAAAATTCGCTCGGATGAAAGGTTTGAGATCACAAAAATCGCGCGTGATGGCATGCCGATTGAACCCATCCGGACAAAGGAAGCATTTTCTTCTTAGTGCGGGGTTCTTGTTAGGGACAAGATCCCGATCAGCATCCAGCAATGGTATAAGCCTAAGAACGAAGACCCTGAGGTGTCTTATGTCAATGATATGCAGAAAGATGATCTTTGGACTGAGCTGAAGGCAAATTTCACCCTACCGCCAGAGGAGGATCCGGAGAAGCCAGTTAAAGAGCAATTAATCAAGTCGCATGCCCTTAAGAAGATGGCAGAGCTATTCAGGAGGTGGAAGAATGAGCTGAAAACTTTTGTCGACAACGAAGAGACACCAGAATTCATCGCCAGATATGAGAAGATCAGATATCACTGGCCCGCATTTGTGGCCTACAAGACATCGGAAAAGAGTAAGAAGATGTCGGCGACAAACAAGAAAAATGCTGCAAAGAAGAAGCTTCACCATCGCACGGGGTCAGGTGGCTACCTCAAAGCCCGGCCTAAGTGGGCCAAGGCTGAGAATGATCTGCTTGATAAAGGGATCGAACCAGAGACAATGAACTGGCCAGACTGTTGCCGGACTTGGTTCTTCGGGGCTGGCGGAACCGTGGATCATGTATCAGGGAAATGCGTTTGGACGGACGAGCAAATGAACATACTAGTCAAGAAGCTAAAGCACTATATCGATGCAGCGCAGCAAGGGACGTTCGTTCCAGACAGAGAGAACGACGAGCTCACAATGGCCCTCGAGAATCCTGAGCACCCTGGACGGACACGAGGCACGCCAGGCTCCATTCCGTGGAAGGAAGGTTTTCCGGACGCAGGTGGTTACAAATGCTAGGAGAGGAGGAAAAAAGTGCAGCAGACCCAAATGCAAGCACTGCACACAAGGGTGCAAGCGATAGAGGAACGAGAAGCAAATCGCAGCAAACGAACTGCCGAAGCTTCCCCCGAAGCTACCCCGCCATCTCAGCGGAGAAGCAGTGTGGCTTCCACCGAGCTGCTTCAGCTGGAGCATGTCTTGACAGCTCCTGCCAGCTATCCCATGGATGCTATCACGGAGTTTCAAAATTGCCACCTTATGACGCAATGAATGAATTTGAAGGTCAAGGCGGCTGTTGGCTCTGTTTTTCCTACTGAACCCGGTGCAACTTTTCACTGATGGCCAATTCCAGAAGGATATGCTAGGGTGATGGTGCATGAAATAATGGAGGGATTTGAGGACCTCTAGCTTGACCACCCTAACGGTGAAGGGGAGACTCGGTTGGGTTCTGCTCTGAAGACTCCTTGCCTATGGCGGAAGGAGCTCATCAGCCTTCCGAACTGGACGCCTCCGCCTCCTCCTCCACCGAGTCAGGGCACTTCGCCTCCTCCACCGCCTCCTCCTCCGGCGAGTGACGATCAGGGCACTCGGCCTCCTTCTCCGGCGCGTGGCGGCACTCCGCCTCCTTCTCCGCCTGCGCCGGCGCGCCCGAGCAGCCAGCCTCCTCCTTCTCCGCCTTGCCAGCAAGGGCGGAAGAGACCCGCCGCCGCTCCGGCTGCTCCGACGCGTCGTAGTCCTTCTCCTCCTCCTCGTAAGCAAGGAAAGAAGACAGCCGCAGCCGCTCTGTTTGCTCTGCCGGTGTCTAGCGGTACAGCCAGAGCGGGAGGCAATACAGATTCGGTCCTTCTCTGAAGACTCCAGAGAAGGTACCATACGAGAGGACCCCGGAGGAGAACACCGAGATCGCGCGAGAAGAAGTGAGGAACTTCTTTGAAGGGGTAAAAGCAAAGAAACATCCACCTCCGGAGGAGAAGGTAGATCCGGTGAAAGCGAAGCGCACTCTGGCTGCCCTGAAAAAACCAGCAAAGTCGCCACCGAAAGGCAACTATGACCGCATTATTGCAAAGTCATTTGTCGAAGCGGAGTGGTCGGGAAGTATTATCAGTGATCAAAGGTTAAAATAACGACGAGCTAGGACAAGAATTCCCCAACTCGGCGAACAAGCGAACCAATCGTGCCCCCCGCTCAAGGTGCCTACTAATGATCCGAGGATGGTGCCAGATTATAGCAATCTTGGAGATTACCTGCCCGACGATGTACATTATGAGTTCTTGGGGGTGGAGGAACACAAATACGAGTAAGGGAAGCCTCTCGTCAAAGATGAAAGATCTCTAACAACGATGATGCGAAGATTCCATGATTGGTCCATGAAAACCTGCAGAGAGTCTGGCGGGAGGAATACTTTGACGCTGAGAGTTAGAGAGGAGCATGACCTCGTTGGAATTGAACTGTTGAATGTTCCATTTGAGGAGTTCTTCCAGTTTTTCAATCAAAAGGCCCTCGATAAAGCAACAGTCACTTGCTACTGTCTGTAAGTAGTACTACTTCTGTCATTAAGTCTCTCTATATAGGTCAGCTCTTTCATTGCATGTATTTATAATTATCCTCACTATATTATGCAGATTGAAGATCGCCGAATTGAAGAGAAGAGAAATCGATGATATTGGGTTCATTAACACAAATCTCATAGATGCAACTCAGGTTAAATATCGTGTCGACGATACCGAGGCCAACTTGCTACGATCGTTGGTAATAAATGAAAACAAAGATATAATACTCTTTCCTTACAACTTCAAGTGAGTGTTACTGTCTTGTGCATATTAGGTTTCCCTTATTAGTCCAGGTTATAGTAATGTAACTGATGAGTTATGCATGCGTGCACAGGTTCCACTATATTCTCCTAGAGATTAAGCTTGAGGAGGGACTAGTAACCGTCTTAGACTCGAGACGAAAAGATCCTCAGGACTATGCGGACATGACTCAAATGCTCGAGAAGTAAGTTAAATCGATCATTATCCACCATATCAGCAACTTTGTTCATTTCCTGATATCAAGTAATTGTTTTCTTTGTTTGGTAGGGTTTGGAGAAAATTCACCAAAAAAGCTCCGGGACTGCCGAAGAAGCTGCAATTTAGACACCCGAAAGTAAGTACTATAGTAACATGTTCCGCGCATCTCCTAGTGATTCAAGCGCTAGTTTCATCAATACCATTTGGCATGCTTGCTTATTAGTTTGATCGACCTCTATTTCTTGTAAAGTGGTTGTGGCAGGAACAAGGGAATGATTTCTGTGGATACTACGTTTGCGAGTCCATCCGCCACACGACCTGTGAACGAGGGTACTCTGACGAACAATATGAAGTGCGTAAGCAGTAATATTCACAATTTTATTTTATTACCATCATTTGTGTTGAGTTTCATTTATTCATATATATATATATATTTATATATGTATTGACCCCCTTCTTCAAATTAGATCTTTCGGATGCGGGATGAACTCCTAGCACCAGCTCGTATGCGAGCAATTCAAGAGGAATCGGCGGCATTCTTCCTTGACCACGTGATCTCTGAATACGGAGAATACTATGTGGATCCTGTGTTCATATATAATTAGGAGATTATATTGTAAGAGATAATTATTGTATATATGTAGCCGGTAGTGTCGGATAGATATACAAGAACTTGTTGTTCGACCAATCTCTCGGAGAAGGAGAGGTGGTCGATACCACTTCTCTCTGTATGCATATATGTTCATGACGATCTTCTGTTTCCTTCGTTTGCTTACTAGCTAGCTAGCGTGTCTAGTCCTCTCTATACGTATATAGTACGTAGTGTCGACCAAGCACGGACATAAGAGAGGACACTTCTCTCTATTAATTAGCTAGCTAACACAATATATGAAACACCTAAATTAACCTCCCAAAAACCCCACCCCCACCCCCTTTCAAAAAAAACCTCAGCCCCTGAAATGCTGACGCGTGGATGCCTATTGGTCCCGATTGGTGCCACCAACCGGGACCAAAGGCCCTCCTGCCTGGGCTCGGCGCACCGGCCATGTGGAGGCCCATCTGTCCTGGTTCCTGTTTGAATCGGGACTAAAGGGCCAGGCATTAGTAACGACCCTTTAGTCCCGGTTCAAAAACCGGGACAAAAGGCCCTTACCAACCGGGACAGAAGACCCTTTTCTACTAGTGCATATATGTGAATTATGCATTTGTCGTCTTGTTGCAAGACATTATATATGTGAATTATACAATGCTATCTTGTTGCAAAGGCATTATATATGTGAATTATGCAATGCCATGTTGTTTAGCCAATCATCATGTATGTGAATTATATCATGCTATCATTTTTTTGTATTACGTGTTCCATTTGTCGACAATGTTTGTATATTCAATTACTCTTCCTGTGCATCAGCCATTGAAGCAGTGATGGATGTATCTGGAGTGAAAACAAGGTATTCAGAGCAGACAATGCTACCTGCTGAAGGAGACATCTTGCTAGTTACAGAGAGCTCCTCAGAGGAGGATTCAAAGACTGATGACCAGTCCTATTTTCCCCCTGAGGTCTATGCTAGAACTTGGCAGGGTTATATTACCCATGTCATGCATGTTGTCTTGCATTGCTTAGTTTTTATATCATATATGGATTGCCATCTGCTTACTTTCTTACTATATAAATCGTATATTTGAATTATATCATGACATCATGTTTACATAGTACATACACATCATCTGTCGGAATTATGGCATGGAACCCATTTAATAAAGACATCATATAGTTATATCATCTCATCCTGTTTAGTGTTTACAGTCATCATATTTTGAATTATGGCATTCTATCCGTGAATGTATGTGAATTATGGCATGCCAACCTATTTAATAAACACAATAT